>NC_139291.1:7847500-8311947 GCF_050947815.1 Fusarium sambucinum | reverse complement strand
CCCTAACCCTAACCCTAACCCTAACCCTAACCCTAACCCTAACCCTAACCCTAACCCTAACCCTAACCCTAACCCTAACCCTAACCCTAACCCTAACCCTAACCCTAACCCTAACCCTAACCCTAACCCTAATCCATAGGGTTGGCTGGTCTAGATGAAGAGGATAAGTAGTTACTGGAATAAGTAATTAAGAGAATATTCTTTTGCTATATCTGCACTTCTTAATAGTAATCCTAAAATGCTAATATTCTGCGATTAACTTAGATAGAGCCTAGCAGGTTACCTATAAATAAATTATTAGTGCCCTTAGATTTATATATCTATAAATTAGGCATTCGCCGAATTATAATCTTATTATAGGAGTTTTAAACTATAATTTAATAGCGCTGAAAAACATAACAAATTATATTATAAAGTCTATTTTACACTACTTATAAAGAGGATAACCGGGGCAGTGTAGTATTATTAATCGAAAGTATTATAGTTTCTACTATGTCACAGTGTATGCATAGTGAAGAGTTAATGTAATTCTAAACTTCCAAGATAGGGAATGCAGCTTCAATAATAATAACCCACTTGCTACTATGGACACTATTTAGAGTCCTAGGAATGTTTGCCAAGACATTCTCATGTGGAAGACTTTAAATTGGTTACAAAATTGCCTTGCATGGCATTACTTCCTTCCTCTTTACACAGCTGAAGATGCTGTTTTATAGGTATACCGAAGACCCTAAGCCCATTTCCCCGTTTCATTATAATAGTTCACTGTTTGTTAATCTGACGATTGATTATTACTTACTTTGACACTGAAATGTGTTATAAGTTGTGGAGAGATCATATCTATTCGTTATAAATCTGCGATTCATGCAGTAGGTTCCCATTTCTGCGTTGCAGTATGGTCCATTTCTCAAAGCCCCGGGATACATGAGTATCAGACCTCTATAGCTCTATCATCAAGTAGCTGATGTAAAGTACTTGATCTCATCTACACAACATCTGTCAACATACCATGTTAGCCTATCAAGAGTCCACAATCTCATTGCCTCTTCCCAGAGACCTCAGGACTGTTGAATGATACCGAATGCTTAACTTCACTTGACGCTGAGTACACTTGCATCATCGAGGTCAACACTATATATTCCCGCGTTGATATCATGTACATTGTAGAGGAGGGAACACTCCAGGGTCGGTATACAGCGAATAGCTTGTGCTACTGACGCATTAAGACACTTCATCGCATTAAGGAGTCTATCAAGTGCCATCTGTTTTGATCAGAGTGAACAATAGCGCATCTTTTGTAGTTGTTCAGGGAACTTACATCATAGTGTGAGGCTCGATGTAGATGACGAGATATGGGGGTTTGGCCTTGGCTATCAGTGGTGGCCGGCGATTGGTGTACCCAGTTCTGTGACCTCTATGGCTTCTAAAGAGGAAGGCCACTTATGTATACCCATTGCTAGATCCTCATTGAAGAACTGGCGAGCTTTCCAGTACATATGTGGTATGACCTCCTATGTGATTGACTTTAACAGAGGAAGAAAATTTAGCGCTTGGTTAAAAGTCTTGAGATGGAAGCAACGAGTAGTACTTCGTAGAGTGGACATATGTGACATAATTTGAACCATGAAGGCAGAGTTATTCCACAGTCTCTCGTGCAGTCCTATGGAGGAGTGGAAGTCCAGGTCAGCATCATCCATAATTTTGTTCAGTACACGATCGGTTACAAAAGGTGACTGGCGTAGTTGTCCATTGACCTGTTGAAACACATCACTTGCGTTGAAAGTCATTGGCTTAGGCCGCTGTCTCATTCTTTCGTGGCTTTCCACCAGTGGCTTTCAGAGTTAGCAACAAGTTCCAGTTCGAGTGAATCTGGGCGGCAACATTTATTCGGTGAGTAAGACGTTAGTTGTTCTGAGAGAGGGCTTAGACTATTAACAGAACCACGTGATTGGACGTTTGATAAATGTTATTATTTCGTCCTTGAAAAACTCATCCTCGAAATGACCATTATTAGTGAAACAATACGTTCTGGTTCAGAATCCCAGGGAAGTTCATCACTGTATGACAAGAGGTCCAGTATAAGGCCGATATGCTAAAGGTATTTAAGACGCCGGCGGATACGGAAGTTGCTGTATATGAGTCGAGATTACGTACTCTGACTTTCAATCTTTATAAAGGGATGCGTTCAAAGACAGGTTGCTATTCTTTGGAGACGGAAGGATAATGCGTAAGATACCCTTTGTCATGAGGCCTATCCTGTGCAAGCTAAGAAAGAATCTTCTGGCGAATTTCCACGCAGAGAATTTACAACGAAATTTATTCTACTGCTCATATCTGACGTAGTACCTAGCGAGAAATGCAATTATAGATGTGCCAATGTTGTTGCTTACTGAGGTTATCGTATTCTTGACAGTGGGGGAATATCACTTACTGGCATAAAGTAAGAACACCGGGAAAGAGCAAGTTCAGGAGTGAGAAACAACTTGTAAATTCTCAAATCTAATGTACTTCCAATCATGCCTCAGCAGCTTATGATATTAGGCATTATCTTGGCTTATCTCTTCTTTAAGACTGAACTTCTCGGTGGTAGTCCACCGAACGATAAGATAAGAAAATTGTCACGTGCAAGGAATATAGCCACAGACGGTCTCGTGTGGCGTCAGCAATCCTTATCTTATCTATGAACTTGTGGGTACAAATTCATTCTTCAAGCATCGTCGCGCTGCAAATACTTGCTTTTCAATGTATAAACCTCTTCACAAAATGTCCAAAAAAATCCTAATAAAGATTTTCACAGTAGAGAAAGATAAATATATAGTTGTAAGTGCACACTCATAGTCAGGAACAATGTGATAATAGGATATACTCCAGAATTGTCTATAACTATAGTTGTATCATATCATCCTTAGAACCTTTTAAGTAACAGAGGGAACAATATTCAATGGGATACAATGGAGCAAGAGTGTGGGAGGGTGAGATCTCTGAGTCTCAAATCACTTGTGGCTATCCTTATATCGGGGAAAAGTAACTTTCGGTTGTTGAGCCCTCAGCACAGAGATTAACATTACGAGTGGCATTTGGCGTGAATATTATAATCTCGCACGGACGACAATGCGCGTATATTTACTATAGAGGATTAAGCAATGATGATACTTGTGTTTCTTGTGTATTGTATGGCGCTGGAAGGGCTGTGCAAAATACACTACAGCAAACAGTAATGCTTAATCTGTCTCAAGGTTTAGACCTGTATGCGTATAGCACCTGGTAATGCCCAATGGCTTTACTTCCCGACTAAAAGAGACATTGTGATGGGAGCTCAGTCTACATGTATTTTTGTTTGTAATGAAGACGTTTCATATGTATCCCATGTCAAGGGGCCAAGCGTTAATCTCTAACACTATTTTAGGCTACTGGTAAGCGTAACCTGCAGGTAATCTACTGTCTGTCTGGCAGAATTCATCAAGGGGTAACCAAGGGGGAGGCTCCCCCTCCTATTTACTATTCACATGTTGAGGGCTTAAGGTCTCCCAATATTTCCATTTTATCACATTCTTCTTCTAAATTTTACAATTTTAGTCGATATGGCTGATTACTTTCACTACGATCCTTCTTTCCCTGTTGCAATTTTATTTGTTATAATGTTTACTCTTAGTTTCAAGCTCCATATTTACCAAGTTACAACGACAAGAGTATGGTTCTTTTGGCCATTTTTAGCTGGATGCCTCCGTAAGTAATCCTTACATCGTGAACAAATTGCTTGAAACCTGACGATGAGAATACACCAGTTGAATCCATAGCCTTCATTTGTCGGGCTGTCAGTGCGAAAGAAGCACCCGATTACACGGTTAGTGTCTGTATGATCCAGGATAACCTGCTTCTTCTCGGTCCGACATGCTATTCCGCTACGATTTACATGCTTTTGGGCCGCTTCATCAAGTATCTGGAGGGAGACAAGTACGCGCTCATCAAGCCCAGATGGTTAACTAAGATCTTCCTCTTGGGTGATATCACTTCAATTGCGCTCCAGGCATTTGGTATGAACCTGGTTCAGTGTCTGCGGCCGACTGTATACTAATAAACCTGGATTATAGACGGAGGGAAAAGCAATAAGTCGGATGCACCCCAACTCACTTGGACCACAACTGAAGATGCGGTAGTCGCTGGCTTGATAGTCCAGCTTGTTTTTTTCACCATGTTTGTTGTCGTTACAGTGTGCTTCCATTACAGATTTGCCAAGAACTCACTGGTACAGCCGCCCAACTGGCATAACTTCATGATGGCAATTTATTTTGCCTGCATGCTTATACTGATTCGGTCTATTTATCGCATGGTGGAATATATTCAAGGGCCTGATGCTGAATTGCAGTCTAAGGAGGTCTATGTTTATGCCCTCGACGCCATTCCCATGGCTATCTTGACTACCATCTTCCATGTTATTCATCCGTCGAGCTATATGCCAGTCCTGGAGAAATCGTTAAGCAAGACAGAGAGCGAGGTAACTTTGGCATATGCTCGACAGCAATGAACCAGATAGGTGCCAATGAGGCAGTTGGTTTACACCGGTAGTTTGGATCTTGTGGTTTCTTTTGCCATTTGAGCTGGTTCTCAAGTATGTGGCTTTTTGTCGATTCTATTAATTGATATCCTTTTCAAAACATATGGTCTAGAGGTTATGCAAGACATAGGATAAAGATCTTCCATTGTTACAATATGCAATTGTAACTAATATTACAAACATCAGAGATACTTCGACTGCTTATGCTATTGCAGTATCACAAAACATCCGTTACTCCATGCACATTTCCAAGAACAAAATAGAGATTCAAGCTCTTACAAAACTACCTAATGTAAATGTTGTTTAAGAACAAGACAATCTCATCTCATTAAGTCCTCTGTTGTTCATTTGAGTAATTCACTGTATGAGCTCATTGGTCTACCTTACATGATCAAGAATCCGGTAACCCACTATGACGCGTTCAATGAAGATAGTCAGGATAATGAACAGTGCGTTTACTCTATCAACTACGACATTGTAATGAAATCCATGATTTAAACAGCATGATCTCAACGAAAACGCGTTACAATTCACAATACAAAGATCTCCTCCACCAGTTTGATTACGAACCCTTGCTTCCCAGGCCTTGTAACAGAAACCCTGACATCATCTGCCATTTCTGGAGGACCACAAACGATTACTTTAGTTCCTCCAACAACACCACGCAATTCTTTCTGTAGCGTGGTGTTTATATCAAACCGCTTTGCAACAGTTATATCTACCTCGAAATTGTTCCAAAACTCTCTGCCATCCGCAGATTCGGTAACTCTGTGAACAAAATTTCGCACTGCCTCAACGAGAGGTTCGGTCCTCACTCCCCAAAGAAGCTTTTGTTTGCACTCCAGATTCGTTAAGCTTGGCGGAATATCGAGACATGGCAGCACACCTGAGATACCAACACCTCCAGCGATGCAGATGATGTTGGGGTACTCGATACTTGGTTCTGGGAGACAACTTCGAATAACAGATGTGTGACCACCATAGGAGCCCTCAATCAGTACAGGTATACCGGAATCCGAATTTGAAGTTGCCAGCAGAGATGCCAGTCCGCCGTGACGACGAACAAAGATGACCAAGCCTGCGACATCAGCCTCCCGTTCATGCAACTCCAAGTCCATCACTGTCGAGTCTTGCTTAGCCTCGTTTCCATCATTGTATCCATTCGGCAACTCAACACTGGGCTGTAAGCGCCTCCCGGAGGATAACCGGCCACTGAGAATGGATGATTCTCCCAGACACGCCACGTCAGAGAGGGAAAGTAGACATAGACGTGACCCTTGGCCCTGACACGAGAAATTGTATCTTGAAGATAGTCGCCGTCGATGACCGTAACATGAGCTCGTTGGACACCGTTTCGCATCAAGCGAAGTGGTCTAGCCAGGAACTGATCAAAAATCCAGATTGCAAAGGCGATCCAAACCCACGTTTGGTATCCCCACCACCACTCATAACGGTAGAAGATGTGCAACATACAGCTAATCATGGCAAGAAGAGAGAGGATAATGTGCGAGGCAAGGAATGCCTCGTAGAGTTTCCGTCATATCGGGAGTATAGAGAGTGGAACCAGTAGGGCTAGAGCCAATGTAGCCACTATTCCCCAGATCCAATAGTTGTCTTTGGCTTCCTTGTCGTGTGCACCTTCACCCATGGCGGCGGGGTTGAGGTAAATCTACAAGTCGATGGCTGAATGTAGACAGGCCTATAGCATGCAGATAACAGCAATCCACTGATGAACGAGAAGAAAGGTTGAGTAAGACCAATTGGTGACCTAGAGCAGCACATTGTTGTGACTGGGGAAAAGTACAGCGAGAGCTAAGTTGACAAAGCTCAAGAGACCCATACGGTTACTGATATACGAAACCAGCTGCTGATCTAGAGAGTTATACCAGGACATGGGATCCTTCAGTTCATATCCGACGGCACAAAGAATGATGTTGATGACCCAGATGAATGCAAGAAAGAAGCTCTGTTCCCGAGTCGGTATAAAGCCTAGTCCAAGAGCTGGCACAGCATGATTATTACCGAATAGAGGGGGGTCGACAAGTGTGGCTCGAAACCTTGAAACAAAGGGTGTGAGAGCGGGAGGTACTCAAGCATGGACAGAGCGATGGGGATAATGACACATGCTGTCATCAAAATGATACTGTATCCTAGTTAGACAAGAAACGGAAAGTCAATGACAGAGTGAGACTTGCCCATATTTCTCGGTTGCAACTTCCATCTTTTCAAAGGTATAGTCGGCGATGAAGTTACTAAGCCAAACTGCCTCATCAACCAAAGATATTTCGTTGAGTATTGCCGTAGAATCCAGAATCTCAGTAGGAGGAGATTTGTGGGCGGGAGCTAGAGCAACATGGTAAGAGTGTTTAGGGGAAGGCTGAATCTTGTTCCTCCCGATAATGTCCATTTCCCACACGCGTTCAAGCGTGGAGTTTTTGACGTCTTTGCAATGGGTATGGAAACACCACGCCATGGTATCGAGAAAGGCGTCGTTGGTGGCTTTACACTCTGGTGTTGCAGCAGCCATATGCATTGAACCCATCTCATGATCCATGCCATGGTCTCCATCGCAATTGAGCGGCCATGCCTTGACAGTATCGATACATCCATACGCAGAAGGAGGGTCATACATGGTAACACCGTACCCAACGACTCCGTATCGCTCCCTTCCCGTGGTAGTATGTGACCAAACCGCAATTGGTAAGATGGTCCCTAACACTAACCTCACTATACGTGACTTCATGTTACAGAGAAAAATGGAAAAATGATACGTGCCTGCTGTTGAGAAGGGCTGTCGAGCATGTGATTGAGATGAGGATGATGTATGCTGTAGAAAAATCATAAGATAGTACATTTGTACTTGACGAATTGGCCAAGTCATGCAATGCGGTAGATTGAGCAATACATTATTAATAAAGAATATTCATCAAGATAGAGGATCTGCATTCTATCACTGTATATTCATTTAAACTAGGATCTGACCACCTGAATGGCATATAACAGCTGAATTATCACTAATCATATCGTTCTGATGTCGGCTAGCTACTCAAAATGCTCCTTTTAAAGTCTTCTTGCAGTTTATCTTCCAGTCTTAATTGACAGTTGCCTTTTTCCAATTGGCTCAATTGAGGTTCTTGGCACAGCTGCTTCTGAAACTTGCTTTAACTTGCGCAACCAACAGCGATTTTCCGTCATAACTTTTCCGCTTACGGAGTGGATGGAGCTCACCTATAACTAACGTGCATTTCTACTCACAGAATTCAATACCCATGCTCGAGCATGATGCATAACCTGTGTCTACAATGACAAGGCGCTTCTAATTTTCAACTTTGTCAAAGTAAATACAACCAGTCTTGGCCCGATTTCTACCATGATCACTCATATCTTAACATTGTGCGCAGGCTGCAGCCTTCAGTATTTGTTCAATTTGTTCTTATTTTAACTATCGAGTCTAGATCAAAGGATCCCTTCGAGCCCATAAGTCATATAGATCAGCCCGGAACGCGGCAGCAACTGGAAACGTCGTCTCCACGGTCAAGAGGCTCTGCAAAATATGGTCTTGCTGCCACTGTTGCCAAGATCGCGCCCCTGCAACACGCAAAGGAAAGAGCACCAGCAACGGTGAGATCGGAGAGTTGCCAAGAATCATATGTGTTCTTGCGAGTATGTTATTCACATGCCACTGTATCTCCTCTTCACTCAAGGTCGGGGGCACAATGCCTATGCCTTGCCAGTATGGCATTTCGTAGTCAAAGACTCCAGACAGATATATACTTGTAGCCGAAAAGAATGTCTGTGCTAGACAGGAAAAACTCGTAGCCGCCAAGTTGTCACTTGTCCCATCGGAAGCTGAGGAAGTCATACTGGCATCCCAATCAACAAGAGCTTGCCTAAGTTGGAAACCCTCTGAAACGATAGCATAGGCAATATCGTTAACTGTTCCCTGCCGGTCTGGCGTCTCAACTTCTCGGGGGTAGAGAAGGTTACGTACACTAGACTTCGTCAGAAATGTGTTCTTACATATCCAGTAATGTTTACCTGACACGAAGCGTTGAGCAGGAAACAACGATGTTGAGTAGTTCATTTAAACCACAATTCTCGATTTGACCTGTACCTTGAATCTCTTCTGCGACAAGCCTCCAATCAGGATTTGCGAGAAACGTAGGTTCATTATATATGATGGATCGGCAGGCTTCATAGACCCGAATTTCCGTAAAGAATCGTTGCCCAAGAACTGACTGACACACCGTTGGACCTGCAGCAACGAGAGCCTTAGAGGTACCATGTACCAGATGTTGCACCCAACCGGCTCCTGATGGATCGGTCATAAGCTCAAGAGTACCAGTTAGCAACAAGTAAAAAGAAACTCTCAAGATGGCATTTACCTCAAAAAGTCCCAGAAGATGTGTTGTCCATAAAACACAAGGAAGAGAACTGGGTCGTTGGTGGAACTGATCAAGAGCCTGCCTTAATCCTCTCACCGATCTTGAGTAATGACCAACAGCTAAGCCATAAGCCTTACTCGGGTCAATTCCTTCGGACGAGTTCAATTTGACGGCTTGCATCGCTCCAATTGAAAGAACAGCATGATGGAGAAAACCACCTGAGACTTCATCTTTCATTAAAGTGACCACGTCGGTAAATCCAGTTGTCCTTGGATTGACAATATTGCGTTGAAAGAATGTGTCGAAGTAGTTGGAAAGATAGTAAACGCGATCTTTTGAAAGACTCATACCCAATTGAGAAGACGGGCCACCTTGGGTACTGAGCAGATCCGGGGTAGCGTCGATCTTGCTACCAGATTCTGCATAATCAATGCAGATTTGCGTCGGCTTTTGCATGTCAAATATGCAAGTAATCCGTTTTTTTCGGCAATTATTGCACGGAGAGTTTCCAGAACACTACAAGACAGGGTTAGATCAAACCGGCAATGCGTCAATAAAGTGTCTGCGCGAACCTTGAGATGACTCTTAGCGCATGCAATGCATCTTGAACGTTTCTTGCGCCCATCGAATGGTCCGACTGGCATTTTCATGGTTGTTTTGTGTTGTGAGTCGTTGGATGCGGTGTGATCGGTGCTGATTCAAGGGAAAATTAAATGAATGTCGATTTTTACTGAAAGTGGTATCGATTGAGCGAGTCTGGTCTGTGAAGGTTACCATTCCCTTTACGGATACAATTGAGCGACGCTACTGTCGTGTGGGTTTTTTTAACCAATAACGACATCGACAGTTGGGCCAGCTGAACTTACGCTTGATTCCTACCCTGTTCCGTTGTCTTGGTCAATGAGGCTCATCCACAACGCACCCAAAATACATCGCCCGAACTTGACCAAACTCAGAATAGTCGCGCCGATTTTCTTGAAGGAGCATGGGAAATCACAACGTTTGACAACACAGGGCTGTGCTGCTGACGAATTAATTCTCGCGAGCTTAGATATATCCATTCTATTGCGACGTGGTTTCTTTCTCCTTCTTTAAACGCCTCGTTCATCCGTCATGTATAAGTACAGCTTTGTCTCCCATGCAAGTTTTTTCCCTGTTTCAGCATTCCACACTATCACAAATTTGAACAAACTTCCAGTTCCATTCCACAAAGAATACATTCGCACTCTTTTTCGCTACTTCACTATGCATCTTTCTATCGTTTTCCTGTCCCTGTTGGGAATCGGACATGCCATAACCCTACCTGATCCTACCGGACCATATGGCGTTACTCTCCGCTCTCAAGGCATGACCGACACACAACGTGTCGACCCTTACGACCCAAAGAAGGGTAACAGACAGGTGCTCGCCTCCATCTTCTGGCCCATTCTTCCATCCACCTGTTCCGAGGAAAGCGTCCCTTACATGCCCCCCGCCGTTGCCAAGTTCTATGGGCAGCAAGCACAGAGCATGGGTCTTTCCAACGAAACCTTTGCCGCTTTCAACTATGCCGTTTGCAAGACGCCTGATTCGCAAAAGGGATGTGAAAGCAAGAAACGATTCCCTCTTGCCGTCTTCTCGCCAGGTGCTGGCAACTCTCGACTTCTTTACAGTATCATGGCTCGCTCGCTTGCTAGTTATGGAAACATCGTGGTTTTGATTGACCATCCTTACGATGCCGATATCGTCGAATTTCCCAATGGAGAAATAATCAAGAGCGGCAACATCCCTGAGACCACCAAGGCTTTGACAGAGTTAACTGAGGTAAGAATACTTTGCACAATATCTCGTCAATCATACTGACTTTGTTTCTTTCTTTAGGTGAGAGCCAAGGATGTCTCATTCGTCATTTCCAAGTTCTTGCAGCCCTCGTTCCAAAGAAAGGCACTGAGAGGTCTTCCCGGATCAATCGATACCAAGAAGATAGTAGCTCTTGGCCATTCTCTTGGTGGTGCCAGCGCGGCTGTGGCTTCCCTGTCCGATAGCCGAATTCGCGGAGGAATGGATCTGGACGGTCAGATTTTTGAGCCAGCTCTTACTAAAGGGCTGGACAAGGCGTTCTTTCTCATCGGCCGTCCCAATCACAGTGAGGAGGACACAACTTGGAAGAAGTTTTACGCCAGGCTTCGAGGACCCAAGAAGGAGATTGCAATCAAAGGTACTGTGCATGGATCATTCACTGACTACCCACAATTGATCCAAGCCCTTGACCTGCCTGCATCAACCAAGAAGGCTGTTCAGCAGCTTGTTGGGGACGTTGATGCCAATTATCTTGAGAAGTTTCTCTCCGAGACTATTGTTAGTTTCATGAATATCTCTTTTCGCGAGGTTTGAAGAATTTGGGACGGTCCTCGATTCGTAGCATCAATTACCCTTCTATCTTGATAGCGTTCTGAAGGTCGTATACAATGCTTTCAAAACGAACCGCTGGTTTTTACTTAATAAATTATAATATAAATTGATACTTGACATTTTGTTAATATGAATTGAATGCCTGAGCGTAGCCACATACCCACTGCCCATGCAGTGTCGTTGCTTTATAGGTACTGATCGTCGCTACGCCAGCCACCCAATCAATGCATTTTCCGGATATGAACCCACTCTGCCTTTCGCACGAACGATTGTGACATGATAAGCTCTAGTTAAAAGTCAGCAGACCTGTAGCCTCGCACTTGACTTTCCCCTCAATATATATGGACCACTTCATCAGTTTTCCATACAATTGTATTCAATATCTTTGACGTTACCATTGTCTTCCAGCTGCAGTTGTGCATCATGAACTACAAACCATTTCCTCCACTGAATGGGATGGCATCATTCTGGCGCTCTTCTCCGGGAGTGCTTGACAATCATAAGTCTACGTCTCAATTGCCTTCAGAGTGCGACATCATTATCATCGGCGCAGGATATTTAGGCGCTTCCCTTGCCACACACATGCTCTCGCTTCCTGAATCCAGAGACAAGTCAATCGTTGTCTTCGAAGCTCGTGAGCTCTGCTCTGGAGCTACCGGACGAAACGGTTGGCCACAACTGCCCCGTGCTTAGTAATTGTCTCATGTTCATTCAACAGGTGGCCACCTCAAGCCTGATGTATATAATCTATGCTCGAGAACGGCCGGAAAACACGGGATTGATGCAGCAGCCGAGATCACCGAGTTTGAACTCGCCAACTTGGAAGCGGTAAAAGACCATGTCCTTCAGAATAACATTGATTGTGATTTCATCGTTACTCAAGCCGTGGACGTGCAGTAATCAGAAGAGCACAACTCGTCTCTCAAAAGAGGATTTGACAATCTCGTCAGTTCCGGCGTAAGTGCCTCTAAGAAAGCATTCTACATAGATGGAAAATATGCCGAGATGGTATGTATTGCATTGTTCATGTCTCAACTTGATCCAGTTACCTAAATATATACAATTTCTGACACAGTCAAAACAGGTTTCCGGTATCAAGGGAGCCAAGGGTGCCTTCAAGTATACCACAGGTCATCTTTGGCCCTACAAGCTAATCCATCACATGTTTTCCCGGGCATTAAGCCATAACAACGTGAACTTACATACTAATACTCCCGTAACAAACATCTCGTCTTCTCCCGATTATATTGGGAAATGAAATGTTACTACCAGCCGCGGGTCTGTCCGAGCTCAAAAAGTCATAATCGCCACAAATGCCTACACCGCCGCTCTTCTCCTAGCGTATCAAGAGAGGACCATACCATACCGTGCCATATGCAGCAGAATCGTCGCGCCGACTCCACCAATGCTTGCAGACTCTTATTCTCTCCGTTCCAGTCCTCGGGACTTTGACTATCTGATTCCTCGACCTGACGGGAGTATTACTGTCGGCGGCGCCAGATCAGCTTACTTTAGACACACTGACGACTGGTATGGCAGTGTCGATAATACGAAACTCATTGAAAAAGCAAAAGACTACTTTGATGGATACATGCAGAGATACTTTCGTGGTTGGGAAAACAGTGGTGCATACACTGACCAGATTTGGACTGGGAGCAAGTGCACCATATTCCATTAACCCTTGTTACTAATCTATCGTACAAAGTCCTGGGATACTCTTTAGACGCACTTCCACGTATTGGGCATATCCCTGGTTGGCAAAACATGTTCATCATGGGTGGTTTCACAGGGCACGGTATGCCTCAAGTCTTCTTGGCTGGCGAGGCTATCAGTCGCATGGTCTTGCAAAATGCATCATACTCTGACACCGGGCTTCCCCGATTGTTCAAAGAAACAGCGGTGAGACTTGGAAGTGGAGAGAACTTCCTTCAAGATATGATTGGGAATGAGCCGACTCTAGCTAGAATGTAAACGATAGCAGAAGAATGAAAGGAGGGTTGAGATATATCATCATGACTCCCAAGGAACCCCTCGTCTCCATTTAACTGTCTAATTTAGTCTAGACATTCGTGGTCCTTATCTACCTACCTTTCTTAGTATAGTGTAACTGATAAGAGATAGGAACTCGGAGATTCGGATGTTGTTTTACTCCCCGAAACCTCACATTCTCTCTACAGCTAGTTATCTATCAGACCCAAAGACAGGGAGATAGGTATAGAACGCTCTTTATATTGCTGGTCATATCGGGCGACATGTAAATGAAACGGTGTCAATATCCAATTTTAAACCTAGGAGTCTTTGCTTGTCTCTAAGCGTTACTGAGATTCTGATATGTAACCCTGCATTGGGGAGACCTATTGTTACTGCATCTCGTGGTCCTGTCGCTGCAGCGTCATTAAATTCCGTTCAGCCCTTGTCACTGGTTCCTGTGGCAGGAGCTCAAAATACCAAGGTGCAGCAACCGCGATGACACAACCAAAACTACATGTAGAAGCTAGAGTTGTGAAGCCGACGAGATGTTGAGGAGCATTAGAGCTAGGCCATAGGTAGCTCCCGTAAATGATAGCCAAATGTCCGAATGAGTTGACAAAAGCGATAGCAACTGATCTTTTGTGATCTGGGAATGGAATTGTCTCGCTTGTCCAGTTCAACATGAGTGGTAGGCCAGTATAGAGACCAGCAACAATCAGGAACATCATGACGTATTTGGCTACAGCAGAGCTGATCAAAGCCGAAGCGATACAAGCCATGACGGAGAGACCGTAGAGGCTGACGCTATGCCATCTTCGATCCTGACACTTGTCTGAGGTCCGAGATAGAGCAACCTGACAAGCTGCTCTAGTGACCCAGATGGGGACTGTCATCCACTGTGCTGTGACGTCTGTGTAGCCCATGGTCTTGAGGATTGTAGGCACGAAATATGAGACGGACAAGCCAAGGATGATGACGCTATAGGTAACAAGGAAGAACCAAGCTTTACCATCCATGAGAACAGCCTTGAAAGCCTGCCATGAAGTCATACAGCGGGTTGTGCTCTGTGCGCTAAGTCGTCGGTCGGCTAATATTCGAGCCTGGGTAAAGCGTCTCTGACCTGACGAGAAGTAGCGGACGTTACACGGGTAGTCTGGCAGGAGGAAATACAGAGAAAATCCGGAAACTACTGTGAGAACACCTTCAACAATGAAAAGCCAACGCCAACCAGGGATACCTCGTGCCCAATCAAGACTCTTGACAATAGCACCAGCCATGATTCCACCTAAGCGGGGGCTATACATCCAGATGTATAAAACATACAGAACCGCTTGCCTGTGAATGTATTAGTCGCTAATGCACCACCAAGACACAATCGCGATTACCGATTTCCTTCTTAGTATACCAGCAGGTCAAAAGATAAATTGCACCAGGGAAAAGCCCTGCCTCGATGCATCCAAGAAAGAAGCGCCCCACGAGAAAACCTTTGAAGTTCGTAGCTTGAGACAGAGCTATAACAATGCAACCCTAAACCCAAACTATAGTTGGGAGGTAGACAGATGGTCGAAATTTGTTCATGATCATATTGGACGGTATTTCACATAGGAAGTAGCCGACGAAGAACAGGTACACAAGGAGTAAATAATCTGGCTGGCATAATGTTTAGTATTATTATCGTTAATAGAAAGGGACCATACTATTATCTTTTATGTTGAGACTCTCACTCATCGCAGCCGCATTAGCATTTGCCTTGAGAATTTAGTAAAATTCTAATCAGAAGTTACTGTACAGGGATATAAAATGTTGCCACGGTCTAAGTATGCTAGGACATACATCCACCATAAGCAAGGCAGAAGAGTAAGGTCAATCTTCCGGACAAGACGCTTTTCCTCGACGGTATTCGGAACGTAATTAGAGAGCGCCATGGCGAGCTCCTCATCCTCGGCCACCATACTGACAGGCTTGACGATGTCGCCGAAGGCGATGTCTTCCGATTTAGAGCTCCCCATTTGAATCTTATCTTGGCTTTGAGAGGCCATGGTAAATGACAAGAAATGGTGTGGTAAAGAATAGAATGAAGGGTGTGATTAAAGTTAGGAATATGATGGTATTAAGGCACGATGATAACTTAATCTCCGATAACGGCCTATGCATATCAAATGTAGGTCACCTAGGTTTTCAACTTCTTCTCTTGGTTAAGTAATGTGGGGTAAGTAATTGATGACTGATAGCAATCAAGATAAACACGAATGGAAGATAAAACTCTTGTATGCCAAGCCGGCTAAATAACTCGCGAAAATAGGCCGAGGTTAATTTATATAATCTACAAGCATTTACTTTATAATAAGAAACCGTGTTCAAAGATTCATGAGAAGACTTATCTTATAATCTTCTGATTGGTAATTGTCCTCGCTGCCGTAGTTGTGATATGCAGTATACAAAAAGAGTCCACTAAAGGTGGAACCACCTGATTGACATGGCGAAAACCCTGGCACAGAGTGTTTTCAGCGCGACCAACAACGACTTATAATTAGTGGAAATTTTCCTGTGCCATTTACATACAGTGAATCTAACGAGGAGCATTCCGAATTAAGAGATTCAGTCCCGCGTTATTAACTGGAGACTCGTATCATTGTTACCAATGGAAATCTCTTACTAACATGGAAAACCCAGAACCACATCCAAATACAGTTATATAATGAGAGCTTGATCCCGAGAAGTTCCCACAATGTACAATTATCCTAACCTAGTTCACTATGGAGCAACATCTTTGTCAGCAAACAAGTCCTCCCACAGACTCAAGAGACCTCAAGTCATTTATCAAACCCCTGATCACGTCATTCACGACAGAGCTTGAATATTCGCCCATTTTGCTTACGAATAATGACGAACTTCGAAATGCAATGTGCTTGTATGCAAATGGAACAGGTATCCCGTATGACGAAGGAACCCATTCAGGGACATGTTTCAAGATAGGTCTCACATATCCAGTTGTGAGTTTATAACGTATACACAAAATCCGGGTCAGTAATACTAACGCCACTGGACAGGTATGCTTCCCTCATCATCCCGTCGAGGTGCAGACATTCATCGGCATCTATTCATGGCTCGGGCTACTCCTAGATGACGAAGCTGTCACTCATCCAGACGAATTCGAAATGTTCCACCAAAGGTTCTGTGCTGGTAGGAAACAGCCTATACCGTTGCTACAGGGCTGGGCGGACCTCATGACCCTAGCGTTTGAGCACTGGGATCCCTTGGTCGCTAACTTCATTGTCACCGCTTCTTTGAACTTCTTGAACGCAAACGCACTCCAAGCTAGGGAAGACTTTACTCGCATTGAGCGAACAAAGGCTGGTCGTAGCTGGGCGTGGTTTATTCGAGAGAAGGATGGTGTGGGAGAGGCATATGCTTGGTTCACATTCCCGAAAGCACTGTGCGATGATAAATCACGCTTCATAGAGGTGATACCCGATCTCTCCATGTGGATTGGCCTCACAAACGACATACTATCGTTAGTTCAACTCGATCTATGTTCTTGACTCTGAGTATCGCTGACCTTGTTAAGTTTTTGGAAAGAAGAGCAGGCCGGCGAAAAGCACAATTATATCCATACCAGAGCATGGTATGATGGTAAGGACACTTGGTCGACCTTTGAAGATATAGTCGATGATGTTAGGTTAAAAACCCGCAATAGTAAGTCTTCCATTTTATTATTACGATTGGGGGCTTACTGCAGCCTTGATATATGTTATTACTTTACGATCTATCCTTATAGACAAAGGAGTCACTGCTTGCGATTTTCAAGTGGAAACATGCTGACGGGATATCTTAAATAGTGCGACTTGTACTCAAGGGTAGGGTCCCATACCTGCAACTACTAAACAGCCATCTACTAGGATACATTGCCTTTCACAAACTCAACACGCGGTATAGGTTATGGGAGATTGGCTTAGGAGAGTTAACCGACACTGTAAAAGTGTCGACTGAGTAATGGAAGTACAATACTGTTGGTATAATGCCTCATGGGACAGGAAGCCATTGAACTGCAGTCTTTCATCACAGGTATACATAGTATTAGAATCGTGAATGACGTATCGCAATTGTCACGCATTGGACTCAGCAATGATTCTCATTTTGGGGATCTCTATCTATTTGCTTCCAATAAATATCAACTGAACTGTGTATACTTTCAGACTAGTCCAACAACACTGAACCCATTGACTACTTGTCGTTCGTCAGATCACTCCACTAAATCTTCCGCGCTACAGACTCAGTTATGTTGAATCAAGGCTATTATAACTGTGATAGCATCAAGGTAGCCCTGTTGTAGTAACTATAAAATAACACTCTGTTTTGCTCTGGGATAGTGTCTACTATTAGGACAAGAAACTGCTGCAATACATACTGAATATGCCAGTACTCGCGCCCAACTATGTCATTGATAAAACCAAGGCTTCGACAGGTGATTCAAATGTAATATCGAAGACATTTACTGCAATTGTAAACTGTGGGACAAAGGTTAGGGTTAGTGCCATTGTTCTGTCTTGCATGTGAAGACATCGATGACATTCGCTTGGGGCGCTCTCTTTGTGGCAATTGTGAACGTGCAGTAGCTAGAGTCATAGCTGAGTATCCAAGAAAGCTAACTGTTAAGCCCATTCCTTTTAATAAGATTGTTACACTAAGCTTTCAGATATTGATGCGTCGACAACCTATCTGGCAGCAAACTTTAAAAGGAGCCGGGCAAAAGTAATATAAAAGCGACATTCAATCAGAGCATGTAAGTTGTTCTGGGGTAATAGCATCGAGAGCGACAGAAAGTCGTCCAGGCACATAGAGGTGTATGAGAATCACCTTGAGTGCAAACTTGTTAGGAACGTTAGCATCAAAGCTGTGACCTTCCAAGCGTTTAACGTGACACAGTTATAATCACGTGCAGTATTGGTGTTTTTTTTTTTTTTTTTTTTAAAAAAGACGTGGAGGGAGGATTACTGCAGTCGTTGTCAGAATCTATTTTCCCGCGATAAAGTCTATTAAAAATAATCTCACAAGCCTTCAGTTTCTCTATCTACATAAGTGAGGAAGTGATGCGCTGTTCTCTTCAGCCTTACATTCACCCAAGTAGCCTTACACGTGACTGTGAATTGCACCAATCATGGCTCCGCATTTGTCCACCGTGGTTACCAAAACTGGCTACAATGTGAACGGACACGTTAGCCTTGTAGACTTGTCTATATACAGTCGCCGGAAGCTGGTCCTCCGTGATGGCCATTAATTAACCGCTAAGTCATGCAACACGAACCCACCGCAAAGAAGCCTCCAGTGTTCAGATCAATAGCCGGGCAAGACGACTTCATTTGCGGAGGAGTTGTGGATATCTGGTATTAGGCGGCTGATTTAAGCGGTCTCTCAAATTTACACCGCTATCAGATAGTTCTTGGCTGACAATAATTGAATGATGAGGTAGAAAGGTTGAATTTGCTCGCTCAAAGCATTGCAACAATTGGATCAATTGATCTTTTATATACATACATGTTATCTTGTCTATATTCCAGACAGACTTAACCTTCAAGTGCTCTGCCTGCGTAAACTTCAGGTGCACCATTCGTCGATTGCTCAATCACGCAAGGAACACGGCACTTTTCCAGTTTTTCGGCTGTTATTAGTACTGACATTAGCCTGTACTGTGGTCAATCTCCCCCCTGCCAAGCCGGTTATTAACCCTTGCATTCTGGGGTAACTCGACTGCTGAAACGCTCAAACACAGGTATTTAGCCGAGACTCATCGGAACACTGATCATAATCATGACCTCAGCCCCCAATATAAGAGACTTTGGCACGTTGGCAAAACAATTCACAGATCAGCCCAGCGAGGTCTTTGGTATCCTTCTCCATATTGAAGTAACAGAATCTTGCCGATTGCAGAGATGCGTTTCAGTATTCTTCCCGCCGTGGCCTTGGCCCTCTACAATGGTCTGGTGACAGCCAACCCTGTGCCGTGAGTTCACCTATGTTGAAAATTGGAAACAAGTTTACTCAAAGGTTGCAAATAGTGACATCGAGTCTCGGCAAACTTCTGGTCTTGACGCCGCCATGAAGGCTGCTGGTAAGAAGTACTTTGGCACAGCATTGACAGTCCGCAATGACGGTGGAGAAACCAACGTTCTCAACACCAAAGGAGAATTTGGTTCCATTACCCCCGAGAACGCCATGAAGTGGGAGGCTATCCAGCCCAATCGTGGCCAGTTCAACTGGGCTTCGGCCGACCAGCACGCCAACGCCGCGACCCAGCGAGGTATGGAGCTTCGATGCCACACTCTCGTCTGGCACAGCCAGCTACCCTCTTGGGTGGCTAATGGTAACTGGAACAACCAGACCTTGCAGCAGGTCATGAAGGACCACATCAACGCTGTTATGGGTCGATACAAGGGGAAGTGTACTCACTGGGACGTTGTCAATGAAGGTATGTTCAACTGAGTTGTTGATGAAGACGAGACTTACACCCACTTTTAGCTCTCAATGAGGATGGAACTTACCGCGACAGTGTCTTCTACCGCGTCATCGGCGAAGCATTTATCCCTATTGCTTTCCGCATGGCTCTTGCTGCAGACCCTACCACCAAGCTCTATTACAACGACTACAACCTCGAGTATGGTGGTGCCAAGACTGCAGGAGCTATCCGTATCACCAAACTTATCCAGTCCTATGGCCTTCGCATCGACGGTGTTGGTCTGCAGGCTCACATGACCAGCGAGAGCACACCTACTCAAAACACACCTACTCCTTCCCGAGCAAACTTGGCTTCAGTTCTCAACAGCTTCACCAAGCTCAACGTCGACGTAGCCTACACCGAGCTTGACATTCGCATGAACACCCCCGCCAACCAGCAGAAACTCCAGGCTAATGCTGCAGCCTACGCCAGAATGGTGGGATCTTGTATGGATGTCAAGCGATGCGTTGGTGTCACTGTCTGGGTATGTGTTCCGACTTCAATGGTTGATGTTTTTGCTTATACTAACAACTCATAGGGAATTTCGGACAAGTATTCATGGGTTCCTGGCACATTTCCCAGTGAGGGCTCTGCTCTCCTTTGGGATGACAACTTCAACAAGAAGCCATCTTACACCTCGTCCCTGAACACTATTCGTGGCCAGTAGAACTTGGCAATCTATTAATCTTTGAAGGACTTGGTAAACCTGTATTCCTGATGGTTTTTCGGACATTTACTCTTGATTCTTGAAGTGTATTCTATAGCCAATGTCAATAAACAACCGTTCTATTCCACTGTTATTATTGCCATTTGTTTTGTAAAATGATAGTTGTAGCATATATGCACTGCAAGTTTCACACATGGTGACGTTGGACAATAACAGATCTCTTGCACTTCCTCAGTATCACTAGCGATGTATTATAACGGGGACGGTAGTCACATAGGAAGTAAGGCTATGGTCACGAGGCTAGCTAGGTGGGTTATTACGTGGTTAAAGATATAGAGGATAAAAACGGATAGACTTTAGATAGATTTTAATTTCACTATTATTTTTTTATAATCCTTAAGCTTTTACCTAGGCCTTCTTAATTTCCTCTAGGTTTTTAATAAAAGTTAATCTATTTATATAAATTAAATTTTTAATAATAATTAAATCTAAGGTTCTCTTAAAATAAGGTTTTTTCTATAATATAACTCTTTTAATATAAACCTTATAATAAAAGTAACTTATAAAAAAAGCTTTTATTATATTAAAAATAATAATAACTTTTTCCTCTTATAACCTTAATTAACTAATAAGCTAATAATAAAGTTAAAGATATTATTATTTAATTAAATAAAATTAATTAAGTTAATTAATCTTAGTCTCTTATTATATATAGTTAACTTATTATAATTCTTATATATAATACTAATTATTATTAAGCTAAAGGCTATTAATTCTAGTTATTACTTTAATAGCTTATATTTTAATATAATCTCTATATAATAAAAAAAAAAAATGCCTTTATAATAGTTAAGCTAATAGCCTTTATTTATAAGTTAAATTTCTTAATTTTATATAAAAAAAATAAGTAAAAAGAGAAAAAAAAAATTAAAATAAAAAAAAAGCTAAAAGAAATATAATAGCTTAAAAAGGTTATTTTAAAAGAAAAAGTTAAATTATTTAAATAATAAAATAAATTCCTTAAGGTATTTAATAAAATTATTTTATATAATAAGTAATTTAATTAATTAAAAAGGCAGATAATAATAGTAGCTAAAGCCTTTAAGTTATAGTATATTAATTATAGCCTAAGACTATAAGTATATAATTAGAAGAAGTCTAAATAAAGAAGCCTAAAGCTAAAGGCTTAATGCAGATTATCTAGTTAATTAACTAAATAATACTGCTTTTATTATAAGAGATTTATAATATTATTAACTAGGGTTTAATTTTACTATATTTTTAGCCTATTTAAATTAGACCTTAAGTAATATTCCTAGTGCTATTTAATTAATTATTTAAATGCATATCTTTTAGTATAATTTTTATCTGTATTAAAGGCTATTTAATAATTATTTTAGCGCTCTAACTGGAGAGATCCCCATGTATCATCGTGGGCAGTCCCTCTGTTTTAATTGTAGTTATTAAATACCATTAAAGTATTCATAGGCATTTCTCAGTGAAAGGTTTTGCCCTTAACATTATGCTGGAGTACCTTATACAACATGCAATTATCCATGAAAAAGTCTTGGTATTTACTTACTGTCTATGTGATAAAGGTATATTCCTAATTCTTCAAGATCTCCTCTCTCGCAACTATTCCGTCTTCTTATAGATCACGCTCAACTTACCTGGACAATCAAGCCCATGGTGTCTTAGTATGTCTATCACTCATGGTGAGCTTCACCAATGCTCAATGTAAGCAACCTGTTGAGTCAATCACATGATAGTCAGGTAGTTATTACCTGGTAGTTACTTTCGTGGCATAGTGTATATCTCGAACGAACTCGCTATCCCACAGGTGTTATTCATTAGCGACACTTAACATTGTCACAGTATGAGCATCATTTGCAAGTTGAACAGTTTAATTTATTAAGATAATATATATGAACTATGTCAATTTCTTTTCTTATTTAATTTGAATGTACTATAATATATATAAACTTCTAATAATTATTAATTAGTGTTTAAATAATAGATTTATAGAGCTGAGAAGGATATTAATACTAGACTTTAGGAATTATAAAAATCAACTAGACGTTTTCTCTTTTATAGCTATGTGACATGTTTTAACCTCTCCTCCATCTGCTCTCGAGGGCTCTTTAAGTTAACCTCTGGAAACCTTGGGTCTTTTGTCCAAGGCATTACATCAGCCCCTTCCAATAGCCACTTTAATATAGCCTTCTCATACTTGTCCGCCAGATCCTTATATTCTGGGTCACCCGCAAGGTTTTGCAGCTCATAGGGGTCATTAATTCGATGATACAACTCTGCTGGTTCGTAAAGTCGGTAAACAAAGGTCCAGGTCTCGTCACGTAGCGAGATAGCCTTGCCCACCAATCTTGTATCTTCGTGTTGGAGACCCGCCTTCAGATCGTATGGATAGGGTGCTTGTTCAAGAATAGGCTCCTCAGAAGTGAGAAATCCACCTTCAGAGAAAGAATACTGCTTGTGTGTTTTGGCATTACTGCATAATAGAGGAACCCACGACAAACCATTGTGAGCGAATTTCTCACCGATTCCAGACGTTTCGAGAAGGGTCGGTACAAGATCAACCATTTCTGTCATTGCATCGATCTTCTTACCCTCAGGTAAACCTGCACCGCCAATAATAAGAGGCTCATGGACGAGTGTCTCAGAAAGACCCGAAGGCCATTTTTCGATGAGTCCGTGATCGCCGAGATATTCACCATGATCAGTAAAGAACATAGTGACAGTATCTTTCCAAATGCCAAGATCATCCACCTTTTTGAGCACCCGTCCAAACTGATCGTCAAGTCTTGAGATCATGCCATAGTATGTCGCCTTGATCTCCTTCCAAATGCCGTCCGTTGCACGATGCGTTCCGTACTTTTCGCGAATTGCCTTCATATATCGTGGCTCATATCCAGTCTTCTTTTCGACTTTTGCCTCGACGTCAGAGATCTCGGAACGATCGTACATGGAAAAATAAGGCTCTTCAACTTGGAATGGGCAATGAGGGAAGATGAGCGGCATGAATAGAACCCAAGGTTGATCTTGAGGAGGGCAGTCCAACCACGCCAAAGCTGATCGCACGACAGCTTCATCATAGTCCATGGTCTTATCCGCATCTCTTAGCCCTCGGTAAAACAAACGCCCCCAGATACTCTCATCGACCTCCCTTCCACCCCCAGCAAACTTGGGTACAAACTCTGGTGTTTCAAGAAACCCATATTCACTGAGGCTCAATTCGGTCACAGTCGGTGCAAAGGTGTCTCCTCTTGGTGCAAGACAAGCAACATGATACCCTGATTCTTTCAAACTGCGAAAGATGTTGGGTTCCCATGGCTTGATGAGATTCTCAAGACTTCTGTGACCGCTGACATGAGGGTATGTTCCTGTGAACATACTGCATCGTGACTGGGAGCACACAGACGCTTGGGTGAAACAGTTTGTGAAAAGGCTTCCCCGTGCAGCAAATGCGTCGATGTTTGGAGTTTTGATGCCAGAGTTGGGAGAGGTCGTACAGCCAAGAGAATCATATCTCAATTGATCGGGCATGAAAATAATGTAGTTCGGTTTATCTCCCCCATTTTTAGAGTCAATCTCCAATGGAAGAGGCTTTGGGGGAAGCGAATGAGACTGAGACTGAGACATTTTCAATTTGGTCTTCTCCTGAGTCATAAGCTCAAATTGTTGTTGGTGGTAGTATGGTTAGTTATTTGTGTAGCCATGTTCTCAAAACTATCACATGACTGAATTGGCTCCTCACTAGCTGCGGATGTCGTTCTCCACATCCCGCGGATCTCGCCCCTCGCCATTTAGACCCCGGTTGACGTGCTCGCTATTTACCATTGTAAAAGCAAACTAATGCCCACTCATTCAAACAACCTGGAACTCGCTCGGAACTCGTTATGGACTCTCTCAACTCCCCGAACCAGGTTGAATCCCCCCCGCAACCGAAGCAATTCGCGTGCAAACAATGTCGCGCTAGAAAGGTTCGTACTCCTCTGAGTTTTGCGGGGTACTCCACTGATTCAAATTGGCAGGTCAAATGTGATCGTCGAAACTCCGGGTGTATACGCTGCGAGAGATTGGAGTTGTCGTGTAGCTATGTGGCAGATACTCCTGAGCCATTGGTTGGCCAAGACTTGACTGAGGCTGGAATTAAGAGGCGGAGGATTCTGCGCGCGTGTGATTCTTGCCGGTCAGCGAAAGCCAAGTGCTCGGGGACAAAACCTTGTGCCCGATGCCAAGCACAAAAATACGAATGTCAATTCGTGGATAGTCATGCAGTAGCAAGTTTCGACACTAATATAGAGTCGCCTATGTCTTCAGCAAATACCTTCCAAACAGGACATGGATCAATAACCAGCCAGGATTCGCCAATGGCTATATCCAATGTCGTGGCTGAAGATGCTGGACGGTATGTATTTGGCAGTCTTGTGATTAAGTGTGCACACACTCATCAATTATAATTTAGCATATTTGACCGCGAAAGTCGAGATATGATTAAACAATACATCGGTACATATTTTGACAACATCGACATCGCAGACTGTATTTTTCTCCATCGAGCCACTATCATCGCTGAGTGGGGTCAAGGGAAACTCGATACCACACTACTGAAAGCCATTTGTGCTTCAGCAATACGACTTTCACCTATTCAAGGACGAGATAGTGCAACAGCGAATACGTGGATGAAGCAAGTTCAGCACGTGTTGGTCAACAACATGGGCGATATGTCAGTTCCCAAACTCCAAGCTTTGATGCTCGTTGTCAAATTTCTCTTTGCGATGCGCTTTACCGGGGATGTTTGGATGCTACTTTCTGTTGCCTCCAGGGTTGCGTTTACAAAACGGCTCAATTACGAACGTCCATCTATTGATCCAGTCAGACAAGAATGTCTTCGACGAATAATGTGGTCAATATATGCAGTTGACAAGATCTTCTCTGGTGGTATTGAAGATTTGACCGTTTGTCCAACACAAAGAATGCATATTAGACTCCCATGCAGCCAACATGACTTCCAGCTTGGATTAAAGTCCAAGGCGCCTTTCCTGGGCATGAACAACGACAAGAATACTGATCTAAATTCGTTGGCAAATCTTTTCCGGCTGTATGACATTCGTGATAGAGTCCTGAGGCAAGATATGCAATCGTTCTGCAAGACACTTGCTAATACTTTCCAAGATACACTCGACACGTTATTCTCAGTGGAGTCACTCCCTATGAGAGCCGTGGACAGTTACGCTCGCTAGATCTCGAACTTACGTCTTTCGAAAAGTCCCTGCCTGAAGAGCTTCAGCTGAATGACAATAAACTCATGTTAATATGTTATTCGGATGAAGCACGCACGTACACAACACTCCATACCATTCTATTGAGTTCTCGTTGTGATCTCCATCGATTCTTGACCCCGGGTATCAGAGAGGCGGTATCACCTGAGGCAGTCGATCATACACCAAGAGCATACATAGATTATTGTCAACATCAGTGTCTCCAGACGGCCTTACAATTTATCGACATGTGGTCCAAAGTTCGACACATGGAGACGAAGAGTCATCTTGGAACCACCACATTTTCTGTGGTGATGTATCAATTCGTCAAGATGATTGATAGTTTGGCCAATTTGCTTCCTTCAGGTGGAGAATCTTCTTTGCCAGCCATCAAGTTAAAACTCACAGAGATCTTACTCATTATATCTCCAAGCCAACCTGAGGCCCATTTGATCACCTCCTGTGTTAGTTGGAGTTCAGCCTTGTCGGGAGTTACAAGCTAAAAAACTCATAGGTCGCTGACATAGAGAATCTCATATCAAGATTGGGAACAAGACATATATCACCCAGTTCACCGTACGTTTACATCATCAATATCTAATATTGTACTGACGTAGACACAGAACCGCATCTCCTGGAGCTCTACGGCTACAAGACAAACTACATCGTCGCTCTAAGCATGCTTTTGCACCAGAAGATGAAGAAGAACAAGACCCAGCTGTCAGAATTCAGGACCCGAGTTTGAGTGAGACTCTGTCTTGCCCAAATCTTGAATTGTTACCTTCCGGAGATTCTTCTGCGCACAACACCTGGTCATTCCCGATTTCAAATGACAGCCAAGAGTTCACGGGGTCAATAGCAGATGCTTCACTTGACTCATTTGCGTCACTCGGACTTCCATTTATTGACTATGACTCCATTAACTCAACCGATATAATGTTTGGAAATCAGGACCTCGGATTTCCTTTGGACCAATTTGATCTACAGATGAACAACTATACCGATAACAATACGACTGGACAGTAGATATTTACAATTTGTATGCATCCTTTGTTTTACCTGTCCATCTCCGGCGTTACAATACATTCAAGTCCAACTTCTATACACGGTTCTCTGCTGTTATAGAAGCGCCCTTGCCATGACCAGAATGCACCTTTGACAAGTTACCCTCTCCCTGCAATGTGCCCATCAACTCAGCAGCATCTACCTTGCCAAAGTCTCTTATAGGGATACCTTGGTTGAAAAGAAAGTCTACTTGCTCTAGAGTCTTGCCCTTGCATTCCGGTACACAAAAGTAGACGAAGACAGTGGCTATGGTCATCATTCCTCCAAAGATAAAACCAACCTTGCTGTTGAGACCAGCATACTTGTCGAAGGTGAGGTACGGAATGCTGAAGTTGACGGTGAAACTGGAATGTCATTAGCATAAGACGTGGGAAATTGGTGTTGGGGACGAACTTCATGATAACGTTGGTTGTGAAACCAACACGAGAAGTGAGGTCTCGTAGGCGGAGAGCAGATACCTCAGTAGTAACCACATAGACCAGCGGCGCCCAACCAAGTGAAAACCCGCAGGCGAAAATAGCCATCATGGCTATCACGCCAGTCTTTCTCGCATCATCAACAGGAGACTCGATACCAAGTCCTCCCATGGTGATCATGGCGGCAAACATGGTACAAGATGATGCAATCAAAAGGACTCTATAATTTGTTAGCTCCATTGTGAGTAAAGGTCACGGTACATACCGCCGCCCAACGATATCGGCCCAAAGAAGAATGCAAGTGATCGTGACGATGTTGATGGATGCAGTGATCAAGCTGAATCCAAACGGATTGATAGTTCCAAGAGTCTTGACGTAGATTGCACCATATTGAGATACAAATGCCTGACCACTGGACTGCTGAAAGAAGTTGACAACCATAACAATAAGAGTTCGCTTCAAGTTAAGCCCTTGGAAGAGCTCAATAAATCGACCCTGCTCAGTATCTTGCTCCAACGAGACTTGAAGCTCCTGGAACTCAGCATCAATTTCATCGTCTGTGAAAGCACCTTGACGAATTTCGACCAGACTCTTACGAGCCTCTTCCACTCTGTTCTGTCGAAGAAGCCAACGCGGCGATTCCGGAACGAACCAAATGCATGCAATAACGATTGAAGGAACAATGTAGAACATTCCGAGGGGAATACGCCAAGCGCGGTTATCAGGGATGGAACTCGTCCCAAAGCAGATACTGTTGATGACTAGACCACCAACTGCTAAGCTCAGTTGGTACGACCCTACCATAAACCCGCGGGCCTGAGCCGGGACTTTCTTTGTTAGTTGTGTAATTGTGATCGGTGGGGATTCAACATACCAATTTCGGATTGGAATGTTGGAACAACACCAAGCTCCATGCCAACATAGACGTAATTGAGAATCCGGGCTGCCATGATCTGCTCTCTATGGAAAGACGTCACAGCGATGGTAGCTGTACCAAGAGCATATACACTCATGATAAACATACACCAACGTCGGCCCCATCGCGAAGAAATCCAAGTCCCAATGAGAACACCTGCATGTGTAAGCTAGCAAATCTTATAATGATTCGGACATACATACCAGCTGCAAAGCCAATGTAATTCAAGCTATTAAATAACGAAAGCCAAGATGGTTCCAGAACATATGTCTTGGTTGCTTCGTTCCAAACACCGAATTGTCTGTCGAACGCATCCATCGCCTGCGTGGTGGCAAAAGCTTGATTGTCGAAGCCATAGTTAAAAGTTGATACCGCAATAAGAACACACGACAAGGTGAGACGCAGATTAAAGTATCGAAACTTGGTGAACACGCCCATGATGGATGGCAAATTGTGCTTAGTTGTGACAGGTGCACTATAATACTACTTCAGCATAGTTTATATAACATGTAGTTCATTATTGAAGATGTCGTGATAACTGGGATGATTGACATGTTCCAGCTATTATGCGCTACCTCTTTGTTAGCGGCAGCGACATGCTTTACCCCGGAAATCGTAGCGCAAACATCTCAGGGGACGAGATCCGGACCCCGCGAGTTCGCATACGACTTCCGAGAGCGAGATCCGGGCTCGCCACACGGGCCCAAACGCAACATAACACACGGACTGGACTGGCCTCTAAATGTACAGGTTTGCACGAGATTTGGCCATCGGTCTTTCAAATTACTGTTGACGCAACACGGAATCTAATGTACAATCCATTTCGTAACTTGAGCATCTTGCACTATTCCGCATCGGCGAGACCTCTCTCTGTCCCGTCTAGACAGTGCCAAACGAATGTGCCCTTGTTAAGGTAAATGTGTTCATACGCATCCTCTGAGCTGTAGCGGTAGAGGATGTGCTTGCCGATCAGGTCTTCGGTGAAGGGGAATGCTTGCAAAGGTTGGTCTTGAAATGCGGTGGCGTTCATGAAAGCAGTGTACGTTCGACGCTGAGTGTCTTGGTCTTTAAACCCCGAGACACCTGTGATGGCCTGACCAGTAGTCAAATCGGCTATCATTGTGACAACTTCGTTGTACCCAGGCTTGAGGAAGTCAATGAAGAAAACATCGGGTCGGACCTCAAAAGCTCCATAGTCGGCCGTTCCGGATTTGCCGTTATCTTGACCCTCAAGGATCATCCAAGTCAACGAGTCGGCGGAAAACTCATGGGAGATTTTCATGCCATTGTCAAATTTGTGAGTGATGGTTCGGCCTTGCAGTTTGGCAGATGCAGGCATAAGATGCTCCCCAAAAGCCGGTAGCCATGGTCTCTAGGGTAGGCCAATCGACGACTGGAACGAAGTCCGGGTTTTACGAGACGGCTGCTGAAGGCATGGTAAGAAGTGATCAAGTTATAGAATGAGCTTGGGAAAGATATGATATGTTTTGGAGCACTGCAATGAGGATTGTGAGGGAATGCAGTGGTGTTAATAATTTATATTTGACGTGTGTAATTATTTGTAAAGAATTGATGTCGGGTTGTTCATTCCGAATGTGTATTATGGGAAAAGTCCGAAGTTCCCCGAAAGTTCGGCACGCGTTGTGGAGCTACCCTGCGACACGACAAAAATGAGCTATTCTCAAGTAGACTAAAAGTACGAGGTGCCCACTCGCCTCCCTCTCGTGAACCACACGAGGACACCTACCATGTCACGACTGACCTTATCTTACTAGCATGGTACTCCGCCCGACGCAAGTTTATCTGTCCGTCCTGCTTCCGTGTTCATGACCTCAATTAATGCGCAATAGTCCCGTTCGTTAACCCCGCAACATGAATGGAGATGGAGATGGGTAGGTACTCTTGTGGGAATGGACTGAACCGCGTACCAAAATTCGACCTTGACCAGTCCCGAAAGTCCGCTACATTTGGTCGTACCTATATCCCGTTCCTTGAATTCCGAAGTGCACTGAAAATATAGTATAATTGAGTAGACGTATGTGCTTTAGCCAATGTTTTAGGGTCATCCGAGAATTGTCTCCAGTTTCTTGTCAACTATAACATCCACCCAATGAATATGCATGATACGGCTTCAGCAGCTTGCAGAGTCAACTGCCATTGAGTCCATTTGCGACCACACTTCTTTCAGAATAGTTGCTGCTCGATTTATCGTCTGAAGTTTGAGTGTGTGAAACAACTTGCACAGCCTTCCCATTACAAGATTCCTCCACATTAGTATGGTCTCCGGGTCCGTTGTTGAATAGAAGCTAAGAGCGCTGCCAACTGACAAGAGCATGAGTGTTTGAATTGCCATTGTATGAGACTCTTGAGGTATCTTCTCGGTGATTTCTAGGATCTGGATGGCCAAGGCCAAAACCTGTTGGGAGTGTTGATGCTGGCGGTCCTGTTCATCTTGGACATCTGTATATGATAGTTCAGGAAATGCTCTGTGAAGCTCGAGTAGAGCGACAAGTCGATGACATTTTGTAGAGATGATCTGCAGGAGTAGATAGATCTCTTGTGTCTTGTATCTCAGCAATTCTTGGAATCTCGATATCATTCATCTCCCGAATAAGCATAGATGCCTGGTTAATCATTGTCAAGTCCTTACTGAGTGAACCGACAACGCAAACCATATGATGTGCAATTCGAACACTCTGCACAAGGGCCATGTATTTGGCGAGAAGCATGAGAACCTCTATACCGACTCCTGTCCAAGGACATGGGTAAGAGAAGAAGACGCGAGGTTGGGTGCGGAAGACGTCCAGATACGCGAGGTCTTCTAAGCCCTGATCAACCAAGTAGGCTGCCACGGCCCCCCAGTACACCATTGATGAGACAATCAGGTGTTGAGGGCATGAGGAGGAAAGTTGCATCTGGGTCAGGTCCTTTTCGGCTATCCAGATGGTGAAAAGTCGACGAGCACCATGAAAATGGAAAAGACCCAAAGAAGAAGGGTCATACCAGCTCTACAGACAAAATTAGTCACTCATAGTTCATTGAGATGCTAGTACCAACAGATGTCATGCCAAGAAGGATAATCCCGATTAGAAGGTCATCTTTAACAGTGGGTGTTTTGAAAAGCTGAATCTGGTCTCGAGACTCCTTCTCGTTGGACTGAATGCATACACTGGACCCAGCATCTATCTCAGCAATGCCTTTAGATATATGTGAAATGGCCTCTGTTTGGAAAACAATCGGAGTTGTTCCACCACTGCTCAATTGAGAAAGATGCGAGGCGGATATCGCCATGACGCTGTTGAAGATGATTGGAGAATCCAACTTCATTGTCGGAACGAGGGATCGGTACGGGTTTCGAGGCGAATCGAAGGAAGACACGATTTGACAAATATTAGAGTAATAACGTTTAAGAAGAGACGAAAACTCGTCTTGAGGATGGTAAAGAGTGAGTGGCATAGTACTGTCTAGAACAAAGTCCTGTTAACTGCTGGAAAGACTAACTGATGTACCATGATCAGAGGGCCGGAGCGATCCATCATGTATTTTGTATTTTTTTGATCATTTGATGGGTATATTATAACCTGGACAAGTAAGTCCTGATTTGATACACCGTTTGCATGAGGGCTCTGTTTCGTCGCATTTAAGCCTCTAGAGTCAGAAATCAGGTCAAATCACAGTTTTCTTCCTATTTGGAAGAGCATGAAGCTCACTCTTTCTTTGCAAGTGACAAAGCCAGCTGGAAACATGTTAGCGAACCCAGTGCTAGGCCAATCATGCCCTGAAAAATCACTTACTCCTTGATTTGACACACCTGCTATGCCATCCCGCTGTCACTGGAGATTGCTCTAATATACACAGTTCTATCCACAATGATTGGGATTTAAGTATCCAGATGTCGCTTTTTAGATAGATGAATTACTGCATCACCGTAATAATTCATTTCCCTTGGTGACATGGACAGTCGGTAATACTCATGACTTTTCTGTCGTTGGGGAAGCCAGTCTTCGTAATGCGGAGCCGAATTTCCGATTGAACCGTTGTGTGGAGCTCTGATAACTCAGCGAATTTGGATTGGTTGGCTCACTTGGTTCACAAACGAAGCGGGTCTTTCCCCAATCTCAGGTTATCAAAAAAAATTGGTTGTATAAGAGGCGTTAAGTCAGGTTATGTTCCTAAGAGCAATCGTCTTGGGTTATTCATTTTGGTTCGCTAAATACAAGAATAGACATCTTCTAATCAATCCTCCCTTCCAATACCTTATTGTGTGTCAGTGGACCAATGTACCTACGCTTCGCCTTCAATGGCCAATAGAAACAGCCGAACAGGAGTGCACTTCAAAGAACCACAGAAGCGTAATTCATGTTTGCCGCGCTGACAGGTCTAAACGGAGGAAACAAAAGAAAAATACAAGTAAAGATCAGGTAAGCAACGGCAAAGACATTAATGAATAAACCAGATCTGCCCAATCGCCACGGTCCACAGGTCAATGTTTCGGGTCAATATAAACGACGCCATATCAGAAGAACAATGGGGACTAGGTAGGTGAATTGCAGGCTAACAACTGCAAGCGAGAGGATGGCATTGAAGGCAGTTGTGGAACCAATGTTGATAAGACCAAGCAAGATAAGAAGGAATGTTACAGCGAGAACGGATATGGTGGGGATCTCGCGACGTTTATCAACCTTCGCAATGTGGTGTGAAAATGAGAGTCCTGTCGCGTGTTACAACTGCTTCGAATAGAGTGTGTCGGAATGCTTACCTCCATCTCGCGCAAAAGCCCACATAACGCGAGCTGCAGAGGTAATGAGCGGGACGGTAAATAGAGCCGCCATCGCAGTGATGGCGCTGACCATGCATGTCGCTGCAGTCTTGCTTCCCGTCATGTTATAGCAGATCTGAATGATGGGGAAGCCAGTGGGCGTATTGAGCGCCGAAGCAACATCCCCCATGAAGAATAAAACGACGAGGAGAAATGCGAAGCCAAGTGGCCAATTAACCAAGATGGAACTAACCATAGCTCTTGGTACGCCAGTCTCAGCCTCGTCCATCTCTTCACTCAAATGTGTCGGTCCATCGTAGCCAATCAACACCGTAGCATGAGCTAAGTAGACCTATACTCTATGCAAAAGCGTTGTTTGTCTACCCGGAATTGTTCTCGAAAGTTGTAAATACGAATTCTGGAGTATGTTTGATCGGAGAGATGACAGCCATGGTGACGACAATGATGATGAAGAATCCAACGTGTAACACTAGCGTAAGCTTTTCGATGAGGGGAAGTGTGTTGTTGCAGAGGATGCATATAGCGGCGGATCACATCAGGATTGCCCAGAAAAGCATTGTTCTGTGCCATCGTTCAAAGACGTAATCAGGGTAGCTGAGGACGATTAGACCTTGGATCTGAGTCCCGGCTAGGAAGGGGGCACCGCCGGCGAGAGAAATCTAGCCAAGGGTTCTAGTGGTATTCTAGTCAGTCTAGCATTTCTTTCTCGTTCTCCATAACTCACGAAATGTAACCGGCCAGCCAGCTTAAAAGTGGTCTCGCCGCTCGCGGGCTCAATTTTGCCACGAAATGGTACTGTCCACCAGCCGTTGGGAAGCTTTGCACTGTGAGTTACACAGTTCAAGATATCGTGGTCTTGCATAACTCACCTGGATGCCAGCTCTGCAAGCGACATGGCGCCACAGATAGATCCCAGAAAGGCAGTTATAGATCCGTAAACAAGGGATACAGGCCCTCCGCTCACCAGGCCAGCGGCAAGAGTACTGCCGTAGCAATTGTATTCAGCAAGACATGAGTTAAAAACTTTAAAGGATCACACATACCTGGACAGAGCTTCCCATGGGCACATAAGATTGACGCATGTCGCAACCATGGCAAGCAGGGAGAACCTGCGCTGTAGTCGAGTGGATTAGCCTCAACCAATACTCCGAGGATTGAATCTCCTGTTACCTTGACTTCTTGAGCATAGCCAAGACGCTCCAGGTTCTGACTTTCCGGGCTTTGCTCGCCCAGATATTTTTCAGTATCTGTGTGGGAAGTCTCGTTTGTCATGGTAAGCAACTATAGATGCTTGTGTAGTAATCAGAGTGATTATTTCTCCCGAATTCCAGCAATTTATATGATGATAAGGCGTCCTGCGTATTCTTATCATGCATGTCATTCAATTTGTTATACGGTTGAGTCGGCAACCCTAGACCAAGCTAGCCAAATGAAGAAAAAAAGTGCGTGTGATGATCAACGCTAAAATGGAAAAGAGTTTGGCAGGGCCATCACCACATGGCTTACCCCACGTTACGCAGTGAGATTCCGTTCAATCATTCCGAAGTCGGGAAGGCAGAGGCCAGATGCTTCACTGTAGTCTTACTCAATTCAGTATGCTGTGGTAACTGGACGTTGAGGCTCTAAGTGATACATGGGTAAGATAAGGATTGTGCTATTGCAGTATATCGAGAGGGCAGTGGTGCAGAATACATGAGAAATAAATTCACATAACCGACACGGTGGATATTCTAGATGGGCATTTGCAAAACCTAAGGGTCACTGGTTCTAGACAGGCATAGGGAGTTGGCGGTTATCTAGTTATAAATGCGCAATGTATTGTTTCTGTTGAGATAAAATAACAAGACAAAGAGACGTCAATCAACTAATTTCTTTGTTTCATATTATACTAAATCACATAGTTTTCATGCAAACACCAAGCGAGGTATAATAATTGCAAGGCGCGTTAAAAATAGATTTGTAGGTACATTCAGGGATAAATAGAACTGTTTCCCAGGTTACAAGTCCTTCTTCAGACAATCATGATGGCCTCCTGAAATGCACCTTCAACCCCTCCCAACTGTGCTTGTTATAGTCTTCCTGAACCTTGTTACATGTTTCAAGTCCCCAATCAGTGGTTCCGAGCATCAAACTGCTCTCAAACATGAAAGCCATGCTTCCCTCCCCGACTTTCATGGGCTGCAAATCAGAATTACTTGCTCTTTCGAACGAATCAGCATCTGGACCATGCGCCGTCATAACATTGTGTAGACTAGCCCCAGCGGGTTGAAAGCCTCCTCCTGTCTTGGCGTCATATTGACCGCAAATCAGGCCCATGAATTCAGACATGGTATTTCGATGGTACCATGGTGGTCGGAAGGTGTCTTCCTGGACAAGCCATCGAGGTGGGAAAATTACAAAGTCTGCAATTGCTGTCCCGGGGTGATCAGATGGTCCCGTAAGGACGGTATAGATGGATGGATCTGGGTGGTCGAAAGAGATGCTACCGATGACTGAGAAACGACCGAGGTCGTATTTGTAGGGGTAAACTAGAAGAGTCAGCCGTGTCCAAGCACCATGTACAAACACGTATCGAGCCAAGTACTCACATCTGTAAAATGTCAGCTTGAACAATTAGACTCGACAAAATACTTACTTTCCATGCCAAGCTACCACATCAAATGGTGTATGTCCCTGCTCTGCCACGAAAAGCTCATTATTGAACTTGTTCAAGATAGTCCAAGTCGATGCCGTGTCCTCCTCAAAATTGGCCACAGGAACCTGAAAGTCCCTGGGGTTGGCGAGACAGTTAGACCCAATGGGACCCAGTTCAGGCAGCTGAAAATGCCCCTGGTATAGTTCCAAGATGTATCCACGAACAGGGCCCTCTGGGAGAGTGACCCGGTATCGAATACCGCGAGGAAGCACTGCGATTTCGTTAGGGCGAACCAAGATGCGTCCGAGCTCAGTCTGGATGTCCAATACGCCATGCTGTGCGACAACAAGCATCTCACCGTCAGAGGAGTACATAGCCGTTCTCTCATCCATATCCCTACCAGCAGTAAAGACGTAAATTCCGATACCTGTTTTCAGCGTAGGGTCACCTGCACCGGACACAAGCTTTAACCCTCTCACCCAATCGACTTTCTCATCAACATCAAAAGGATCCCATCGCAGCTGCTGGGGAATATAGTTTAGCTTTGCTTTCAGAATCGGTTCTGAAGCATCGCTGAAGCGCTGATACGTCGAGTGTGAGGCCGAAGGAAGAACACGGTAGAGCCAGGTTTGGCGATTCTCATGTCGTGGAGCGGTGAAAGCTGTACCGGATAGCTTCTCCGCGTAGAGACCGTATGGTGGCTTTTGCGGAGAATTGGCGCCGATGGGCAGAGCACCCTCAATGGCCTCTGATCTGGGAGGTTAATGCGTTAGAGAATAGTTTTGTCTAGACAGGAGAAGAGAAGCCACCTACTCGTGGAATGAATCAAATCCGTTCAAATATGTATACTTCTCAGAAGTGGAAAAATTGGTAACAGGCATTGTCACTGATTGACTTGGCAAACAAGATGAGGAAGCTCTAATTCATATTAGGCATGGCGAATCGATCAGATAAAATATACACAGACTGATTCATTTGGGCCTCCATATTGCCCCAGTCTTAATCGACTGCAGATCAAGTCCGGGTTTCCGAGCTATGATTTCCAATCACTGACCCACTAAAATATTCGGAATGGCAACGACATTTCCGAACACTAATAGCGCAACGACTTCGGAATTGACTTTAATACGTTGCAGCCTGCAACATTTCATGTGACAGAAATGGCATTGAATAAGAAACTCGACGCTTGGAAAAGTATCAGCAGTCTATCCCGTCGTCTGCTTCTCTCACGAAACCAATCAATTTTATTCTTCTCCAAATCAACCAATAACCGATTCTTTCTCACAATGTCATCTTGGATTCCAATCCCCGCGAAGAGTCATTTCTCTCTCGCCAATTTCCCCTTTGGTATAATCTCAACTTCCAGCCAGACGACACCTCGCCCAGCTGTTGTTATTGGCGAGCAAGTTCTTGACTTGTCGGTATTTGCGCGGAATGATGGCTTTTCGAAGTTATCTGACTTCCCAGCCGACAAGCTTGACGTGTTTTCACAGTCGACACTGAATGGATTTGCTGCTCTCGGAAGATCGGTGCATCGTGCTACAAGAGCCTATCTTCAAGATATCTTTCGCAAAGATACACCGTACCCCGAGATTCTCAAGGATAATGCACATTTGCGAGAACAGGCCTTGATGCCACTTGTCGAAGTCAAGTCTCATGTGCCACTTAGCATTGGAGATTATACCGACTTTTTCGCTGGTCGTAACCATGCGCAAACAGTGGGTGCCCTGTTTCGGGGTCCGGCCAATGCACTTCAGCCAAACTACAGCCATCTCCCAGTCGCATATCACGGTCGAGCAAGCTCTGTTGTTGTGTCTGGGACTCCTCTACAAAGGCCTTGGGGCCAGGTACTTCCCAACCCGCAATCCCAAGAACCTGTTTTTAAGCCTTGTTCCAGATTGGATATCGAGTTGGAACTCGGTATGTTTGTCAGCAAGGGTAACAAGCTCGGTTCTTCAATTGCTGTCGAAGATGCAGAGGAATATATCTTTGGATATGTCCTTATGAATGATTGGAGTGCGAGAGATATCCAGCAGTGGGAGTATGTTCCATTGGGGCCGTTCAATGCGAAGAACTTTGGGACAACCATCAGCCCTTGGGTCGTTCTCGCTGATGCCCTGGAACCATTCAGAGGTGAAGGGCTATTGAACGAGACGCCACTACAGAGGTATCTGGACGAGAAGAGAAAGGATCCCATCCTTCATATCAACCTCGAGGTTTCGCTCACGAGTAAGTTTTGGCTATCCGTCATATGAAACAAAACAATTCTAACATGTAGCAGCGAACCAGGGTCACACGACGAAGATCACACGTACAAGTTCCAAGAATCTGTTGTGGTCGTGGCCCCAAATGCTTGCTCATCACTCTATATCTGGATGCAACATGCGCACAGGAGATTTGCTTGGATCAGGAACTATTTCTGGTCTCGAGCCGGGCACACAGGGTAGTCTTCTTGAGCAAACGCAAGGAGGAAAGGTCTTTGTCCAGCTGGAAGGCGGCGAGGAGCGCAAGTTTGTCCAGGACGGCGATACCATCACCATCACTGGTTGGTCGGGGGAAAATGAGGATGGGCTTGTCGGCTTCGGAGAATGCTCAGGTACTATCTTAGCTGCTGTGTCGAGGGACTAGAAGCTTGGACTGGGGTTCACTTAACCATCAATTGTATTGGGAATTTTGAAAGTATTATTTTGGTTGTTTCCTCGAGACCTCATGATATCTTGATAATTGAAGCATTGCAAACCATAAACTATTGTACTTATTGTGACAAAAACAATAATGACAGGATCGTCTCAATCACATTATCAGATCGGACCAGATACCATTGCCACCATGACAGTTGCATAAGAAATAGGTATACAAAGAACTTACTTCTGACACCATCATGATCCCGCATTGGAAGCTGAGTATTGTTTATCCTTGCTGATCCGAGCCCGAAAGTGAGTTCGGGAATGACTGTGTAAGTGGACACGCGGAATTATATCTTATTCCGGAAATGAAGACGATGTTCCGAGTATCTGCCCATATAAAATCCCCAACCGATAGGACCCCGTATACTCTCAAGACAGCTCTTTCTGAAAACTCATTCGTACTTGTTTCGAATCAACCTGCATTTCCAACCAACTTCCAGCGATCAATCATGTCGCCAGTTACCCGCGTCACCCTCTTTAAAGTCCCCTCTGAGAAGGACCAACAGCACCTCGTCGATCTCTACAAACAGATGCCTCAAAAAGCCGTCAAGGTATTTCAAATTGACACAACCGTTAGCTTAGTACTGACAGAATCTCAGGAAGGAAAACCTTACATTACCTCGGTCCAAGCTGGAAAGGCGAGCCTCGATCAACGTGCCCAAGGTTTCACCGTTGTTGCCATTTCTACGTTTTCTTCCAAGGCAGACTTCGACTACTACGATACTCAATGCGAGGCGCACTTGGAATTGAGGACTTTTGCCAAGGGTGTTAATCAGGGTTTTGCCATGATTTACTTTGAGAACGAAGTAATCTAAACATGTTTTGACCAAAACAATAAATTATTAAATTAACCCTTGGAAGCGCATTGATATATCCTGTCCCTCCTCTGCAGCCGTGGCGAACTCCTCCTCATCTGTGAATGTGCCGGGAACAGGCTGTAGGAATTGTTGACCCTGTCCAATTGCATCGAAAAGATCCAGCAGATCATTCCTCATTTGGAACATGTCGGGTACAGAACTCAACAAGTCTCCCTCGGGAACCACTATATCGCCGATGGAAAAAGCTCCATTATCAATCGCTGGTATGCACATCTGCTCTTCAGCAACTGTACTCAGATGCGCTAGAGGAACTTGACCATTAGAGCCGCCCGCCCCTACTCCATCCCCTTCGATTTGTCCCTGATTCTCAACCTGAGTTGCAGGGAACCCAAAGCTTTTAATCCTTGGTAACATCCCCCTGATACTCTTCCACAACCGCTTACTGACGATACTGTGTCTTGAAAGTCCTCTCACAAGGTCGACACCGTCCGAAAAGGTCCGTCTAGTCGGCGCGGAGAACGTCTCCGGTGCGTGACAAACAGCCAGGAACAAGACAGCCAAAGCGCTGAGGAGAAAATAGTTGAACGCACTCTGCTGCCGTGAATAAATATCTGTTGTTGAATGCAAATGAACCAGGACTTGGATAGTATCCTGTGCTATGTCGACTACTAGCCATGCACTTTGAGGGCTAGCCGCGATACTGGCTGTGCTCATAAGATGATGTCGATAGATCAAGATTCGAACGTAGTTCCCACGGAGGTAGAGAAGGGCCCTGAGCCGATGGGGAAGCCTGGGCTGTGCACGAGGAGCGAGACCCAAACGTGGATGCCGAAGTCTCAGATGAGAAGGAATGGACTCCAACCAGTCTTGTGTTTGCATGTCTAACGCTGCAGCTGTATCGTCCGGTATACTCTGTGACGCAGACCCAAATGGTGGAATGGCTTCCCAGATCTTCGAGCAAAGTTGGCCGTAACCAACCATGCACTGCAGATAGAGATATTCTTCATCCTGTAACAATCCATTAGATGGTTCAGACAAACTGTGTATCGGCATTCCTGTTGAGACTCACTGGTTTTGGTAACTCTGGATCCACATCCTTGTCCACCAAAGCAAATGACAAACTCGTCCCAAAACTCCATCTTCGGTCCAAAACGTACACACACCAGAAGACTCTTGTGGCCAACCTGCGAGAGTCGGAGTCCTTAAAATTGTCCAGCAAGCTACGTTTTCGATGAAGGCCCATTTCCAGGGCTTCACGTGCGGCGATGCCGATTGTGCGCCAGGCCAGAAGTTCTTCACCTGAGTGAAAGTAGTATATACTCTGTGACTGTTAGTAGAAGATTTGAAGACATGGCAGTGAATTGTAACACTTACCAGCATTGCGAGCAATTGAATCTCCTTGAGGTCAACTTGTGGGCTGAGTATGCTGGAGATGTTCGTCTCGACAGAGTCAACGATGGCGGTAGTCAGTTCAATCTTGCTCGGTTCATCTAACACAATTCCTGTGGCCATTGCAACTTTTGCGAGTGTAATATCCTTACTACACAATGTTTCTTCATCTTCTAAAGAGCGTCTTCCCTGGAGAATTTGCAGAATCTCTTTACTCTGCGCGACATACTCCCCGATGTCAATGAATGGATACACACTTTCGACCTCTTCTTGAAACGTGACCAAAAACCTTGTTACGTCATTCGCAGTACATGAATTCCAGAAATCCAAATCACTGATCGGGTTGCCGGTTTCATGTGCAACAGGAGATTGTACACCACTTGGGGGCATTGAGTCGAACTTTGGCACTCCGATGCGATTCAGTGAACGTTCGCCGACGAGGATGCCAAACGCTGATTGCGTTGGACCAACAAAGTGGGGTTGTCGCGGAACTTGACTACGCGCACTTGCTGGCGAATGAGCGACGATGTTGTCACGTGTGTTTGGTGAGATCGTTGAGGGATTGTGAGGTCGATTGTTCTGATCCTTGAGTTCATGCACTACAACGACCAAGTCTGAGACTTGCTGACGAAGTTGTGATAGCTCATAGTTAAGACTCTGGATGTATTTGTCTGACTTTTCCTTTGGTGGTTGGACAGTAGCTGTACCAAGAGTGCACACCATACCACCTGAGATACATCGCTCACAATTGCTGTTATCTGCTGTTGGTATGCATTTGAGTTTTTTTCTTTTACAGTCATCGCTAATAGTATCAACATGTTTATCCGTATCATAATTCTTGGTGTCGTACTCACCAGGCGACAGAGGTATACTTGCCCCTCTTGGTTCGTCCAGTCCCCACTGTCTCTGGAATGGAATCTGTATCGGCAGTATTCCGCTTCCTTGCCTTCGCTACCGGCTGACTGGGGCTTTTTGCTGGTGTCGTTTGTTCATCCATGGCGGTAGGTTAATGCAAAGAAGTTGAGTTCCGAAGGATGAGAATGGCGATTGAGGGGTCATGGTTAAGCAGAGGTTTCGGAAACGTCTCCGAATTTCCGAGTCATCGGCAACCCCGCATCCTCCGGTGCTATGGAGGCTTGAGGTAGCGTCTTGGCTCCACTATGAACGTCCACAACGGGAAACTGGAAATATTCGGTAATCGTGATATGTATATATGAATCAACTGGTATCATGGTGTAGTTATTTATGATACTGCACACAACAAACAACGCAAGTCAATCTAACCCGTTCAAAATGACAATTGCAAATCTACTCGTGTCCCTCAATGACAAGGTCCATGAGAACAAGGGCCAGTCTACTCTTATCACATTCTTTATCGCACCTTTAATCTATATCTTCATCAATGAACTTGTACGTCACAACGCACGAATCAGCAATCTTCGGGGGCCTTCTGGTTTGCCCTTGATTGGCAACATTCGAGATATCAGAGTCAACGCCTCCGAGAAATATCGCGAGTGGGCGAAGAAGTATGGTCCAGTTTATCAGATCCAGCTGGGCAACATTCCTATTGTCGTGGTTAACAGTGCTGCTGCTGCGAGGCACATCTTTGGTGCTAATGCACAAGCTTTGAGTTCTCGACCAGAGTTTTACACATTCCACAAGGTAAATCACACCACTCCATTGCTTCTGATACCTGATGTTTAACCCATTCAGGTTCTCTCGGATACCGCTGGAACCACAATCGGCACTTCCCCATACAGTGACTCTCTCAAACGTCGTCGCAAGGGCGCCGCCTCAGCCCTCAATCGACCTTCGGTGGCAACCTATGTCGACCATCTTGACGTCGAAACACGAGACTTCATCAAAGAGCTGGTCGAATATGGAAACAGCGGGAAAACGCCTGTCGATCCCATGCCAATGATCCAACGCCTCTCTCTCTCCTTAGCATTGACTCTCAACTGGGGCATCCGACTCAAGAGCCAGAAGGACGACATGTTCGCTGAGATTACACACGTTGAGGAAGAGATCAGTCGGTTCAGATCGACAACAGGTAATCTACAGGATTACATTCCATTACTCCGCCTGAACCCATTCAATTTTCACTCCTCCAAGGCGAGGGAGATGAGGAACAGACGTGACAAGTACCTCACAGCTTTGAACGACGGTTTGGATGAGAGAATCAAGAATGGTACTTCTAAACCTTGCATCCAAGCCAACGTCATCATGGACAAGGAAGCCAAGCTCAACAAAGACGAGCTCACATCCATCAGTCTCACCATGCTTTCGGGCGGCTTGGACACTGTCACTACACTTGTCGCTTGGTTCGTTGCTTATTTGAGTCAACATCCCGAGATTCAAGACAAGGCAGTATCTGAGATCGGCAAGTTCTTCAGTCAGAAAGAGCCTATGTGCGATTTCAATGATGACCAGAAGTGCGATTATGTCGTCGCTTTGGTCAAGGAGTCATTGAGATACTATACTGTGCTCCGACTTGCTCTGCCGCGAGCTTCGATTCGCGACATCGTTTACGAGGGTGTTACAATTCCCAAGGGGACAGTGGTCTTCCTCAATGCATGGGCATGCAACATGGGTAAGTCATCAGCTCTTCACATTCTCCTCTATTCTTTCTGACAATTTACAGATGAACAAGTTTGGTCCGACCCTGAGACCTTCCGCCCCGAACGTTGGCTCGAGCAACCCGAGGCTCCACTCTTCACCTATGGCGTTGGATACCGGATGTGCGCAGGCTCTTTGCTTGCGAACAGGGAGTTGTACCTACTGTACATGAGACTTCTCAACAGTGTCAAGATCGAGCAATTTGATGATGTTGATTGTCACCCTGTTCGTGGTAACTTGGATCCTACAAGTCTTGTCGCGATGCCGCGTAGATACAAGGCTACGTTCACACCGAGAAGCCCTGATGATCTGAAGAAGGCTTTGTAGATTCCAATAGAGTAGGCCAACTGTATAGGTGGTTGATTGGAGGAACTTTTGTGAAGCTACGGGGATCCCATTGTCTTGTGTAGTTATTGTTATTTACTCAGTAGTAAAATTGAAGTCAAAGTGTTGATTCAACATGTAATTCCCAACTATAGATGCAGTTCTTTGAGATGCCATTTCATTTCCCTATCAAAAATGCTCGAATTATATTGACTTGTAATGAGCTTCAATTCTTGCGGTGGAAAGATTGCAAGCTACTGTTCTGTGTTCCTTTCGTTAACACACGCAAGGATCTTAGTAAAAATCCGACCCTCACCCATGTTAAAGACATAATCAACAATACTGTTGAGTGTATCTAATCGTTGATTGAACAAGTTACTCGGAGCAAACCAAAGTAAACCTGAGGTAAATTTGAAATATAGCGACGCGAGGTTGTTTTTGATTTATCACGATTGAGGACATACAGGACCAACCAGAGTGGTTATAACAGCGTCAAGCGATGCTAACCGTCTGACAAGCCAATCGAGCAACTGAACAATTCAATCTCAACCCAGAAGCCGCCCGGCATAAGAATAATGGTTCAGCAGGAGAGATGTTGTCAGCAGCTACTTTCCCCAAGATATAGCATACCGGAGATGATTTCACGTGACTTGAATTTCGCTATCTAGGGTAGGAAGCGGTGAGCTGTGTCAATTGATTAGGCAGTCGTACACGTGACTGAAAACACTACCAATCATAGCTCTGCATTTGTTAACAAGGGATACTTTAGTCATCTTAGGAACAATCTTACTTCCCCCTTTCCTAAAGCCAGGACGAGAATTTAAATTTCATACAACGTTTACATGGCATTATCTTAGTAACATAAAATTTGAAGATACAATGTCACTCAGGAGAAGTTCAAGGCTCAGTAAGACGAGAGAAGATCAACACGACATGATCGACCTCGTGCAACATGTAGTCCCCCCGCAGCCGAGAAAGATTCACAAGCGAAAAACAACGATACCCGACCCAAACCCGAGACCGAAAAGCGCCCAGAAAACAACCAAGACCAAGTATGCCGCAAGTAAGACGAAACAAAGACCCAATGAATCTTTGACTGCATCCAAGACCGACATGTTATCGAATCTGCCGCCCGAGATATTTTCCACAGTGTTGAATAATGTAAGAAATCCTAGCGAGGTTCATGTTCATATTAACAACCCCCAAGATAAATGAAAAATCGGCATTGAGCAGATTAAGCAGGACATGCAAGGGGTTTTACTCACTCATCACCCCCTGGCTCTACCGGCGCATATCCGTTGCGGCCATGTTTCACGCACATATCGGAAGACTCATTCGTACCATTGAACCACACCTGAGCATCCAACAGCGAAAGCAATTGAAGAAGGAAGGTACATACAAAGGCCAGAAAGACGTTTACCCAACCAATCTCAGGCCTCAGGAAAAGCCTGCGTGTGTAAGTTTTGTCCGTCAGCTCGTCGTTGGATCCGTTCAGGCGGGTAGGAATCATGATTATATCGTCCATCGATATGTTGAAGAAATGTTGAAGAATGCGGACAACATCGAAATCTTTGAGGCTTTGTTTCTCACGGAGTAAGTTCCAAACACGGGCCATTGGCTTAAACTTACTATATACTGACTTCTCTTGTAGATCGATGGCACAGATTATCGCAGGGTTCAAAAAACTGCAAGCCTTATCTCTCGACCTTGGCTATAACAGTTACCAACCATTGTCTGAGATCAGAAATCTCAAACATCTAGCGCTGCGGGCCCACGGCCAGACAGACATTCTTCATTCCCTTCTGTTGAATTCGAGGTCCACACTTCGAAGTCTCGATTTACGCACAAGCTCGTTTGAGTTCTTGAATGATTGGACTCGGATTATAAGCACAGATAAAGATGCAGGCAACCAGCATTACTTTACTTGTCTCAGATCATTCGGTATGCAGGTCTCCTACCTCGATCCAACTTCAGTTCAATCCTTGATAAGGGCAATCGACTTTGTTGGACTACAAGAGCTCCTGATTGAGCATCTGCACGACAACTCTCGTCTCTTATTTCAACAACTGTTCGACTTGTTCTCAACAGCTAGAACGTCAGGTTTGGATGTCCGCTTGCGGAGCTTAAAAGTCAACATGGCAGTCTCCGTCTACAACGTGACTGAAAGTCAGATTCAGGAAGCTACAGAAGCCAGAAGCCGTTTTCTGAGTTCCTTCCATACTCTCAAGGTTCTGGACCTTGCCGATTATGGCCAGTACCCACTTGAGGTTTCCGAGAACCCAGGCCTGCCAAACAACCTCATCCAGGCTATTCTCCAACACAAGGGTCTAGAGAAGCTCAGCATATCATACAACGGTATTATTAGTGGCTGTAAATTGCCATACCTCACACCGGCTACGATTGCGACACTTATTGACAATTTGCCTCTTCTGAGACAAATCGACATTGCTCCAGAGGAAGATGACCTAGTAAGATGGCCCTATGATGCATAAACAATGATATATTGACATATTACAATAGGACGAACTGGGAAAAGTACTCTCCCGAGCCTCCAATATTGAGCTCATCGAGTTCTCTTGCACAAGCAGTTGGGCGTCTCCTCGTGTTTCTGATGAACCGACAAAGTCTCTCTTACATTCCGTTCTGAAAGGATTTCTATCTCGAGACCAATCTTGCGATGTCAGTCACTTCAGATGGGAGGATAACTGTAAGCTGCGGCGTGTCATTGTGAACTGCCAGATCTATGAGATTGCGTCAAAGTTTGGAAAGGGTGGCAAAGGAATATCTAAACCCGAAAAGTTCACATTACCAGGTGTCCCCAAGCGGGAGGTTATGTTCCGTAATATCACAGGAATATCACCTGTTACGTTACATGTTGGGTTTGATCCTACTTTCAGCTGGGTTGAAAAGGTGTCGAAGGACCTCGAATAAGCTGTTACTCCTTTTAGCTATTAAGCAATCTACTGATGTTTGAAAACAATGAAGTTTAGTTTATAATATTAATTTTAAGATTTCTTTTTTTGTAATTTATATTTTATTCAGACATCCTCTAAGATTTTATGTCTTTATACAGCGCTATTTATAATATATTTAGTCCTTTCCATATTTAATTTAAATATACTATAGTATAGGATCGCTAACCGGTGCAAACGTCTTCTACTGCAATTAATCGACCTGCCGAAGTACAGTTCTACCGATTCATGCCGATTAATTCGGAATTCGCCCCGACACTCCCGACTCTTCTCTAGAGATTGCAGCGCCACCATTAGCCACACCATTAGCCACACCATTAGCCAGATTTAATGGTAGCAGTTTTGTGTCGCAATTTCCACATCCTGGGAACGTCTCCAACCGTGCCGCAAACGCGTGGAGTTGGTTCTTTTGGTGCCACACCACCATGCTCCAAAGGGCCGAGATGAGAAATATAATGCGTGACAAGGAACTTTAGTCTTGAAGTCGACCAACACCTTCGCTTGGAGAATTCTACCGTCATCCGACGGGATTTTTCTCAACCTTGCCACTTTTACAGCCATCAGATTGGACATTGTGATATCGACAAGTGAGAAGTGGATGCATGAGTCTTGCATTTTGCCGTTTTTCTTTTTGCAGACTTTTCAGACGGGCTAAAGATGGACCAACCGCAGTCTTCGAATAAAGCCGCGTCAATGAACAGCGGAGAATACGCACCTTTTACCCCTTACATCTACCATTTTAAGAAAGATGCATATGCTTGTTCCGCAAAAGTCCCGGAGTTGACATGAAACTGAAGGAGCATATGCGAGCTCCGACATTATTTCCACGGAACGTCCACACAAAACAGATCGTAAATTCCGTTCTAGCCTGTAGACTACAGTTTGGGTGTGCTGATGTAGATCGGAGCTTTATTTGACGTTTGACATGCCACCCACAGCCTTTATGTATGTCAGACAACACAGGAGGGGCTTCCAGATTTAATTGACGCCAGTCCCGTCTTCAATAAGAGGGAACTCATGACCAAAATTACAAACATTGATGAAGCTTGCGACAGTTGCCATCTTGTTGACTTTTACTACTTATGCCTGGCGTCGCTAAAGAGGCCGTCGTGGTAAGTCCCAGTCCAACTCCACACTGCAAATCCTTTCCTGCATCGAGTTCGCTTGCTAACGCTACACGATCTTGCAGCCCATCGAGGCCGTGCTTTTCGGGGTAGCATCATTCCTTGTTCTTGCACGATTAACTCTTCGAACCGTCCGTCAACGCCAGAGCCTCACTGTCAGCGACTGGTTTCTCATAGCATCATGGATCGACGCCGCTGCTCTCTTTGGAACCGACACAGCTTCATATAACTTGGGGGGAATGGACGAATACGATCCGGAAGCGCCACCACGAAGCATCGAAGACCAGATCGCTTTGGCCAAGATTTCATTTGCTGGGAATTACTTTTATGATACTGGAATCTATCTACCAAAATTGGCGTTGCTTGCACTTTACTTCAAGCTTATTCCACAGACTCTCCCATTGCTGCGCAAGGCCCTCTATGCAAGCACGGCATTGACTGGACTGTTCATGATAACGACATTCTTCCTGGATACCTTTTGGTGCGGTGCTAATGTCGCGGTCAATTGGGATCCAGAGGGTGACTGCAGCACGTTCGCATCGAAGATGGTCTTTCGCATTGACTGGGGAATGAACCTCGTCTCAGACATCTTGGGTATGTTTTCGTCACCTTATTTCCATAACACTGCGCTGACTTGGGAACGCAGTCTTCCTCCTACCTTTTCCTCTTCTTTTCGGCCTTCAATTGAGTCGTCGCTACATGGCCGGCCTTGTTGCTATATTTGCATCAGGAATTATCACAGTAGGAGCAAGTATCGGCAGATTTGTTACCATCGATACAATTCACGCATGGACAAATGTTTGTAAGTCTCATCCTTTATCACTATGTTGATTACACGTACTTATCCTTTGAGCACAGATGTGTTATCGATGACTGAGCTAGCGGCTGCAATCGTCGTGGTGTCTCTTCCTGCACTCAAGTCTCTCCTCCACGGCTTCGGTCTACGCTCCACAAAACAAGCAACAACACAGACGGGCTCAGGATATCATAAGCACGCAGCAACGGTTACCTCGTCGAGTCATTTCAACAAGCTTTCTAGCGGCCGGGATCACCATACTGAGCCTTACGGGACCACTTCTCGCGTAGCAGCAGTCCCTGAGGAAGACTCGGGTAGCGAGGTGGAGTTGACAAACCTCCAAGGGATCTACAAGTCGGCCCGCGTAAGCGTGACATATCAACCAAGGGAAGATGGTGATTGGAAGGGAACGGAGAGAAGAGCAGGGGCTGGAACGGAATAATACCATGCCCCCGTCCGAGGGGTAAGCCATCAATGTAACAGGAGTTTTTCGGGGACCTACCAGGGTATAACAAAATGCGATTGGTCATCCTTCAAGATGATGATCTTAGAATAGATAAAACAGAACTGTTGGGTTGTATAGGATTCATCCTTTCGCACAATTGGTCTCCATTCATTTCGTGCAAAGTGTCATAGAAACCCAAAGTAAGAATAATCTCCGTACACGAGGTTTACGTCCGTAGTTTGCCATTGGTGTGTAAATGAAGCTTTGCCTCTCTCCTGCGCTGTTTTGGATTCTGGCTCAACCAACAAATGCAACGTCTCAATTACTCTCTTCAAATCATGTGTCAGCATGTTGTGCAGGGTCTCTGGCTTACCGGTCCCAACGGGTAAGAAGCCGCGAACCAATGATATTGCGCAAATCTCATTTATGCCCGGGGTCTCCCATGTCAGTCAGAACCCAACCCAGTTTTTCTTCGTTTCAACCCATGGGCAACGCAAAAAAACCGTTATTACTCATTTCTTTTTCTGGGGACTTTCTGGTATGATTATTCCCGCCATTGGTGTTGGTCATTCTCGTCCGAATATACGCCACACATTTGCAGCGGATAATATCGTGCCACATTTCCCAAAGACCATTTTGTGTTACACTCGGCGCTGTTGATGACCTGTTTGGCTTTTTCGCCGTAACCGAGGTGGGTTCTTTTTTTGTTCCAAATGGTGTCCAACACCGCAAGGGTCCAGTGAAGGAATTTATTTTATTGCTTAAACCCGATCTGCCTTGTTCAACGTCTTTCCCATCAACTCAATATTTTCTGTTTTATTGTCTAATTCGCAATTGTCACTACTCAATATGGCATTCTTTATTGATGGAAAGGACTGCATGGTAAGCCATCTTCCCCGCTTGTATCGCACTCTGTTTCTGTTTTGTGCTAACGTCCTCCCGGATCTCGGAATGGATCCTTCTGGCAGTAGCGTACCTCTTCGTCGGCCTCCGAATCTACGCTCGTCTATTCCGTGCTCGCGAGAAACTCGATACTTCAGATTGGCTTTTGGTCGTCTCAGCTGTCAATGCTCTGGCTCTCATTATCTGCGACACACTTACATACCAGATGGGCGTGTTGGATGAATACAAAACTTCAGTCAGGCTGTCAAAGGTATGATGATCAAGATGGAAGCACCATAGGGTGACAACTGACGCAAATGCCTAGATTTCGTTTGCCTCGAACTACTTCTACGATTTCGGAATGGGGTTCCCCAAACTGAGTATGTTGGCTTTCTATTGGGCATACTTCCTGCCCTCCAACGGTGTCAGTTCCGCCATGCGAAAGACTTTGTACGGCATCACTGCTTTTGTCTGTATCTCGTACCTGGTCATTCTCTTTGACGACACGTTCTTCTGTGGAAAGGATGTTTCTGTTCAATGGTCCCAAGAAGAGGGTGCTTGTAGTGTCTTTTATGCACCTGAGCCCTTCATTCTCAACTTCACTTTGAACTTGGCTTGCTACTTTGCTGGTAGGTGATAGTGGAGAACTTAATGACATGCATGTACTGATGAATGCTTCTAGTCTACGCTCTGCCCCTGATCCTCCTTATACAAGGCGTTCTCAAGCCTTCCACTGGTGTTACAGTTACCTTCATTCTTGGAGCTCTGACAATTTGTACTACCATGGTCCGGTTCATCACACTCAAGGTTGGCACTGGACAGGAAAACCTTGTCTGTAAGTTCATTCTTTGTACCCTTCTTATTAGACCTTGGTATCTAACGTTGGAATTAGACCCACTGAGTATGGTTGAGATGGCTCTTGCCATTACTGTTGTTGCACTTCCTGGATTGAAGCCACTTGTTAGCCGACCTGCGAGACATGAGACGGCGCATGAAACATTTGACATTAAGAATTAGGTGTCACCAGTGGGATGGGTAGAGCGTAATTAGAAATTGCATAAATACATAATCTCAAGTTTAGTTTTAGCTATCTGTTATTGCAACTTGATATGCAGATAGTTTTTACCAGTATGAGACTCTTAGAGCTTTCCACCACCGGGTTTCCCACCCCCACCTGTCTAGCTTCCTCCACAAGGCTGACTACCGACTTCTGGTTGACTGCCATCGCCTGGCTGACTTCCTCCTGGGCCTCTAGGCTAACCTCCACCTGCGCCACCTGAGCCACCTGAGCCACCTCCAGTATGGCCACCACGGTGTGGTCCTCCACTGTTACCTCCGCGTCCACCCCCACGTCCACGTCCACGTCCACGTCCACGTCCACCTCGACATCCTCCGCGATTGTCGCTTACCGGCATCGAGTACCCTTCTTCGTTATATTCGCACTCAACCCGGCGGCGGTAATCATCACGGGAATTGGGATTCCACCTCCTGGAATGTCCGTCAATGGGGTAAGCTCGCCTGGCTGGCGCATTGGATGTTTCAGAGTCGACCTCAGGCGTTGGAGTAGCCACAATGGCTGGCACAGCAGTGAGGAGAGCAACGACAGCTAACTTCATGCTGAACAGCTGCTAGTGTTGATGTCGACCGTTGTTTGTTTGTTCAAACTGAAGTGCATATAAAGAGATATTGCTGTTAGGTTACAGGTAAGTTGCCAAGAATTTAAACCTCCAAAAACAGCGGTTAGGGCCTCTTTTATGATCTGATATTTCACTCATGTTGTAGACTTGTTGTAATCACTGTTGTTGTTGTATGCAACCATGAATTGGTCTCTTGTAGCCTTGAGCTGAAACGATCGAGCTGAAAACATCCTTTGGATGGCTTCTGCCTCCAATTCAATATTCTGGTTAGTGTATCCCCACGCAAATTTAAGGTTCAATACTGTCTCCTGTATGCAACAGCTACGATGGAGGGTGTGCCATCCAGTGTCCGCTCTTAAAACATTTGGCTTCCACTCTTCCACTCTTTATCTTCTAGCAGTAGGTCTTGCTTGATCCTTCAGTATCGCCTTCTCATGCATTCCATTACTCATTATGCCACTTTACACTTTGTCGCATCACACACAACCTTTTCATCTTGCAAAACTATCGAAAAAATGCCTCTATAGATTGTACACACACATTCTTACTGATACTAGATCAGTTCATTTTCCATGTGAGTGGAACCCCGATGATGGTGCATGTGGTTGACTTGATATCGTTGAAATCTCAGACGTTGAAGGTACGTATATTGGCGTTTGCATTAAATGGTTTCCTGCCGGTAATGCCAATTTCGCGCGGTTTCACTGTACTGATGATGAATGAAAAAGAACCTTGAATTTGAACTATCGAACCTTGTTGATCAATAGTCAAATGTCCGCAAGACAATACGGTCGCTTAGCGGATTCGTTGCATCACTGGCAGTCTGTCCCTCCGGACCGGAAGCCAATCATACTAGAGCAAGACAGATACCAAGAACTTCTCAAACTGCTGAATACGCCACATCTCGTATTATCCCTATACCATCCAATCAGATGTTTGCGCGCCAATTCATGTGTGCCTCAACCAAGTCATCCAGACCATTCGAAATGTAAGGCCTGGACTGAGCTGAAAGGCTGTGTCGCGGTTACATTATTGGGCCACAACCAGAGTCTTTCAATTGAGACCATCAACAAATGGAATTTCTTGATCAATTGACTTTATTAAACCAGCTGGACCCGAACTTGAACTGTGACGTTTCTGCAGAAATTGATGATGTTGCTGACAATCGCCAACAATATGATGAGAATACGTCCGAAAACTGTTGATATCTGAATAACTTCCATCTGTTTTTGAGGAAATGCGGCTGCGGGGACTGAACTCGAAGGTTTCCGGGTCGAGAGTTACCACGTGAATGTTCTTTGCATTGGTCGGTTCATTTTATGCGTCAGAGAGATTACCCCTCACTGCTCCTCGCGTTGCAGTGAACTTTCTGTAAAGCGGATGGACCGACTCGCACGTGGCGTATAGGTTCGGGGGAACATGCTACATTGTCTGTGACACCATTTCAATAGCGCAACGTCCCGGAACGACTCCAAATGTTGCGAATTTTGAATGCTATATGTCAACTGGGTCAAGGTTGGAAGATGCACTGGATTAATGAAGATTTCATGTGGCTGTCGGACAGGAGTAGGTTTCCCTGTATATTAACACCGCCAGATAGTACCATAACTCTAATAAGCCAGTTTGTGTACATTATTCGAGGATGTTCAAATGCAGAAGGATGGATGTTAGGAACCCTGGTTGCGATTCTCCTCATGGAATTACTTGATGTAGTTAGGCTGCATGCTGGTAGCTGAAGAGGAAGGAGACCTATCAACGAATGGATCATGTATCTGTATGTCACTGAGACGTAGAATGAGGGTAAATGGGAATTACTAAGGACAATGTCATCTTGTCCAGATCCAACCGTTAGTCCGGAGCTGGGGTAAGCCGCGTAGTCTCGACTTCAGATATTCTTAGATGGCGTCGCTTTTGAATGGTCGTTCCATCGTCCACTATCCAACCATACCACGCGTCAGATACCATAATGGCGCCGGTGAAATTGCTAGTAGTACATTCAGCCGCACACCAGGCTTGCTTCTATTGAAGCATGATCATGAGAGAAGTCCTGATACACCTCGACCTCCAAGTTCCAATATTGTCGTCTGACAAGTTCATTCTTGACAAAGTGTTATTGTAGCATGATATGACTGCGTTTATGGGGAAGGTGTTGTCTGTGTGGTGCAGTTGTGCCGAGTGGCGGAGGTATGTCTACATTTCGTTTCGTAATCTTCAAATCAGCCCTGTTTCAGTCAACGTCGTACCAACATGGCGACTAGCGGAAGGCATATGTTAACGTTTTACAATCTTTTTGCTTCAAGCGCAACCGCAAGACACTTGTTGGGCAATAGAATATGTTTAATAACAATTAACCCTGCTCTGGCCATTTTTGACACCATACTGTGGGACTCAGACATAATAGAACAGTTGTGGATTGGGCTAGACTAGCAGGATGGCCTACATGACCAGTAATAAGCTCCATTGGGTGTTGGGGAAATAAAGGCGATGATATCTCAACCTCAGACGCTAAGCTTGGCGAGTAAAATTCTCATCACGTGTCCTGCATTAAGAAAGCCGAAGATCGCTATTACGGGGTTCATCATATAAGCGTATAGAAATCCAAAACTTACCTTCTTACTTTTGACTTTTAATTCCATTGAAATGAACTACATGTGCATGTTATGTTTTCTGAGAAATACTACACTCCTCTTCAAGCCAAGGCTATTAAAGTTGAAACAATGGGCGGAATTATTCCCGGTCGGATAGCTCGGAACATTCCATCTTATCGGCTATCTAATCGCCGACACTTCTATAGTTCTTATCGTCGGGCTCATTCCGACACTCCATCAACGTATTTAACCAAGATAGCGGTGGTTTTTATACTCTACCTGTGACCAAACCTGGAGTTGGTCATCAATGTCTTATACAAGATACATACTAGGCTGGAGTTAGGAAGAGAGACTGATGGCTGAAGCGCTTGTATTATGATCACGTGTCAGTCGCGTGGTAGTGCACGTGATACCGTTCACAACATACCAAAAATTACTTTCATTGTAGACTAATGAATATGCCCTTGTATGTCCATTCTTCTCAAAAAATGTAGTATATCTGATTGCTATTAAGTGAACAATTTTAATTTCCTCCAGGACAGCACGAGTTGAAAATGTCATGTGTAGAGATTGGCCTATCTCGAGGCCTACAATCCTCCTAGCGACATATCGTGGCTTCCCCTAGACTATTGTTGGCAGGTGTACGGTCATTATTTCCAACTATTTTCAACGTCAGTAGATGAGAGGTTATCTGTACCGCCACGATACCGGGATGGCAGTCCAATTGACTCAGGCGGATGATATGGACCCTCGTTCTCAGTGGCTTGCTAGTTCATGCCCTTTGGTACTACACCGAGGGAATGGACACGATGAATTGGTCATATGCTCGGTTCATGGTATCTTGTAAGGTTATAAAGTTGCCGCCTGAGTCCTCTTATGCAAGCTTGCAAGGAGCGTAACAGGACTTCTGGCTGCAAGACTTGGTGACCATTAGAAGACCGTTGAGTCTCTGGATGACCCGTGGATTCTCGATGTGAGTTAACTGCAAGATTTTCCAACTCTATCTCAAAGTCAATTCTACAGTCACAAGTTTAAGCAGCTTATAAACATACAGTTGTGTCATAGAGCTCTGTATTATTACTGGTCAACCACCTGGAGAACGACCAGGGCTAATTCTCGGTTTCAATGCGAACAATCCTGTACGCATAAACAGGAATGCGAAGTTCAAATCCGGCACACCGGCATTGGAGATAGTGCCCCACAACTCAATGTTGAGAATTTCCTTTTCTGAAGAGTGAGAATTCTCTAGACGTTTCCAATCGACCATAACACTTCTACTATAAAAAATGGAGGGTAACCTTTTTAGCCTTTCTTTAGATCTACGATGTCTAGGAACTTAGGGGCCATGTCAACGTGACTGCTAGGGGTCTTGCTGATAATCCCTTCAGGGATACCAGGACCCGTAATAATCATAGGAATGTCTTTCCGCCGATCTGTCGGTATTGGCCCATATGGAAGCCGTTGTCAGTGGTGTTAATAACTAAAACCTCATTAGCCCTATGCATTAGGATAGACTTGTAAAATGAATAGTTGTGTACTGCATGTATTGTCCAGCTTGCCCTTCTTTCCAAGTAGTCCATAAATATCTTCTATTATCTCGTTGATGCCTAGTACAAGCGGTATTGCCAATTAGCAAAGCCAATTTGGTCTTCCGTTAGGAACTAGCAATCCTTGAGCCATGCAGGTTTCCTTACCTGCCATTTGTCTTGGGGGTTGAAACTGGGTACTCTACGGGCTGTAGCGTTGGTGAGCTTTCGCATGTGACAGAAGCAGGGAACGGCAGCACCATCGCCTGTCGTGGGAGGTGCTGCTGGTGTGATATGAATGTAGGAGCGTTCATCTAACGATGTGAGGGACTCAATGCGAGAGAGTCTGGAATAGTGGTGAATTGTCAGCTCTAAAAAAAAGGAAAATAGAGATAAATGCTTACGCTTCATCTCTAATAACATCGGTTTGATAATAGCCTTTATATAACACCAGCCGTTCGCCGTTCTGTGACATTACAACGTTGCTGTACTCATATTGGTATGGATGCACCTGTAGATGTCGGATAAGCCATGTTATGCTTGGTTGTTAAAGATGACTTACTAAGAATCCGGGTGGTCCCAGCCTTGATCTTATTGACATAAGTGGCCAAATTGATACTGTTCATGAACTTTCCAATGCCTTTGGAGTGTTTGAAATGTTTGTGATGACAAATGAGATCGGACGAAGCTTACATTCTGTCTTGGACCCTGCAGATTTCAGTCAATGTGAGAGACAGAACTCACCCTGCTTCGAGTAAACGAATTTATCGTATGCTCCTATTTCACTGTATCAGAAAAAGTCTCGTACTTCCAAGTGTGAACATATCGATGTGGCGCAACAAGGGTGAGATCGGTATTGTGAAACACCAGACCTCTCAAGAACGATGTTTAGCTGGGATAATATTGAGTGACAGTTGCAAAATGGTTCTCAAAGGTGATTCCTTAAGTTACTAAAACATTCGTTACGAATGGTTGAGCCTGTAGTGAGCCTAGTCGACCAACTTGATCACTCATGATAACTACAATATTTGGATTGTTCTGTTTGGCCAACATTGTAGCCGATACGAATATGGCTGCTACGGTTGCAACCAGTAGTCTCTTCATATTGCTGTTCTTTCAAGTGGAGACTGTTTTGTAGCCAGGTCTCGCTGGGGAAGTGTAGCGCAATTCATAAAACAGTTTTTCTCTGCAGACTTATATAACTTTCTTTTTAGTATTGACTGCTCAGTACTCAAGATTGTCCAAGATTTGCCTAATCTTCCCTGGTGTGTTTGCGTATTCTCCCCATGCTGATCTCTGAATTCGATGTCGTGACTCACTTGTTGTGTTTCGTGAAATGACTCTAAATGATTTAGCTTGGCTTAGCCCATCAATGAACCTTGTTAGCGACGGTTCTCGCTCCCGACTTTTCTCTCGTGGAGGTACTGAGCCAATCCTCAACGCTGTAAGTGAGGAGTAACAGATACCTGAAGCTGGATTTCTCTGCCACTTTCTCATGCGCTCTCCCGTGTGCTGAGAACGAAGTTGAGGTACTGTTGGAAATTATTCTTCGCGAAATTAATGACCCAGTGTCATCATATTGACTTTCTAATATATCTTATTCGAAAATCCTTCTAAATGTCGAACGTCGCATGCGTGAAGCAATTGTCTATCAGTGGCAGTCGAGGTTACCGTGTCTTGCTGTCAGAATGAGTCTGGCGATAACGAAAATAAAGTACGCGATAAGATAACCGATTAGATTAAGATAAGCCAGATTGGGCTACACCACTGAAACCATCTCATTGAAATCCGAAACTTCCTACTTCAGAGATAGAATAACAATAAATCCGAAACCTCCTTTGCATACTCAATTCCATCCTAATTGTTGGTTGTTATATATCCGTCTAGAACAACCTTGGAAATGCTAAAGTAAAGCGCGTTTTCAGTGAAACCACTATAAGATTCCAGTTACGTATTACATTCTATCCATGGACAGCATTGTGTATCTTTTTTAACCGCACTACTTACGAGTATTAGTATAGAGCTATCAAAATATATTATAATGACTGCATCTGGAGTGTTTCTATATCACAGTATATCAATAGTGGGGTTTATAGACAGCATATTTACAACCTCATTTCACGCCACAGCATCGATCAAGACGAGGTAGCAAACTGTTATCAATAAACAACTAATATCAGTTCGTACAAATTCTCTCATTTAACTCCCATTAGCATCTCCGGAGAATAAGCTCCATAACAAATGCATCCCTCCTCTCAACCTTGCCCTGTCCAACGATCTCATCCTTTGTAACGTACCATGCTGTTTCCATGATCTTGTCGATAGTGACATTCCTCTGATCCCAGCCATCAGCAGGTTGTTCATTTACTCTAATCCATATCTGTGGCAGGGTCACTACATACTTATCTGTTCGCCCTCGAGATTGGGACCCTAGCGAAACAGACGCTGGTGGGTAGATGGGCGTCTCGTTGAGAGCGTACTGGTAGTCCATGCACTTGCTGAACTAAAAATTTGGGAATTAGTTGAAGAAGTTGTTGGAATCAATCTTCATGGCTTGTTTGAACGTCATGGTGGGCTTGAGATGCTTCAAACGGTCAAAATCACCCCAGGGACCTTTGCATGATTCAGCACAGCATGACTTCATATACAGTGCTAGAGCATTGAGACGATTTTGGGTTTCTTAAATTCTTTGATTCGTGGAGTTGACTAGGTTTGTCGTTTGGAAAAGATCATCATGTTTCTTCTCATCATTGAACACACATCAGATCAAAACAGAACTCACGATGATGTCGTATAATGCAGCTTCGCCGGTGCATCACATGACATAAAGTCAACCTATATTCTCTCCTGCGACAAATAGGCTTGTAAGTGGACGCGGGGAAGAGGCTATCAGGAGCGGGTGCCTCGATGTTACTATATCCCCAATGTTCAATGTTAATAATCTCCTTGTCTATTACGAAATCGGATTCATGCTCTCTGTTGTGAAGCTTCTCCTGTTGTTGCAAGAGACTCCATCTATCCAGGAAACCAACCAGTCTTCTTTAGAAGCCAAGGTAGGGAGGAGATCAACATGGGTGATGGGAAGAGAAGAGTTCAGACCGGATGAGTTTCTGGGACCGCGGACAGCCAGAGGGACGTTGGAATCATCAGCATAAGCCGTCGACTTGTCGTTTCCGGAAAGGATTTATCCAACGTGGTACCCTTATCTAATGTGTAGACGACTGTTACATAATCAACACTTATGAAGACATGAGAGTTGAAGAAACTGACAGAACGTATATTCCATGTCCCCTTTAGTGTCTAAATACTTGACTTTATATTTCATGATTTCATCAATGCCTTGCAGAGATCGAATGCGACGATGATAGGTCATGTCAGCCCACTCAATCTGTGTCTCATTCATGAGACGCAGGTCTTTGATCCAGTAGGACTTCTGATTCCGGATCTCCTCTTCGGGATTCCAGTGAGGCTGCCTAGGAACCTTCTCATCAGAGAATTCATTCCAACGCCGGGCAAGCGGCTTAACGAATTTCTTCTGGTTATTCACTTGTGGTGACATGTGCGCAAGAAAGAGCATTCATGGCTCCTCTTGACTTGCGAGGTATTCCAGGCGTTCGAGACTATAAGCGTATAATTAGATCCAGTGCCAGGGTGGCCAAAACATCTGCTTGTGTGTATCTTACGTTTGCTCGAATCACATCGGATTGGTGGTACCCTGGGTAGTGCATAGGCACATCGCCGTTCTTTGACATAAACACAGTGTTGAAAGTAACATTTTAAGGATCTGATAGCAGATTTCACCCTTTCAAAGGAAATCTACTATGTTATGGTGTATTATGTGTATTACAGCCTCGTCAGCAGCTGTGCCTCTTGGGCATAGACCTGCTGACTCTGCAGGAGGACTACGGGTAAACTTCGGACGACCCGGGTAAACTCCGGATCCGATATCTAGATCGGTCTTATGATGCCTTTATGCATCAGGATCCATCTAGAGTTCGATATGTTATATGCGAACTTGATGTTATGGTCATTGAATGAACTAACTAAGCCATCGACGTGATCCCTCCCTTTTGGTGGTATGTTGTAGTTGAAGAGGGAATATACATTTAAAACTTTCTAATATCTGAGTACTAGGATCTAGAGATAGGTTTGGGAAGGACTATAGCACATCACGGTAATCGCTTGCATTCTGTAATGTAACCAGCCTTCTTCATACATTGTGGCATATAGTATTCAACTTGCTTAGCAAGGATCCATTTCTCATACTCCGCAATGTCAAGCCGAATGTTACTTGCGACAAGCAATGGAAAGAGGATGATGATCTGTAATCAGCAGAGCGAGCGTACGTGGTGTTAGTATTATGCGCAAACTGTCCCTTGAAAAGAGTGACGCGGCTTGGGCAGCAGACAGCAGTGGTAACGTGTTGATTGGTGAAGTTAATGCCTTTTTGCGTTAGCTCTCTTTGTAAAATTCCCTAATATTATAAGGAACCCAAACGGATGTCTTGGTCATCAGTGAGGAGAAGAATAATGTTTGGCTTGGGTGGTTTTCCGCTGGAGCCAACGACTGCTCCAAAGCATGCTAAAGCGGCTAGAACAGACATCAAAAACATGTTGAAGGGTAATCAAATCGAGAATGGACGTTCAGTTGGCAATGATTGGTCACAAATACATTGCGTTAAATGCTACAAAGAGCACGTAACCCATTGCAAATATTTCGAATTGTTTGCGTGATTGTAGATTTGTTGGTCATTGTGCATTACTGTTTACTGAGTGTTACCATGATTGTGAGGTCGACAAAGCGTTTGTGAGTTGTTATAGAGCCGGGCTCTTCTACCGGCGATATTATGTGCGTCACATAGCCGTATCAAATTCATCACATATGGAAACGTGGATTTTGATCGGCTATTGGCTGAGTCTTTGAGGTTGCTACTATGGGCGTGAATTGTAGCGGCGGAATTCGGAACCGTTTCCTTTAAAAGTCTTGAGTCGGGTCACTTATAGTACTAACCTGAATAGTGTTAGTTAGGGTTGTTACCGACATATTGACACGCTGCGTAGCCAAGCTTGTTTGCGGAGCTAGAATCTCCTTCGGTCGCAGCCCCCATGATCTCTAACAATTGCTGGCTGGTCGGTTCCCCAAGACCTCAACTTATCTTGATGAAACGTTTCCCCTTCTCCTCTATGAATCATATCTTTGCTGGGGTCTAACTTGCTCAAGGCTGTCGCATGGAGATAAACTTATCTGGCCTCCCCGGACACCAAATCGCTTGTCTAAAAATGGCACAACCAGCTGATACACAAGGTAAGTACTCAGTCTCCTATGGCAACATATCACCGTCAGCTGTCGGAACCGACAACTCGTTGTTCATTCATGCGGTGTCAATAATTCTAACTAAGCAACGGCATCCTTGCCTTCTTTTCCGTTTCCGCGAAGCTCGTCCCCAGCTTTCAAAGACGGTTTATATGACTCGTGGTACATGCTAATACTACTGTGTAGATCAAGTGTGATGGGCTTGTCCGGGCTGTCGAAAATGTTAGTCTTTCGGCCTTGATTGTGCCAGCTACGGATGGAGTGAAGGAACAGACACGACTCGAAGCTGGTATGCTCAAAACTATGTATCGTGGCTCGGGTATTGAGACGCGACGTGTGGATTCTTGCCAAGCTTGTCGAAAGGCCAAATGTCGAAAGGTCAAAGGGAGATGCGATAAAGCAAGGCCGAGTTGCTCTAGATACCTTCATCGGGGGTTACCGTGCCACTACCTATAAACGCAGAGACGAAAAGACAGCACTGTAACTTCCAGATCAAATGCTTCTACGAGAAGTCCTCACAATGACGAGCCTCGTACGAGCAAGGTCAACGACTCCCCCAGTCGCAGATCATGGCCTCACTTTTGAGCCGGAAGAATAAATTTCCCCACCAGACCTGAGAGCCCGGTGCTGATCTTCCCTTTGTCTTACATAATAACTCTTCATGCTGACTGTTGTGTTTAGATTCCGTGACAAGTCTTTTCATCGTGACACACAAGTCCTCAAGTCATTGACGGACGCATATGCTGATCGGATAGCTAGCCTGAGAGGTCTGGACTTTGTTCACAGGCAATCGTTTAATCAATTAATAGACAAGGGGTCTATCATCAAAAACTACGGCGAGGCCATTGTTTATGCCGTATGCGCCCACGGGCTACAATTAGCTGTCCCGGTTCAAGACGTGCATGAAGGACTCAACGTACTAACAAATCATCAGTATAAAGGCCCTTGAAGATAATGCTAACCATTCATACAACGGACAACTCTGAGATAGCAGGACAATCATGGGCAGAGGATTCGTAAGCACTAGTAGAAGGAAATAAGCAAACCAACATTCACGACAGTCATGGTAAATTATTACAACATAGCTTGGACATTGATGGTGTTGAATAACTCCAATTCATCGCAGACATTGGTCCTTCTTTGCGAATTCTGACTTCAAACAAGGCAGGACGCCCTTGCATTCATGTTATGCGGATGCTGTTACAGTGCCGCTCGCCTCCTCGCCCTTTACCGAAAGAAGAATGGCAATGAGAGCGGTGAAATTTGCACAGATTATCATCATGGCCGAATCTTGCAGAGGAGTTCTCTGGTCATGCTTTTTTCTTGATAGCATTGTGGGAAATGGCGTTAATGAGAACCTCAGATGGAGGGAATTGACGCCACAGATTGTTGTTCCCATATCTGACCAATGTTGTGTCTGTCAGTCGACTTCCTGTGAGGGTCATTCACTACTACCTAGCCATTCTGACACGCTTCCGTCAAAAGAAGCGGTACAGAAATACAACCTATGATCTAACCTTGTATTTCTTATGTCCATGAGGACCCGAGTACTCCGGCGAAGCACTGTCCATCTGTTTCTTGGCACCCTAGTGAATGATATATCTGAGTCTCATTTGAACAAGCCCTGGCCGGATGGACATCTCAAGCCCGCAGCCACCCGTTGTAAAAGCACTACATACTCTGCAAACATGGCCCAACGTGATCTCAACTCCACTTCAACTCACAGAGTTGAGTATATACGTTCATAAGGAGTTCAATATCATAGAGCCTTTCTTTCAACTCCATTCGATCTACCATACTCTTGTGTGTGATCTAACACGGATTTCCATTCCTGGGTTCGATTTCCCTCTCGATGTAGCATCTCCAATAGCACCTCTCCGATTTACACTTCAGTGTCAGAACCTCTGTCGCCACCATGATGCGTTTGTTACCCGAATCCTGGGCATGATGGCTCAGCACATACGTCCTCTATTCTCAGATTGTATAACTCTTATGGTCATGTATGAAGCGACGAAGATCATGATCTTACGTGACGCTTCAATAGTCGATGTTGAGACTGATAGTGGTATACGACAACAGGCAGCAGAGGAAATCGGTTGAACTCGGCACGAGGTCCATGATGAGTGGCGTTTGTTCAAGGTTCTTGGTTTGCTAGAACAGAAAACATTGAAGCTTATCCTGATCACAAAGACCATTGGAGAAATGCTTCTGGGAAGACAACACGAGACATCTCTTCTGACACTCTGCCGATGGCAATAAGGCTGTCCGTCTTGTTTTTAGGTTTCCCAACGCCTTACTGATTTGTAACAGAAGTTCAGATGCACAAGAGCATCTCTTCGGTTGCTAAAGATGTTTGCCAGACTATGCGTTCCGTCAGAATATCAAGATACAGGTGTTTGGCAAGATAGTTTCTTGAAGCTTTTATATCTCTAAATAGCCTACGATGAGCATTGTACTCTTAGAATATGTACTGTTAGTCCCATGGACCTCCTTCGGGATCCATTTCAAAATCAGAAATATTGCCTCATTTATCAGTACAGCATATCATGCGTAAAGTAGAGAGTTCAAAGTGAGGGAAGATGCTACTGAAAAAGCTACGCCCGTCTCAGGAGAGTAGAAATGGTACAGCCCTGGACCATGGGTCACCAGGCGCTTTCCTAACATCCTTTTCAAGACGAAAAGGAGTTATTCGGAGTGAATCCGGGTATCCGAATCTCTGTCTCGTAATGGCCCTCTATGTGTATCTCGTTAGGCTACAGAAAGCGATGGCAGTATATATACAGATGTTGCTCATGTCGAGTAACTGTGAAACCCAGTCGTCTGAAACGAAGTTGAAGACTTCAAAGAGCATCTACCCAGATAGATTCGAGACCAAGAAACATGGTTACAGGTATCGTGTCACGAACTGTTAAGGGAAGGCCCCCCATGGATATCCCATTAGTTGCCGTCGTATTAAAATTGTATTTGACAGATTTTGTAAAAGTAATCCTGGCAACTTAACTCAGTCTAGTATACTGAATATAAAGAGACTTAAAGTCATCTCTATTCGGTTCTTGGAGAACAATATCTGGTTTGCCTTGCTCATCTCTAGCGGGAAGGCAGTCTCTGGCTTAATCACTTCTTTTGTGGTGTTAATACCATATGAAGGAATCTCAGAACACATTGCATTGAAGTCAACAAGCACTTGAAACTGGGCCGGCCGGACCCACCTATTCAAGCTTTACCAATCGCTTTATAAAATCTCATACGAGGGACCCAAATCGTGTCAGCCGGCAAGTATCTAGTAAGGAACTCTTCTATCTATGAACTTGTATCACTGAAAGCTCCAAGTTGAAACTGAGCGAGGTTATCATTTCGTTGTCATCTGAGTGGAAGACCTCTCTCTGGTGAAGAGGTTTTGAACATTGTTCGCATTTGGTTCATATATAGCTAGCGCAGGCTTGCCCTGACCAAGAGACGAGATTCACAAATGTACCAACTAAAAGACGCTCTAAAATTACATGTCTACTGGAATTTAAGAAGACTATTAGGCAGAAGTGATGTACCCAGACAGCTTGGCATCAGTCTCGGATAATACATTGGAGTGATTCCAGTCTCACGGTCCTTCGTTAAGAGCAAAACAATAAACGACTACAATTAAGGCTTTTTGCGGCTTCAAGTTAAGAATAGATGCTCTTATAGCAAGTCAAGGTCAGAACACTTTTCGTGAGGTGATTGTTATAGATGAGATTTTTCTGTCCTTGCTCAACATCGATTGGCCAAGCTCATCTTATCGGCCAAGATCATCTTATCGGATAGATTTATCTTATCACAGATCTTATCTTATTGGACAATCTTTTCTTATCGCCTAGCTTATCACCTGTTAAATGTTATACATTCGGGAAGTTTCTCTGTTATTCTCAGTGATAATATATTGCAAACACTCTTTGACTTTGCTTTTATTCTTATTTTATATGTTAATTTATTAAGTTGTAGTAGTGATAAGAGAATAGTCAATTGAATACTGAAGTTGGAGAACTACAGAGAGAGTTTAGGATCGTGTGACTTTAAACGTGATACCCTTCACGCTCAATAAATATCACTAAAAACTCTTGCCCTTAACTACTTTGTCAGAAACAGTCCAATACACCAGTCAGTAGAAGGATAAGTATCTCATCAATATAGTTTCTTATTATGTTCTCAGTATCTTGTAAGTGCATTCATTGCCTTCGTCTCTTTCTGCAATTGATCTCGCAGCATTCTTGATCCTTCGCCTAATATCTTCACTCCAACCCATTGTGAGCGATAAACGAGAACAATCACTGCTTATCTCTGAGCAGGGCTGCTCGGGAGATGAACCCTGGACAAAGCGCACAGCCCACGTTCTAGACTCCTGTGCCCATTATTTATGGTGAACCAGCTATTAGCACTATGACAGTTTACCAAAGCGTAGACACACACTCGATCAAGTCGGCCTAGATTTCGGAGTTTACATATATACATTATCTAGTACAAGTCAGAAATGCTAGGTGGCTGAAAGTTTACTGCTCAGTGATGCAGAGTTCATTAAGCTCACGTTGTGTGCTGCAACAGCTATAATGTACTCTATAATACCAGGAGCTCATTTACACAACCTTACAGAGTGCGTTAGGTTAGAATCACCGAAGCACCGAAACGCCGGCACTATCGAAATAAGATTCTAGATCTCCCCGCACGAGATGGCGCCAGGGTCCTACACAATCTGGGGAATTCGCGGGGAACTCAGACTCGCAGAGTAGTTTCCACAGGCCCAAGGTCTAGACGAGTTACAACGCGGGGTACAACCGGGTTTTCAACGTTGTGGTAAAACTCCACGCTCTGATTGGAGTCCCAGCATTTGGTGCTGACATGCCCAGAGTATGCATGAGCGCTATCTCCCTTGTCTAGGTATATAACACTCTGTCCTTGCAGCAAGAATGTTGCATTCCCACCTTTTCCATCAGTTTCTCTCCATCATCAATTACAATCAGTAGGCTATCGACAAGCACAATGGCCGTACACCGCACAGCATCTCATGCCAGTTCCATGGAGAAGCAATCTACTGCCCATGTTGAAGGGCAGCGGACCGAAGATGAATACCTCTCTTTGTTTCCACTGTTGGCCAGCAAAAGCCCCGAGGAACGTCAGCTCATCGAGAAAAAGCTAAAGCGCAAACTTGATTGGGTTTTCCTGCCGGTAGTCACGCTCATACTGCTGATGGGTTATCTTGACCGCATCAACGTGGCCAATGCTCGACTTGCAGCAATGCAGGACGACCTTCACATGTCCGACACCATGTGGTCTGCAGGAATCTCGCTTTTTTACGTTGGCTATATCGTCACCCAGCTCCCCGCTACCGTCTATCTCTCCAAAGGCCTGCCACGATGGCAAATGCCCGCATATGTCATCGCATGGTCAGTCATCACGGCTTGTATGGCTGCTATGAGTAGTGGTTGGTCTTTCTTGGTATGCCGCTTTATGGTCGGAGTAGCTGAAGGACCATTACTACTCATGGTCAGCTTGATGACTTCGTCTTGGTACACCAAGGAGGAGGCGCCGTTGAGGATGGCCATCTGGCATGCTGGTAATATCGCTTCCAACATCTTCTCTGGACTTCTCGCGGGCGGTGTTTTGGAGAACATGAATGGCGTTGTCGGTATACGTGCTTGGCAGTGGTTCGTCATCATCCAGGGTATGTACATTCTGTTCTTGGACATTACGACAAATGGCTAACGCAATCTTTCACAGGTATCGTCGGTCTTTTCGTCGCTGGGATGGGATTCTGGTGCATCCTAAACTTCCCCCACAATACCGGTACATACTTCATGACGGCCGAGATGTCAGAGATGGCTCAATACCGAATGATGGTCTCTGCGGGAGGACGATCCGAGGACGACGAAGGTGGTGCATGGGAAGGTGTCAAGCTTGCTTGTCAAGACCCATTCACCTGGATCTATACAGTGCTTCACTTTGGTCTCATTGTCGCGCTTTCGTTCAAGGATTTCTTCCCATCGGTCAGTGACGCGTACAAGTGTTTGTAATGTTTCAACATGGCTGACCGTTCCAGATTGTCAAAACTCTCGGCTACTCGAACCTCATGACGTACCTCATCCAGGCGCCACCGTACATTTTCGCATACATCGCCACCTGTGTGATCTCTTGGTCTTCAGGAAAGCACATGGAACATTGCTGGCACATCATTGGTAGCACGGTTGCCTGCATTGTCGGCGTCGTTATCATGATCTCCACCCTGAACCCAGGTGCCAGATACTTCGGCATGTTCCTCTTGTGTGCTGGAGCTTTCGTTGGCCTGAATGTAAGTACTTACCACTTCGACATGTTATTATCTCATACTAATTGATGCAGGTTCACATCCCTTGGGAAACTATCAACGTCGCCCGCCCTCGTACAAAGCGAGGTGCTCTTGTTGCCATCACCAACTGCATCGCCTCAGTCTCTCACTGGTTCACACCATACTTTTTCGTAAGTCTCTCATCTCGGCATATCAGACTCTTGTTGACCAGTCCAGCTTCGCTCCCAGGAACCTCGCTATCAGAACGGTGGTATTCTGATCATTGCAGGCTGTGTTTTGGGCATTGTCGGTTGTCTTGTCTGCAAATGGTATGTCAAGAGACTCAACAAGAAGATGGAGGCACACGAAGCGGCCAATAACTTGTCAAAGAGGTGGCGATACGTTGAGTAAGCCATTAAGGTCTTTATAACGATGGATATGGGGTTGGGGTCATTTGGCTCGGATTTTGGAAACTGGCAATGGTGGAATATGTCGCTGGGATCATATACAACGGTGATGCTACTACTAGTGGGGATTTCTCACCGACTCGTACATGACAGAAACAATACAAGTGATCAATCTTTGCCTCTATCTTTGCTTCTTTGACTTGATCTGTTTTGACTCCTGGCTAAGAGTCATCATGAGACTCAACGTGAACAGACGCCAAATTCAAGCGTCTTGTTGTACGGTCATGGCGTACCACCAACATTGGCCGCTCGATACACGAGACGAGATCAACAAGTCAGTGGCCATGATTCGGGTTATTTATTTTTAAACGCGAAAGATCAGGTCATCTTTGTTACTACCCATCAACCAGTCAATTTCACTGTCAATTTTCCACACACATGCATTAATCTCAATTAGCAGTAACTTATACAGATCGCTGCGTTTTCTTTTTTTTACATACACTGGATATTCCACACAAAACAGTAACACATGTCCAAGATAGCACTGGTCTACGTTCATCAGTTGCGATATCATGGATACGTTGTACCATCTTTCTACTCACCAAGACCCAGCCAATTCCCAGAAGGGAACGGAGAGCTCTGCAGGGAAATGGACGTCGAATTGATGAGGGGTAAGCTTTCCCGATGCCCTAATAATGCTGTCCAATCGCAAGGTCGAACGGCCGGAGATTCGGTGAAACGCCGAGTAGCGGGAAGAGGCTTACATGGCTCGTTGCAAGGAATGCACGCACCATCAGACTGGACTGTTGGACTTGCTGTAGTTCAATTGTCGCTACCAATCTGTAACAAGTCGTTGGATAATTCCTTCCTTGATATGGTGTAATTGAGGGCAACAAAACGTTTGTAGCTGTATCTTCCCATTGTTGCCTGATTTGTTTGAAGTTCAGTTACCAACAGTAATTGCGACAGCTACCATGTTAGCACAAACAATTGGTCGTGGTCCACTGTAAGCGCCACATTCTACTCACTCGACATGGCTTCCCTTCTGGGAATAAGCTGGTCGGCGTTTCGGCGTTTCGGAACTACGACCAAGTTCACATGTTCAAACTTGAAGCTTTCCTCCGTCACTCTTACAATCCTCACAACAACACCGGCAGTTCATCGAAAAATGATCGCTTGTACACTCTGCCACAATCGCAAGGTCAGTGCTGTTTCCCCAGAGTTCGGTCCGGATGATCACCACTTGCTGGGTCCAATTGAACCTAGTCTCGACGGCAATGTCCGCAGCCAGGCTGACTTTCCACAGGTCCGCTGTGAAGCTGACGCCGAATCAAACGGCTGTGTAACATGCAAGGCTGCTGGAGTTGAGTGCATGTGGGTATCTCATCCGTAGGTAGATGGCCATCTAGTGTAGGCTGACACAATGCTTCAGTCCGCGCTCCAGGAAGCGTCGTCGCGCTGGAATAGCCCCCATCACTCGACAAAATAATGATGATGCCAGCCCCAATTACGAAAATGACAACCGTCAGACCATTTCACAGGCGTCTGGAGTAGGTATAGAGATACCGGTAGAACAACCCGTATATCAGACCCCATCCACAGTAAGTTACGTATTTCTTTGCTGTCTAGTTCTCTCGTGACCGTCTTCATGAAGAGCGCACCTAATCCAAGCAATTCACCGTTGAGGTAGCAGAGAAGGCATGGAGTTTCTATGACTATCCTCGATATGGATCAATACTGACATATAACTGCAAGAGTCACGATACCACCTACATTGGAAGAGGCCACTATGTCGCAGACGACGATGAGATCGATGAGACGAGTGCTCGTGCATTCGAACCCGCAAAGATTAAGGTCGGCCCTCATGCAAACACGCAAAATGAAACCTTGGTTCTATGGAAAGCCTTCGACATACCTCCCCAAGCAGCGCGTCAAAGTTTGCTCTGTGCTTTCTTGGACTATTGAAACCTATGGACGCCTGTGTTGGAACCGAAAGACATTCAAGACCTTTCATGCTTTGATCAGGAAAAGAGCTCAATGCTCTTAGCACAGTCGTTATGGCTGGCTGGTAGTCGAGTCACGAATGCACCTTCTGTGGTTGCCTTTGCATCATCTGACGACTTCTATCACAGAGCCAAAGCAGTCTTTTGGTCTGGGGTGGAGGCAGATGGGCTATCTGCTATCAAGGCCTCATTGATGCTCCAATGGTACAACCCACAGGCTCCTGAGCACATTTTATTCGACAACAGCGGTTTCTGGCTCAAGATTGGAGTTGGCATCGCCCATCAGATTGGTCTTCATAGAGAATCCCCTTCAGGACCATCTAGGGCAATTCGACGAAGACTGTGGTGGAGTTTGGTGGTAAGTGCAACCTAAACAGATCACCATGGTCGTGTTTAAGGTCGTTCATCTTGACTAACAACTACATAGGTTCGAGACTCCTTGATCTCAGTCGCGCATGACAGACCACGTATCATCAATCTCGACGATAGCGATGTCCAGGCCCCGATAGCGAGCGACTTCCCCGACTCCCTCTTTGCATTCCAACTGTTCTCATCCTGGGTGAGTATCTGTCAAATACTTGGAGATATCTCATCTTGCTGTATGAGACGTCACATGTCGAGAACAAAAAGGCTGTACATCATGAATGCCTTGTGTTGCTGAACAACGAGTCTACCACAGGAGCTTTGGGTTGCACCTAGCAATCAACCACCACACAGCTATTTCGCAAACAGCCACAATCTGCCGGCGCGACAGTTGTATCTTCCATACTTCACTAGCTTAATTGTGCTCTCCCGAATGCAACACTCGGCTGGATCGCTGTCGGTGGTTGCAACGTTGGCTGCATCGTTTGTCGCCCGCATCTTTGAGGATTTCCTAGCCAGAGACGAGATCAAAGTCTTGGCACCGATCAGTACTCGGTATTGTCTCATTTCAAGCATGGCTCTAGTGTCAGTCATGCCCGATAAGCGACTGTGGGATGCTGTGCAGCCAGATCTGGAAGTCTTACAGCTTGCCCTCACAGAACTCTCCAAGCGTTGGCGATCGGCAATCGGGTCTTCTAGAGCTCTCCAGAATGCTATCAAGAAGAGGCAGGAGCGTACAAGTAGCTCCACGGCCACACTGCGGCTGGACAATCAGAACTCCCTAGAATACTTTAAGATGATAGACCTTGGCTATTGCCGCATATGGAGCACTCTGAGCCAGCAATTGTCCTCAAGCCCGTTGGATATCCAACAACCAATGCCACAGCCAATTCAACCACTCGGCGATACGTTGGAGACCAATTACGAGCAGTTCATGGATCCTGGGGAGGCATTTGACATGGGAACGATTCAATTCGAGCATGTAGAGAATTGGATTCTCAATGATGGGTTTTTGTTTGATTCTTAGATAATATGCAATAGTGTGTCTATATACTGAACTGCCATACGTTTACAGCTTGTGTTTCTTGAGACTTTTCCTCATCTTCTCAAACTCCTTCTGTGGAATGCCTTGAACGTTTCTCTCCAAAGCTCCAAACACCTCATCTACGTTCTGCGCATCCAATTCCCGTCTCGATCGTTGTCTAATCATCTTCTTAATCTGCAACATGCTCGAAGCATTCAAACCATCATGAAACCTTTCCTTGACCTCCTTGAGAACCTCACCCCGAAAAGAATCCGCAGGGCAATCGAATACCTGGTTCACGAAACCCGCTTGGAGCAATTCCTTGCTGGTAATCCGCTTTGACAGGATCAGGGCTTCATTCGCTTTCGAGATTCCCATGCGCTCTGCGAAAGCTATCGAGGAGACACCTTCGCTGATCAGGCCCAAACTAGCGAAGGGTGTTATGAGATAAGTTTCTGGCGTGCAATAAATGAAATCGGCGAAAGCAATCAGTGCAGCAGCCATACCAACCACAGGACCATTGAGAGCTACTACCAAGATCTTGGGGTGCGTATAGAACGCCCGCGCAAGATTCATGTTGCTGGCTACCGCGACGGTAAGGTTGTGGCGATACAAGTCTGTACCCTCGGGTGTCTTTCTGGAGACCGACACGTCCGCGCCACTATACGCAAGTGTCAATAATTGTACTACTAACACGTGGACGAAGATGGAGAAGCTACTTACGCTGAAAAGAACCTTCCATTGCCTGTCAAGACGGTTGCTATCACTTCGTCATATGTACTGACTTCCTGAAGTGTGCACGCAAGCTCGTAGAACTCATCTTTGGTCAATGCATTCAGCTTGTTGGGTTTGTTGAGCGTTATGACCGCAATCGGGCCATTGTACTCAACCTCGATGATTGCCATTGTTGCGATGTTGTATCAAGATGACAATCTGAATTGATATGGATGTGGGTTTCGTGGTAAGCCAAGGAGGATGGATTGTGGCTCTCTACCCAAAGTCAAAGTCAAGCGGTAATTTATTGTCGTGGCCGTTCAATGAGTCGCTATCGGCTCTCAGGTTATCGGTCTACTAAGGTTAACCCATTTCTCCGAAACAGTAACTCAACCGTAGCGCCGAACGCCGAGCGGCCATTGTGGGCCCCACCCGGAGTTTCGGTCTCAGCCCCATATTATCGGTAGTTTCTAACGCCGGGTCCGACCGGGGACAAGCAAATGGAGGAAAGCAACAGATGTACTGGCGGACAGAATCTAAACCATTTTTATTAATTCAATGTTCATAATTAAGATGCATTATCTCATTCGTGATAAACAGAAAACGGCGTAGACACAACAAGATTAAGCATCTCAACACAATCATGGATTCTATCACCGCCAATATGGATCGCACACAGATGGTACCGTTTCACGATGGCCCACATGTGTTGCCCAACAACCCGTTGTTCACCAGGCTGCTACGTCACGCACATCGAAACTACCTTGCCATTACAGACCGAGAGCTTGGTGTTTCAAAGATGTATGGAGAGTTGCTTGATACAGTGCTGGCTTTCAGAGAGGTTGTGCGAGCAGCGTTACCCTCCCACGTCGTCGACCAGTTGAACAATGGCGAGGAGGTGTATATTGGAGTACTGTCAGCCGGAGGCTATGGGTTCACAGTTGCTGTGCTGACAGTGCTGGCATTGGGAGCAGCGGTGGTAACCATGTGTACGTATATCCTGTTCCGTTACATGTCAAGACTGAGTGACTGACTGATTCCATCTATCCAGTCCCCACAGCACCTGTCGAAGAGATTGTCTATTACGCTACCAAGTCTCAACAAGTGGCAATCTTGTCTAGCACAGTGGCGACGAAACTAGCCCAAGAATCATCACAGCAATGCGGCATTGCACAGATCAGCATTCCACCCAACCTACCTCGCACGACTCGATTCGAACCATCCGAAATATCATTGTCCTCAAACCCACCACAAGACCCCAGTGCTCCAGGCGTAGTTATCTTTACGTCTGGAACGACTGGCAAGCCCAAAGGTGTGGTTCTGCGACGTACCTATACACATGAGGGTGCCATCACTGTCGGTGATAGCTATGGGATCACACACACAGACGTGCTCCTACACACCCTGCCCGTACACCATCAGACTGGTCTGGGTACATCGTTCTTCCCTTTTCTCAACGCAGGTGCCTGCATCGAGTTCCATGGCAAGTTTGATGCAGCAACTGTCATGCAGCGTTGGTTGCAAGGCGGTCTGACTGTCTTCTCTTCCGTGCCTACTATCTACATGCGCTTGAAGTGGTTCGTCGAGCAGCTCCCAGAGAAGGAGCAGATTCCTTACAAGCAGTCAGCTGGTCAGTTCCGAGCATTCCTGTGTGGATCCAGTGCTTTGCAAGAGCATGTTCAGGACTTCTGGGCTGCTGAGATGGGCCGACCTATCCTCGCTCGCTATGGTGCTACTGAGATTCCTGGTTGTATCCGTGTGTCTGTCGAGCTTCGCGACGTTCCCAAGGGAAGTGTTGGTCAGCCTATACCAGGAGTAGAGGTGAAGATCTCACCTGAGGGAGAGCTATTGGTCAAAACACCAAATATGTTTGCAAAGTAGGTACTGTGTCGTATTATTATTCTACATCTGTCTAACGTGCAACACAGGTACCTCATGGAGCCGGAGACAACGAAGAACGCTCATGATGTTGATGGTTGGTACAAGACCGGTGACATTGCCAGGCGTGAAGGGAACTTCTACTTCATCGTTGGCCGCGCATCAGTTGATATCATCAAGTCTGGTGGTTACAAGATCTCAGCTTTGGACATTGAGCGTGCATGCCTGGCGCTGCCGTACTTCAATGATGCTATGGTGGTGGGTGTTGAGGACGAAGAGTTTGGACAGCGTGTCGGCGCAGTTCTGGCTGTGAAGAACGTGAATGCTTCGGACGTTACCCTTGAGCAGCTTCGAAGTGATCTGAGAGGTCAGCTGGCTGAGTATAAGCTGCCAACTGTGTTGAGGATCGTGGAGGGTGAACTTCCAAAGGGTGCCACAGGAAAGGCGCAGAAGAAGATCCTGGGACTGGAGCTGATACCGAGTCCTGGGTATGAGAAGATCCCCCAGCTACAAGTGTGGAAGAAGTCGAGGACAGGAGGTCCAGTTCAGGCAAGACTGTGAAAGAATATTGTTAAATAGAGTGACATAGCTGACTCAAGTCTCTAGAATTATTTCGTACTGTGGTACACGACTCAATGTACATCAATATTACTAGACATCATCCTGAAAGACATCTGTGCAACCAGTGACGTGTATCATAAGAAGAGACTCAATGGAAAGAATTCACTCGAGATCTATTACTGTGGCTAATTCCCGGAATATGCAAATGCAACGAACTAATTGACGGTGGGTTTTTCTCTTCTTTCTATGTCATTTAAACCCTGCAAATGCCGAACGCCGAGTACATACGTATTTATTCCGAATGTTGGAAGCGTGAACTTGACCAAGGCACTTGTCCTGTTATTGTTATCCATCCATCTCTCGCCCGTGGCGCAAATGACTACGACATCGTTGCCCAATTCCTCGTCGAAGCTGGCTACCGTGTTGTCCGTCCCCAGCCCCGTGGCATTGGCAAGAGCACTGGACCCATGGACAAGCTGACGATACACGACTTCGCCGCCGATGTAGCCATGGTCCTCGACCACATCAAATGTGGCCCAGCTGTCATTGTTGGCCATGCCTGGGGTAGCATGCCAGCGCGTATGCTTGCTGCTGATCGTCCAGACCTCGTCCGTGGCGTAATTATGGCAGCTGCCTCGGCAGGCAAGCTACCTCCGGGATCGACCGAGAAACCATTCAGTCGGCTACGCAAGGAAATTGATGGCTCTGGTGATATGACTATCCCCGAGTCCAAGCGGCTCGAGTACTTGTAAGCAGCCTTTTTCGGACCCGAGGGCAACCCACGTTTGTGGTTGGACGGGTGGAGTGAAGCTACTCACGATGCTCAGGCGTATGCGCGCGTGCATACGCCCGTTGATGAAACTTTTCTGCTGGAGAAACTGTTCCCATCTTGGATTTACAGGCTGAATACGACGCCGTTGTCGTAAAAGATGTTATGAAGCAGTATCTCGGCGATCGTGTCGAGGTGCAGATTATCAAGAATGCTGGCCATGCACTAGCACCAGAACAACCGGAGGCTATGGCCAATGCTGTTATTGATTTCAACAAGAAACTTTAGAGAAATAAATACTAGATTTCTTTAATTTTACTCTCTTCACTATTCGTAGACCTAGAGCTAATGCGCCAATGCTTCAAGTTGCTCCAGTAAATCGTAGGCATCAAGTACGTTTCCGGGGAGGTAAAGAGCGAGCTGAAATGACGGAGGCTTATTAGATGGAAGAAATAAATAATATTTATGGGAGATAACCTCAACTAACTGGATCCTTTACTACGCGGTTATCTATTGTCGCATTTTTGCATTCCTGGTGGAAGATTAGCAGTTCCATTACGACAAGGTGTAAAGTCTCTTCACCAAGCCATCGTGGTCCAGGGTGGTTAAGAGAAAACGAAATCCACATATCGTCATGAGTACGGCTTCGGCGTCATCATAAAGGCACTCTTGCAGTACGGCAATCGTTTTCCATCTGTTAACAGTTGAATCCGTGCACTGGTAAACGAATACCGATCTTTACCGAAATCGCGGGGTCAACCATTCAGCCATGTCCGATCGGAAAATGAAGCTGCTGCGATCTTCCGCGGGTGTTGGCCTGAGCGGCGGTGTCTTACGGGGGGCCGAGAGTAGCCCAACATGACCAAATTGTTGTTACAACGAGCCGAAAGGCATTAGCTAGGGGGCCGGAATGTTGGCCTCCCAAGTCTTAGGGTATAAAAATAAGTAGTCTAAGAACTGTACTCTAAGGAGCATAAAGTGACTTGCTAATTTCGTCTCTTATGCTTCCAGTGGTCGAGTTTTCTGATACCCTGAGGATACAATGAGCCGCAAGAGACAGCCAACACTGAATACCATGCTGCATGACCAACCGCTTCGGGATCCTGCTGTGTGGGACAGCATGAAAGCGTGTGGGTGTCACGGATCTTCGGCGATTCACACGGCGTTTCGCCAGAATGGTGCTACAACCATAACGCCGAGGCCCGCCTAAAGTCGTTGTCTTGGGCCAGTCCAAGGCAACAGCACCATCGAGCGTAATTAAATGTCTAACTGGTCAATCAAACGTTGACGTTTAGACGATTAGCACCATCACAGCTTCAGTGTCATTTGTCTTACCACATACGCCTATAATCATGTACGAAAATCTCAACCTTGAGCGACGGGGAGATGTCTTCATCCTTACTCTACAGAAACCACCCGAGAACCGTCTCACTTCGCAATTTTGCCGATAGATTATTCGGGCTTTGAACGATATCCGGAAAGATATAGGCGCCGACGCACCTGGCGTTGTCATTATTCGCGGAAATTATGCAAAGTTCTTCTGCACGGTATGTTGTTGTGCGTTGTTCCTTGGCCAGCTTCTAACTACTTACAGGGATTGGATCTCAATGAACGAGACACAAACCCATACGCCAGTTCTGAGGGATTGTATCCAGTAAGTGCCCAATATCTGGCCTTTGTACTGTTCACTGACATGATAGCTTGTTGCAACTCTCTTGGATTACCCGTTCCCCACTATCTGCCTCATTACCGGACACACTTTTGGTGGTGCATCAGTTTTGTCTTTGGCACATGACTATCGCATCATGAATGCTACCCGTCGGTACTGGTGTATGCCTGTAGCAGAGCTGGGCCTCCATTTTGATAGAATGGGCGCTCTGTTGAGAGCCAAGCTGCGACCACAGATAGCCAGGAAGGTCATCTTGCAGGGTCACAAGTTCACTTCAAGTGAGGCATTGGAGGATGGTGTTGTGGATGAGATTGCTCCACCCGAGGAGATGCTCGATCGTGCATTGCAGCTTGCGAACAAGGTCAAGTCCAAGGCAAAGATGGGAGTCTACGGATTACTGAGGGGAGAGCTTTATGGCGAGGCATTGAAGGCGTTCCAACAGATTAGTTATGTTCATTCTCGCCTCAATTCAGGCCAGGCAAAGGTGAAGCTATAGACACAATAATGAGATGTGAGATATTGAGTATACGTCTTCGTTCTCTCATTACTGCATCTAAGAATTCCATGTTGTTGCAACTCGTTGAATTATCCTCTGAGACATCCGCTGGTAAGGCCGTAAAGAACAACGTGAAATGCAGTTTTATTGCGTCGACAAGATAACTGATATCTCTATGTAGACTTGGAGATCGGATGTTGTCATGTTTGCATTAAATCTCAGCTGCCAGAAAACGATCATAATTTGACGTTTGGGGCGTAACTTCAAACATAGTAGTACATGTTGAATCTCAAACTCCAACTAAATTACTTGTATCATCCTTTTCAACCATGATTATATAGCATCCATATCAACATCTTCAACAATCCGACCGTTTTTGTCGCCTGGCAGTGAAATCTCCTTGTCCAACAATGCATCTATCCAGTCATCGCTCAGTCCACCTTCCAAAATCATGCTGTCTGGATCAATCGAGTCTACCGCTGCGGATACAATCTCTTCACCAGGAGAGATATGATCTGAGCCACGTCTTCCACCATCTGTGATCTCTTCCGCCCAAAATCCTTGAGAAGCGTCCAATGACGCTGGTGAACATGTCTCTTCGGACGTCTCGTTCAGATAGGATTGCATGATATTGTTGAAGTTCTCATGTAACCCTTCTTGGGCGAGGAAGCCTGAATCAGTTGTGCCTATGTCCACCTGCGCCGCTGGCTCATCTCCGTGTGACATAGACAGAGATCTCTGCTCGGTGCTCCTTCGAGATGAAGCTGAGGACACGGGAGGGGTCAATGTCCACGATGCATCCACATCCTGAAATCGTCGAGTCTGAGTAAGACCAGTCCGTAAGTGGCAGTCATCCAACGAATCGCGCATATCAGGCAACTCCCCTCCCCAGGAGATAATAGCGCCCACTCTTTCCATGAGACGAGCAAAAAGCCTAGGCTTGCTGTCTAACAGTTCGCGCCAGCTACTCATCTGTGCCTGAGAGCTACCGTCTTCCCGATCAAAGACGATTTGTCCTTCTTAGTTCTCGAGCAGACTTTGAGCAAGATTGTCGTTGACAGCTTTGGCCGCTTGTAGTATGTACTCAAGATCATTCTTGTAGTGACGTTTCAAGCATTTCATGACCCTTTGCACCCAGCCTGGGTAAGATTGTACTCCCAAGACTTTCTGGCTTGATGACAGCGATGGCTGTACATGAGCTTTCAAGTTGATGAGATGCAAAAGAAGCGGTAGCGCTGTGCAGAAGATCCTGTTCATGCGTTAGCGTTGCTCATCACGTGATGTTGTGAACTCGGTGTCTACTCGCATGCTTTCTGGGACTTGGGACAGATGTTGATGTTGCAAAGCATCCGAGAGTCGATCCGTCAGGTTGACGATGCAATCCAAGTAATGTTGCTTCTGATCCCGAAGAAAAGACTGTTTGAGCAGCCTGGAGGTGGAGGACGTCGCGCGAGGACTCACTGCGTAGCGAAGGAGGTCGCTCTGACAGAGTGCCAACATGGCAGTCCTAGTGGCAGGCGTTAGTTACTGTTGTATCAAAGACTGTATGAACTACATTTGACTGGCCACTTACTCATAATGAAGGTACATCATGTTTGTTAACAACTCTACGGGGTTATGCTGTGAGCTGCCATGTTCTCTTTCATCATCAGGGCTGGCAGGCGAACCCAACGCCGAATCCCGCCCAGACGTCACAAGTACAGAACTCTCATTATACCATGTTCTAAGGTCATTCTTGCAATCAATGAACTCGTTTTCGTCTCCATTGAGTGTCGAGATTGTTCCGTTCGTAGCTGTGCCTGACTGTGGGTAGACAAGAGCCAGAACTCTCCCCAACATGTTGACGAGACCAGACATTGTTTCCTGGGCTTCGATCCATTTCTGCTTGGACTCGACACCATAGACTCGAGAACGTCCAATCTCATGTGACAAATCGGCTCGAGAGAGCACATGGTAATCGTTCTCTGCCTCAGCCATACCAAGAGGCATCATGAGGGGCCGACGAGCATACATGCTGTGAATACGGTCGCTGAGTATGCAGCATCCCAACACTCGCCTCAAGTTGCTCTGGTTGTAGCGAATCTTGAGTGTGCACCACAACTTGGCCTGAGAAATGGCATCTTGGGAATGTTGAATCGCCCGACTAAGCCATTGCGTACTCTGCCTGCTGGATCTTGAGCTTCTTTGTGAAGTCCAATGTGCAAGCAGAAGACATACTTGAGCAAGCACAAGCGGAGATGACTCGGTGTCCTGATCGTAGAGAAGCTATAATGGTAGCTTAGCATATATGAAACATGCTAGTGGTGTCAGATACTGAACTCGCCTGGGTTTTCCGACGGAATCTCTCCCGCGCCTCATGTGCAGAGCCAAGCTGCATGCCTTGAAGGGTAGACTCTTCCACGTACTGCGACGATTAGTCAAGAGCCTTGAGATGTTTGATCACAGGGTTCAGCTTACCTTACACGCCACGAACAGCATGGCTGAAAGTAGTATAACAGGAAGTCGAGTGGTGTTGCCATCAGATGTTAATGGATCATAGATAGACCAGAACTCTGCTTCATTGATAACAGGCAAGATCGGATGAGTATAATGAAAGAATGTCTGTATCAGATCGTCCAGACAGCTGCTTTCAGGTACCTTGAAACATCCTTGAGACTCCAGATACTTGACATCTTCTGTGTGTAGAGAACTCAGGTTGTTAATGCAGAGGAAAGGGTAGTATGAGAATGTTATCTCTGGTCGTGATTGAGTGTGGTCATGACTCGGAGTTCGGCGAGGTCTTGCCTCTGCCGGTTTTGGCGTCTCAAGGCCTTCGCCGGACAAGACTGTAGGTGGGTCTTGATGTTGCTTGGGGGCTATCGGACGTTGGCCTACTGTTTCTGTCTCTTCCTCTGATACATCATGTTTCTCAGAGTGCTTTCTGATGCAGAAGGTTAGTTTGTTGTACAAACCTCGCGCTCGAGGCTGCATATCTTACTTTTGTTGATGACGGCGACGCCAACTAACCACGCACTGTTTACCATCAAGCACACAGTTTGTGCAAGAATCACGCACGAATGCTATATCACAGCGAACCTTTCTTGCTCGGCAGGATAGGCATGCCCTGTAGTTCAGTAAAGGCACAGCCGGCTTGTTAGCCGAGTCTCAATGGTACTTTTGCAGGGGAGGCAATAGGTCTGTGTTCCCTTCCATACACTAGGCGACTTACTTGGGCGATCTCTTTCGAGGCTCTTGTCGCTTCGGCTTCGGCTTAGTCAAATTGCCTTGATGTTCCTCAATCATGGTCGGCATTGTCAAGGCTTGTACCTCGGCTTGGATCTGCTAGGCGGGTAATGAGAGCTGTGTTTAGGTTATAGTCAGACAGCGTTACTTCAATAGCAACATCTATACGATGAGAGCCAATCCACTGTCAATTAACTGTCCATATACAATGAACAACGGCTATAATGAGAGACTGCGCACGCTACACGGGAATGCTTCCGGGCGATTTTTGGTAACGCCGAGTCTGTGTCCAAAACGCCGAACGTGCCCATAATGCCGACTGGACTTTGTCAATTAGTGGTTAGAACGAAAGCCTCTTGTCTTACAGAATTGGGATCCATGACTGAGGTTTTAAAGTCATTCTGATGTCGGGTTCTAATGGTTTGGGTCATCAAGGAAGAAGAGTTCACCTTAGCAATCATGGCTGAACGTGTAGCTCAAATCGCATCTCACATTACCTACCCCAAAGGTCTTCTTGCGGGACAAACTGCTATAATCACGGGGAGTGGACAGGGCATTGGTGCAGAAGTAGCGCGCCTGTTCGCCCAAGAGGGTGCCAAAGTAGTCGTTTGCGACGTTGATTCAGGTACGTCTCAGTTTCTGAGTTACTGGAGGGATCTCAGAGAGGATGAACAAGATCGATCATGCTAACATTTCTTGTTACCGTACCAAAGCCAAAGCACAAAGCGTTGTGGACGGGATCACCAAATTCGGAGGCCAAGCTCTAGCTGTAACTGGTGATATCACAGATACAGAGTACATCGACCAGCTAGTGAAGCGCGCAGCCGAGTTTGGCGGTGGAGAAATCCACATCATCGTCAACAATGCCGGGTATACATGGGATGGTGTGGTGCACAAGATGACTGACAAGCAATGGGCTGCGATGGCCAACATCCACGGAGCTGCGCCGTTCCAGCTCATTCGCGCCGCAGCCCCATACTTCCGCGTCAAAGATGGAAAGCAGCGAAACATTGTCGGCATCTCTTCAACTTCGGGTGTCCACGGTAACGCCGGGCAGTCTAACTATGCTTTCTTCAAAGCCGGCGTATCTGGACTGATGAAGACAATTGCGAAAGAATGGGGACCGGCGTTCAATGTACGAGCTAACACGGTGGCATTTGGGTACATTGAGACGCGTCTAACACAGGCGAAAGAGGCGGGGGCATTTATCACGGGACCGGGCGGTGAAAAGATCCAGCTCGGCGTTCCTGGCCGGGATGGTAAGTCCTCCTTTGAGGATATCCCACTTCGCAGACCCGGTTCAGCAGTAGACGCCGCCAAGGCTGTTCTTGCTGTTTGTAGTCCTCTTTTCTCATACGTAACTGGACAGGTGATTAGTGTGACTGGAGGGAGAAATATGTGAGAAGCAGGCGGGGTCGCTTTCACTAGTATCACAAAACTTCACATTACTTGGTATATCACATCAATTGTTTCCATGGCGAGAACCCGCGGCGAAACTCCGAGGGAATCCGGAGTTTCAGTTACAGCTTCAACTACCAACACCACTTTCTAATTACTGCTCAGATGTTGTAGAATTTATTTGCGAAGATGACCTGGATACTGATTGACAATGGAAACACAAGAGACGAAATTATTAAGTCAATTTATGCTCTTTAGGCCATAGCTCTTAGACCACTTATTCTTGTACCCTAAGGCTTTGGATTACAACTTTTCTGCTACCGACTAGACGAACTCATATACATGATCTGTTACTTATTATTTTTATAATCCTTAAGCTTTTGCCTAGGCCTTCTCAATTTCCTCTAGGTTTTTAATAAAGGTTAATCTGTCTGCGCAGATTAAATTTTCAACAATGATCAAATCTAAGGTTCTCTTAAGACAAGGTTTCTTCCACGGCGTAACTCTTTCGGCATGAACCTTATGATAGAGGTGACTTATAAAGGAAGCTTCTGTCACGCTGAAGACAGCAGCAACTTCTTCCTCTTGCAACCTCAGTCAACTGGCAAGCCAACATCGCCCAACCAAGCAAGACCAACTAAGTCAGTCGATCCCGGTCTCTTGTTACTCATAGCTTCCCTTTAGCTTCCTTCCCATCCTTGACCCCAAGATTTCGGGATGCCGAGAGTATCAAGTTAATATGGCTGGCAAGCGCAACAAGATCCCCTTCCTGATCCAAGATGGTAACCTGCAAGTCAAGACGCCCTTGTTCAATCTTCCTTGCTTCCGTCCTGATAAAAAGCCACTCTACGCCATCCTGTGGCAAGACCTTCTTGATGTCCAGATTCATAACAAGGGTTGGATACCAAAATGAATCATTCTTGGAGAAAGGTACCGCTTCTGCCTCTCTGCTCTCACTCTCTGGCAACGGTCTCCAAGCTTCAACGACGTAAGGCTTCGCATCCACAACAAGGGACAATGTGGCGTTGGTAAAGCGTTCACCGCTTGCTAGTCGAATCCATGAGTCTTCAAGTCCTTTGCGACCAGGTTTTCGGCGATAGTACGATTCAAAGGCTCCTTCCACGGCACGGACAAATCCCAGCGATACCAAGTGAGGGATCTGAATACGGGACGCCTCCAACGACCAGTTTGGGTCCAGTCCCTTGGCAGCTCGCTCTACATCAATAGGCGGGGACGGAGGGAGGAGTTTCCAGTCGGTAGTAAGAGTCAGGCCGTCTGTTGTTGGAGCCAAACACACATAGTAGCCAAGGACACACTTCCTTGCCTTAGTCTTTGAAGAGCCATTATCTTGTAGAAGAGTGGCGTGAAATGTAGAGGTTGCACGACCGGTTTTGACTTTCTCTATGGCGATGGTTGCTTCACCTATCTGAGTACGGTTGACATATTGAAGCTGAGCTGAGATGATCTCTTGTCGTAGGCCAAGATTGAGAATATGACTCTGCACAGCTTGATACATCACGCTCGCCACGTAGCCGCCATTTGGTACTGTTATCCATGTCAACTATTACTTCTTGTTTTATCGTTTGTGGTTATGGCGTGACAAACCTGCACCTACGCAGTAGTCCTTGTGGAGATTAGCGCTCCATAGGTCGTTCTCAAGCTGCGCCACGTGTGTAGCAGCTTTGAATGGCATAATGGATGAAGATGAACTCATGTTGTGAATGTATTGTACCTCGTGATGAGAGCGTAACGCATCGTCGGCTACCTCCAGTGTAGGTAAGTGTTTAAGTTCTAGTTGGGTGGGGAAATTGTGGCTCCCGAGAAATGCCTCGGCGATACAGGTGCACCATTTCTTGGCACGGCGCGGTGTAAATACTTCCCCGCCATTTTTACCGCTACGGTTTTTCGCCGGTTCGGCTATTTTCCGAAACCCCATAGGGTAAAGCTGGACATTGTTAAACCCTCGCAAGGCCAATGGGTTTGCGGGAATACGAGATGATCTGTTAAGCTTACAATTAACCTTAGCTGTCTGGGGAACCTGGGAAAATCTGGGGTTTTCTGCACAGTGGGGTAATAACCTCTTGTCGTAGTGAAGATCTTGTTGCATATAAGGACAGTTGTCTGCCACAATCATCATTCATTTTGTATTGCACAACGGAGATTTCAACATCAGTCAACAGCTCAATCAACATCATTTTTATCGTCTGTTTTGTTAATTCCCGATGGTGTTCAACGGTGTTGATCAGGCGACGCAGCCAGATGTTAGCCTGGCTTCATTGCGCCATGATAAGAGCGAATCGCCGGACGCCGATAACGTTATAAATGTGGAGCACGATGAAGAAGGTAGTATGAAGCATGGTAATGTTGATTCGACGCCTGTATCTGCTCGCGAGCATGCCTTTGCCGAACTTGGAATCCCAAATTGGGAAGAGTTGGAGAAGAAGGTTGTCCGTCGGCTTGATATGACACTTTTGCCGACGCTTTGGCTTCTCTATGTTTTCAACTACCTTGACAGAGCCTCTCTTGGGTAAGCCATTACCTATCAAGACGATTCTACTTTTCGTGCCAGAACTAACCATTTGATAACTTAGGCAAGCTCGTTTGAGTACTCTCGATGAAGATCTTCAATTAGAGGGATCGCAGTTTGGATCTGCTGTTTCTATCCTCAGCGCCGGGTAAGTGCAAACTCAACTTCGTCTCTGATTACCTCCTCTAATAACCAACAGCTACGTTCTCGGTCAGGTTCCTTCCAACATGATCATTGGCAAGATTCGACCGAGTTTGTACCTTCCAGGTATGGCCATCTTATGGTCTGGTGTTTCCGCTGCCGTTGCTGGAGTCAAGACCTACGAAGGTCTCTTGGCCGTTCGTTTCTTCCTCGGTTTGGTTGAAGCACCACTCTTCCCTGGTGTAAGTTCCACAACTATATGTGCAACACAGCATGTCTCCTACACAGAGTACAGAAGCTAATTTGTGACTGCCTTAATCATCATAGGCTATCTACGTCATGTCGAGCTGGTACACCCGTCGAGAGATCGCGGTTCGCATTGCAATCATGTCCACTGGTGTCTCTCTGGCCAACGGGTTATAAGGTCTGATCGCCGCAGCAGTCTTCGCTACAGTTGAGGGTGCACGTGGTGTCGCCGGTTGGCAATGGCTTTTCATTGTTTTGGCTTTGTTTGGGTCAGCATTTGCTTTTGCCGCTGTGTTTCTACTACCTGACTACCCTCAGTCCAAGAGTGGAAGTGCCATGTGGACTATGACGGAGGACATGCGCAAGGTTGCCCAGGTCCGAATTATCGCCGATAGAGTCTCTGAAGTTGAGATCAAGTCTACCATTTGGACTGGTGTCAAGCTTACAGTCATCGACTACAAGTTCTGGCTCCTTACTGGTGTCAACATCGGCATCTCGGCTGCTTACGGTTTCACCAACTTCTATCCAGCTATCGTCCGTGGTTTGGGCTATGACAGGATCACGGCACTTCTTCTCACTTTTCCACCATACTGTGTCGCTGCGGCCACGTCTGTTGCCGTTGCTTGGAACTCTGATCGTGTTGGAGAGCGTGGGTGGCATTTTTCGACTCCTATCGCCGTTGGTCTCGCTGGCTATGTCATGTGCATGAACACAACGGCGACTGTTCCTCGATACTCAGCTTCGTATCTGTTTATCGGAGGCTTGTTCGGTGCCAACCCTCTGATTCAGACGTGGCTGTCTATGACTCTAGCCCGTACGCCGGAGAAGAAGGCTGTCTCTGTGGCACTCTGTAATGTTCTCAGCCAGATCGGCAACGTCATAGCGCCGTTCTTCTTCATTAACTCGGATGAGCCTCGCTACCGCCTGGCATTTACCCTGATGTTTCTCATGGGTAGTCTGTGTATCACCTTTGCTTTGACCCTCAAGTACTGCCTCTCGAGGGAAAACAAGAGATTGTACCGCGAGGCACAGGAGAATGGAACTCCTTACATGCCGTATCTGCAGTAGATTGTTAGTGTCCATTAAACATGATCTTATATAGAGGCTTCATTTATGAGACGAAGATGAATATTATATTATTGGCTTAACACCGCGAACCTTACAATTTTCAGTGATCCGTTTATGCATTGGGCTTGGTTAAGTAGTCCTGTCAACAATAAACAAGCAAGACCTGTTGTTAAACTCAAGCGTGCTGCTTCACCACTGTTTCACTCTCCTAAGAGGCCACAGTATTACGGTTGAAGTCTTAACCGCTCATACGTATGTTCTTATTGTACCTCAGTTGTTAGACAAACCTCGCTCACGTGACATGTTGAGTTCTCGAATCGTGCGCACAACCAATGTGTAGTTCAAAATCTTAAGTACATTGTGGGGACTCAGGCTTCAGTTTAGAGTCGTAGATATGTATATACATAAGAATAAAATCCCCGTTGAACCTCCACTCTCATCACTCGGTTATCAGGATACTTAACAGACGTTCTGTCCGTTACCCTGGAAAGTACCAGACTGATAAGCACCAGCAGCGTTTCCAAGACACTCAGCTGCAAACATGTTAGCATTGAACCATTGCTCAAATCACAGTACTGTTACTTACCAACAGTGACAATCTTCAGGTTGTTCTGTCGTGCCCAGTTGATCAACCAAGGAGTCAAGGTATTGACAGTGCTGGCATAAGTCTCGTGCATGAGAGGGATGTGGCCGTTGCCACCGGCACCAGCCTGCTGGAACTTCTGCTGGCTCTGCTGAGCAGTCTGGCCGTTCCAGTCACCAGAGTCAACGTCGTTGGTGATGACCTTGTAGCCGAGCTGCTGCATGGTGGGAAGGACATTACCACCAGTGGCGAGGTAAGGAGGACGCATGTAGGCGGGCTTCTTGCCAATGATGTTGACCATGGCCTGCTCGAACTTTTGCATCTCCTGCTTCAGCTGGTCGGTGCTCAGACTGCCAAAGTTCTGGGGATGAGTCCAAGTGTGACTGGCGATCTGGTGGCCAGAGTTGTAGGCCTTCTTGACAGCGGCTTGGTTGTTGTACACACAGCCGTAAAGCTTGCCAGTCCAGAAGAATGTACCCTTGGCACCGGCTTGGTCAAGGATGTCGATCAGTTGGTTGGTGTATTGGCCAGGGCCGTCATCGTAGGCAAGGGCGAGAACGCCGGGCTTGGAGCATTGGCGAATGACTTGTCCAGCAGCCTGACGGTTGAAGATCTCGATAGGGTCCTCAACAGCAGCGGCAGCGACATTGCCGACGAGGAGAAGGCTGCTGAGAGCGGTGACAAGGAAAGACTTCATTTTCGAGTAAGTATGTACAGGACTTTTCGGTGAAACAAAGAGTGGATGGATGGTTGCCAAGAAAGACTGTTTGTGCCAAGTTGGGCTTATATAGTTTCAATTGATCTCCTCATGAAGAGATTAACCCTGGTTAGATGTCGCATCAAGCTGGATCTTTCAGTTGTGAAGTGGATATCAGACCCATGTCCAAAGTGACCTATCGGAAGATCTTCTGACGGGACAGCTGTTCAGGCTAAATTCGATGACCCCTGTCTCTTCCCCCCTTAACTCATCAAACTGCCACTGCACCCCAGTTTCTCAACGGGTATTTCCAACTTGTGGACAGATGATAACAGCCGAGAAGTGTTGGACTTGTCGGCATTAATGCCATGTGGCTCGACAATGCGGAGACTCGATGTTTAGGTAGCCATTCTGAGAAGACTTGAGTCCCAAATGGATGGGACGGGCATTCATCCTCCGGCATTGAGTTGATCTCGGCTAAAAGGGGACCACTTCCATCTATGACAAGTTGTTTCAAGATCCGGAGATGAAATACCCCGTCTGTTTTGGCAATCCGGCTCAACGTTCCACTGTTTAGGTGTCGGCTGACCAATGGCATTCTGCGATAATTGTAATCGGTAAAGTCAGCATCATCATAAATCATGCGTTATTGAGGTTATTTTTCCTGGTCATTGAATCGCTGAAACTCGTGATCCGCCCATGTTTCTAGCCGACGGGTAGCTGAAGACCCTGGCTTGTTCCACGTGCCTGTCGGAATCTGCCTGTTTTGCCTTTTTCCGTAACCTACCCTATTGCTTGAAAGCTCTAATCAAGAAAACATGGCTTTAGATGACGCACAACGATCAGAACTGGTCGGAGATCTTGTTTGACATGGAGAAACATTTTGCTGGGAAACATTTGTGTAGTTATTGATTTCGCAACTGAATCATTGACTTGGTTAACCATTCCTCCCAAGAGTACTGGTATGTCACGTGATACCTGAAGCAATGCCTCACTAACATCAACATCAACAAGATATGAGATAAGTGAAGCATACAACAACGCAATTTGTTTTCTGCTCATTGGAAATATATCTTGACATCTACTGGATATATCATTTTGTGTTTTGCTGTTCTGTGTACCCAGTGAAGCATGGGAGATGCTAGCCAATCCTTTTGAGCCTTTCGCACTAAGTACGTCCCTTGGGTCGGAATCTCGGAATGATAGCGGAATAAGTAAACGCGAAATCCACCACCTGAACGGGAATTCGTATTTCCACCTCCGTAGGACGTCCACGGTTAACTGGTCTGTCGCGCCAATCGCCTTTTCGCTTGCTTCGAATAAACATGCAACGAGATGTAGTTTGAAAGTGAATAAAAAACATGTTATCAACAGTTATTCTCTCAAGATAGAGCATGAAAGAAGGGATCTCACGAGCGTTAAGTTTCTCTGTCTACCTCCAAGTAACGTAGGTGTTTTGTTTAAACGAGCAGCCTTACACGTGACTGGGGGCTCCACTAATCATGGCTCTTCATTTGCTGACATCGTTACTCTCAAGGAACAAATACATCTGGGATGACTAGCGATTAGCAGTGTATCGAGTATGTAAAAAAGGATTTTAGTAATTATTAATTTCATATCGGAGAAGTAGGAACTTCCTGCTTTTAATCAGCGGATTGCAGCATGGGCTTATCCGACCTCGAGAATAACTCAGCCTTGCAAATCTTATCAACTATCTAATCGCCTATCTTATCGGTTATCTTATCGCGAACTTCATCACCGTGTAAGACTAGTAGGGGCATTTCTAACAACAGCAGTACTATCAATTGACATGTATAGAGCGTGTGAGGACGCCTGGACTCGTAGTAAATATGATTAAAATATATATTATGCGGTGTCTATGTAATTCAAACTATGATGTTAATTCCTTTGTGTTTATCATCGTCTTCGTTTAGATTGTTGTCCTTGTCTTAAGAGACACAAGCTTGCGCAAGGGCTGTCCACTTGCGAAGAGCTGATCCACCTCTTCCAAACTTTCAGCCCTTAAGCTCGAGATTACCAAGGTAACCAAGAATAACTATAATAACACAAATGCCGCCTTAAATAAACCCAACCTTTGCTCGAAGCCCTATATAAGGCTTGCTGAGAAGATAAGGAAGCGTGAAGGATGTTACAAAGGTGGTCAAGACTGAGATGAGAGAGGCAAGGTGGCTGGTTGGTCTTCTCCTTGATGTGACTCGATGTGTCTTCAGAAAGGATCACATAGGATTTAGATCAGTAAATCGCTGGACTGGGCCAACTCCAAGAGATTACTAGAAGCTCGCCTGCTCCCAACGAGAAACCTGACCATGGAGGTTACCTTAATAATAGGGTTGTCACGATACCAGAACTGCTAAGAGATGGAGGCTACTTCACTTTGATAAGCGGAAAGTGGCATCCTGGCCTCAAACCTGAGCATCGTCTGAATGAGAGGGGAATTGACAAGAGTTTGGCTCTTCGTCCCGGATGTGCCAACCATTATGGTGTGGTCCTCCTTTCCTGACAAAATGTGTTTACAATGCTAAGATCCTGTCAGTATACGAGCCAGAGTATCAAGACCCCATGTCTGAGCCCGGCAAGTTCTTCGAAACAGACGTAAGGACTCTTCACGCCGAAAACGGGAACTTCTTATTAGAAAGCGAACTGGGTTCCAATTGGTACTCGTTTGATGGCTACACGCGCAAGTTCCTTATCTAAATCTCAGGGCAAACATAAGAGGAGCGTCAGAAGCCTTTCTTCGCAGAGCTCCCCTTTTCAGCACCACACTGACCTCTCCAAGCACCCAAGGAGACATGCGATGAGTACCGCGGTTTCCACGACGATAGTCCTGAGGCCCTTTGTCAAAAATGTATACAGACTAAGAGACCTTGGCCTGATTGACAATCAGTGGTCCCTCATTCTATGACAACTATGCCAGGTGAACCTGCTGAGTTGGAATGAATCCTTACATCTAGCTCTTTTTCGCCATGAAATCACGCCAAATCTACATGTAGTTAACTATCACGTGATTAGTCATTTAGACCCACAGATGTTCGTGATTTCATTGGCTTTACACGGCGACCAGCAGCTCTACGGACTCCGCAGACTCCAAAACTCCGTACGATACCGATTAGACCTAGGGCATAATTGACCGAGTAAGTACGGCCCGACCGGAGTTTCGGCGATCACGGAACGCGACCATAGAATCCAGCCTCGGTCGACCTCTGACCACACTTTATGGTGATCCAATACGATTAACTGGTAACGCTGTAATGGTCGCTATAAAAAGTCATGAAAAGCGGTATCTTGGTATTACTGATCGCGTTATTCACAGCAGTTTACAATTTAAATTGTGAAATGCTAGTTAGGCCGTAGTAAACATTTCTCTTCAATCTATACAGGCAAATGCTAATAGGCAATGCTACAGCTCGATCTCGTATAAAACCCCAATTTAGTTTGTCACTAAGTGGGCAATGACTAGGTAGTAGAACAGTCTAGCCCAGTGTCACTCTCCGCTGTTTTCTGCAAGATACCATCTATCCCCCCATACTCTCCAAGTCCCCTTTTCTTGGCCACTCTCTTTCTTCCTCCAATCTTCTTTCCCGACTCTCGCTTACCTACAGCAGCTGTTCTGTCAAGCGTCTTGGCACGTCACTTCAGATAGCCTCCGTGTAGTACTTGCTTGTTCTGCGCACCACTCCCGAGAAGTAAGCAGACCTCAAACCCAGGAACCTTCTGGAGTCTCGCTTCAACCTAACATTGACCCAGTTCCCTCAAGATGAGTGCTTCTGAAGACTCTCAAAACTCGGCTGCGATACATCGACTTTCAGCCGGGCATCCAGCTCCCATCGAGAAACGCGCCGACTTGACCGATGGCGATGGCGACCACATCCTCGAAAGCCTTGGCTACGTGCCCCAGCTGCAGCGTAATCGGTCTACTCTTCAGGTTGCCTTCATGGCCTTCGTGCTGGCTTCAATCCCTTACGGACTATCGACGACCCTTAGCAATCCAATCACGACTGGAGGTCCAGTCAATATAATCTGGGGCTGGCTAGCTGTCTCGGCTCTTATTATCTGTGTGGCCTTATCGCTCGGAGAGATCACCAGCGTGTATCCTGTCGCCGGAGGTATTTCTCTCTTATTTTAAGTGCTCGAGGACGCGTAGTTTCTGTTGCTATACATCTCACTACCTACGTTGAACTCAGCTTATGACAATGGAAAGACTGACTTGATTACTACAGGTGTCTATTATCAGACCTTCATGCTCGCACCTATCCGTTGGCGCCGTGAGGCTGCTTGGGTCTGCGGTTGGCTCTATGTTATTGGCAATATTAGTATCACGCTATCTGTCATTTTCGGTACTACTTTGTTTCTGGTCTCGTGTATCAACGTTTTCGAATCATCACCTGGGGTTGGCATTCTTGCTGGAGAACCCTATCAAATCTTTCTTATCTTTGTCGGCCTCACTTTATTTAGCAATGCCGTGTCAGCGCTGGGAAACAAGTGGCTTCCGTGGTTGGATGTAGGTGTTGCAACCTTCCTTATGTACTCACTGCTGACTTGTCAAGACTGCTGCCATCTTTTGGACTTTTGCAGGTGTTCTTGCTATTATTATAACTGTTCTCGTAATGGCTAAAGATGGAAGACGCGATGCTAGCTGGGTGTTTACCCATTTCGAAAACAACTCTGGCTGGACTGATGGCTGGGCTTTTTGTGTGGGACTTCTCCACGCAGCATATGCAACCTCGTCGACAGGCATGATCCTCTCGTAAGTTGTTGACCCCTCTACGTTGGTAACAGGACTCTGATAAATGACAGCATGTGCGAAGAAGTCCGACAGCCTGATGTGCAGGTTCCCAGGGCCATGGTTCTGACTGTTTGTATTAACACGGTCGCCGGCATGCTATTCCTTATTCCTATTACCTTCATTCTTCCCGATCTACAATACCTCGCCGATCTCGCCTCTGCGCAACCTATCCCCCCGACCATCAAGGCTGCTGTCGGCTCATCGGGTGGAGCGTTCGCATTGTTGATTCCCATCATCGTCCTAGGCATTATCTGTGGTATCGGCTGTATCACTGCTTCTTCTCGCTGTATTTGGGCCTTTGCTCGCGATGGAGCTATGCCAGGCTCTAAGTGGTGGGTTATTATTGATAAGAGACTTGATGTTCCTCTTAATGCTATGATGCTGAGTATGGTGATTCAACTTCTCTTGGGTCTTATCAATTTTGGCTCTTCGGCAGCTTTTAACGCCTTTGCAAACGTTGGCGTCCTCACTCTCAACGCGGCTTACGCAACACCAGTCGTTATCAACCTCTTGACGAAGAGACGGCAAGTTAAGGGTGCTAAATTTCCCCTCGGTAGGCTTGGGTATCTTGCCAATTTCGTGGCTGTCGGTAAGTCATCTATTCTTTCCTATAAGCTTATCACTAACACCCTGGCAGCATGGTCTATTCTCGCAGTCCCTCTTTTCTGCATGCCTTTGCGTCTACCGGTAACAGTTGTTAGCGTTAACTATGCCTCTGTCGTGTTTACCGCGTCTTGTCTAGTTTCAGGTGCTTGGTACTGGTTTTGGGGTTATAAGAATTACACTGGACCACCTACCAATGCTTAGAGCACTTGGTGTCAATCATCTGTAATATAACCAAGGCGCCCATGTTGGTAGTTTTTGTATTTGTTGCATTAGTATAGAGCGAGCAATAACAATAGCTCATAGCTAGGACGACCTCACAGGCCATTAGACTATTGACCATTAATAACCAGTCATCACTACCAAGAACTTCGGCTATGTCGACTTCGTTCTCTATCTCTAGCATAACCATTGTTTAATTTAGGCAATCTCTCATTCTTATATCTGCAATCCCATCTTAACAATCCCCATCTATCACCAAGCGAGTAAATCATCCCATTGTGCTTCTGAACCTTCATATTGCTATTTGTACTTGAGAAACAGTTTATCTAGACATAAGACTTCAGAGACGAGGTTGTCAGGAAAGCAAAGCGGGAAAAAGACTGGCTATGTCGTTAAAGATACTCACGTGTTCAGTCACGTGGCTGCTCAGTTCACATATCGATGTTCTCCCATTAAACAGTCTTTAAATTTAGATCTTCAATCAAGTAATCTTCTTTCATTCCGATTCAACATATGTCATATGTATGATCAATTTCGGTTAACAATGCATACTGGCTGTCGCAACCCTTCTGTTAAACTCAGTCCATTGAGGAGAAGCGAGTCGATATTTTTAGCATGGAAAGATAAGATAAGATAGCGATAAGAACATGCGCCACTACGCCTCCACAGCCACATTGCTCGCTTATCCAAGGAGCCAAGGAGAGCTCCATTCAATCTGTTGACATCTTTATTGATCCTTCCCGAACTAGAACCTGGAGTAGAGTCAATGCCGGAAGGCTTGATTGACTTGTATGTCATCCTTCCCTGGTTCATTACTTCAATTACAATACAAATGTTGTTTATAGTAAGGGACGCTCGATAGAGTTAACAATTTCCCCTCACTGTAATTGTTTTTCCCCTCAGTATCACCACTGCATCGTACTGCCAACAGGATGCAAATGTAATTACCAATCCGCATTTCTCCATCACATTCGATTGAGACTTGGAAATTTAAACATTATTTATCGACTGACACCAGTTCAAGCTCGTTCATAAGTGAACTCTGTAGTATTCGCCTTATTGTTGGAATCCAGTTGGGATTACCCTAGAGGTAGACAACGCGTCTGCCATCAGTCATTCGCGGTTTGAGATTGACAAGGCTTACGCACAATTGCGACAAGGCGAACGCAATTTGACTGACTCGACGCGAAAATGTTCCACATATTCTCAACCCAACGTGGATATGATGTTCGAGGCCTAATGCCAAGACGTCGGGAAATAAACAGTCCAATTCATACCCTGTTAGTATCTGTAGATCCCGTCATGATCGCCAAAGCGCAATTCAATACCACCGAGTTCACCACTTTCCTTAGCAAAAATCCACAACTTCTGTTTATCAATGGATCTCAAAGACATTCGACTGAAACATTCCGGAGCGCAATCGGGCCTTTCAATTTCTCTGACTTTTGTTTACATGATCTACAACATTCTCCAGAGTGCATACGCAAGAAACTCAATCAGAATTGTCATTCCTCGTTTCGCTTACTCATCTCATCGGCAGCAGTCGAGATGAGATAAGATGTAGAGTTGTTTTTATGCTTGGTGAGAATCTTATTGCCTTGTCGAGTGGGATATACGATTTGTCCAATAGGGGTGACATCCACGCACAGGCGAAAATCCTAATCTCTACAGAATACGCAGATAAGGTTTACAGTTCAAGACAACAACAATTAACGGGGAAAAGAACGTGCATCTCCGTTAATTACATCCGTATTCTGTCTGTAACGTCAATGCTGTCAACCTTGATGGTATTGACTCAAGATGCGACAAATTATCTCAGTGTCGTCATGACGCGTCCGGTCAAGTTTAACCTCAAATCAGAACCAAGAGAAAAGAAAATTCTTTCGTTTCTACTGTCCTGCACTTTTTCGTTTGCGTCTTTTTTAAAAACTTGCCGACTGTGTTGCTGTCAAAGCAATAATGGCACGGCCTGTAGATCAGTCTCAGAGCGTCAGACCGAACTCCACAAGTGTAAGAGAGTCAAGCGGCCTCTCTACGAAATAACTGCCGAAAATCGCAGATTCTAGAAAATCCAGCTTAGTTTAGTTCCATGTCATTAATCAGATAATGAACGTCAACAATACTGACGCAGACCGAGTCTGCGGCTTAGACAAGGAGGCTTGCGCACCCATGGTCCAATCCTGTAAAAACCGGGACTAGCGTTCGGCAGAGATTAACTAACCTTGCCGCATAGGGAAATGACATGCAAGCCAAGATACGGTGCAACCTGTTACAGAGCCGCAATGGCCGTAACCGGAATAATGAGTGCTGGGTAATCTACAAAGTTCCGGCAGTGCTTTTATTGCATTGTTTGACACCATTGGTTCTCGTATCTAGATGTTGACTGTTGCGGTCGAGGTTGTAAGCACAGACTGCCCCCTCCCTTGACAATCACGGCAGTGATGTTCAATTATTGAGGATACGTTACTTGAGTGCGTAGCAAAACAAGGAATGCTGGGTTCTCAATTCCCCGAGAGGCAGATTTGCTGAGATGGGCCCTTGTACAGATCGCATAGGCAAAATGTAACTCAACCAAGAATGCCGACGATCAGAGACGATCTTCAGGAGAATGCCTTGTCAACTAAGACAATGAAGCGACTATATAGCCTGCGATAAAGAACCTTGAGTAGGCGGTCGAAGCAGAACATTGAGATCTTCAGATTATCGCTTAACATTAGGAAGAGATCTGAGAGTTTAACGCACCGACATTCCCATTTTCCCATTCTGTCATCTTTTTGTACTCTCTTTTTTGGCGCGTCAATCACTTGATCAACGTTTACATCGCAAGATGGATCTGGGTGCTCTGTTGAGGGAGCTGTGCGATTCACCTACTGGTGATATAGTACAGAGCCCACAATTCCAGTCCCTTCGCGCCATGACCCCTGACAAAGCTGATCTGCTGTCGTCACTTCCTACGACAGGGGAGCCATCCACACAACCTCTTTACCTTCTTCACACTCTTTTGACTCAATTTTCTGGATCTTGGCCTGTCTTTTCACTCGTCAAGTGTTTGAAAAGAGTCTACAAACATCTTCCCGAAGATGTCAAGACTGGCAATGATTCTGAATCTGCCCTTCTTTTGAAGCAGACTACAGATCTTGTCAAGGCTTCATACACTTCCCTTGCCCATTTCATCAGCAACGAGAACAAACCAGCCCTCCGAGCTTCAAGTGGTGATCATATCATCACCCATCACGAACTGCGACAATTTGTCGACAACTTCCAACTTCCCGTCGATTCACCTGGTCGAAAGCCAATCGTCTCCATCGCCCTACCGAACGGTCCCCTCCTCGCTGCGACATGTATCGCTATCACAACATACTACACAGCATCGCCCATCAACCCCGCCGCCGGTCCAGAACAATTCCGAGCCGATATCCTACAAGCACGATCGAACTTTATATTGACAACGAGGGAGGAGTACACCAAGTTGCAGCTCCATGCATCATGGGTTTCGGACAACAATATTCGAGTTTATGTCGTCGATTGGATGGCTGGTGACGGCATCTCGGTCAAGACACTCGATGGCAAGTCTCTACCCATTGGCATGGTCGACCGAGTTGCCAACAAAGCCGACGATATCAGCTTGATCCTTTTCACAAGCGGTACTTCTGGTACCAAGAAGGTTGTACCGCTGACAACACACTCCATCGTCACTGGTGTAGTTGCTGTCATCGAGTCATGGGGTCTCACTTCTGAGGACATCTGTTTGAACATGATGCCTTTGTACCATGTGTAAGTCAACCTACCATGTATTCTCATGGTCGCTAACATTGTATAGTGGTGGTTTGGTGAGGAACATCTTCGCTCCCATTTTCGCCAACGGTTCTACAGTCTGCTGTCCGTCCTTTGATGCCAACCTCTTCTGGGATGTGGCTGAGACCATCCAACCTACTTGGTACTATGCCTCACCCTCAATGCACTCCGTCATCGTCGCCGAGGCAGCTGCAAGACCTGAGGCTTTACAGAAGAGTCGTATCAGACTTGCCTGTAACGCCGCTGGTGGTTTGCTACCGTCTTTGGCCTATCAGCTCCGGGACACATTCAACTGTGTCGTCCTTCCCAGTTATGGAATGACAGAGTAAGTCAAACATTATCTTCAATCACGTCGAATGCTAACACTACTAGATGCATGCCCATCTCCACCCCACCTCTCGACTACCGCCTCGACCGAGAGGGTACATCTGGTATCAGCACTGGTCCCGAGCTCACCATCCTCGACTGGTCCGAAGACGAAGTCCCTATCAACACCGTCGGACGAATCTGCGTGCGCGGCGATCCTGTCTTCCCAGGCTATCTCAAGCCTGATGGTTCCTACGACAAGTCACCTTTCAACGCGAGCGGATGGTTCGACACGGGCGACTTGGGATACATGGACGCTGATGGATATCTTTATATCACTGGCCGCAGCAAGGAAGTCATCAACCGTGGTGGTGAGCTGATCTCACCATTCGAGGTTGAGAATGCTATCATGACTGCTTCCAAGTCTGATGATTCACCCATCTACGGAAGAGTGTCACAGACTTTGGCTTTCTCGGCTACTCATGATATTCTTCAGGAAGTTGTTGGAGTCATTCTCGTGACACCATCTGGTGTCCCTCGTGTCGACCTCCGATCTCTCCATGCTGCATTGAAGACTTCCCTCCAGCAGGCGAAGTGGCCTGTCCTCATTGCTTACATGGATGACGTCCCTAAGAACAACAACAAGGTTCTTCGCATCAACCTTGGGAAGCGTCTTGGTCTTCCGTGCCTCACCGATGACACGCCTCACATGGGAAGACATTGGGATGCGACATGCCCTCCTGCTGACACTGCTCTGTCCGTGTCCATCGACAGCTCGCCCTGTCAAGTCGACTACCACATGCTTTCGACTCACATCCAGAGCATTGTTCCTGGTCATGTCGATGTGTTTTGTCTCCAGGGCAGCGACGGTGCACCTCATGCTGTATTGACACCCAAGACCAACGACGTTGTTGTCGAGGATACCAGCTTGCCCAACAGCATTCGACATGGACTTGGTGGTTTCATCGACAACTACATGGTCCCCGGCGAGATCCATATCCTCGACTGTCCGCTACCTCGCGGCTCTTCAGGTGAAGTCGACGTTGCCATGCTCCAGACGCAACTCGATGAGTTGATGATGGCTTCAATGAAGCAACTCGAAGCCAGCACAGAAGGACTCGTCACCAAGGCATTCGCCGAAGTTCTTTCTCTCCCACCAGCCGACATTTCCCGCGATGCCGACTTCTTCAGCCTTGGTGGTGATTCTCTTCGCGCTGGACGTCTTCTCGCGGCTCTTCGTTCCGAGTTCAGCATCCATCTTCCCATCACTGTCGTCTTCAACGATGGAACTGTCTCTGCACTTGCCGCTCACATTGACAAGATGCTAGAGACCAAGCGTGAGGGACAAGAAGAGGTTGACACTGTTGAGGGATGCACCACAACTCACAGTTCTACCAACCCATTCCTGATGCTTCTTCAGCTTGTCCCTCTTGTCGTCGTTTATCCTCTCCGTCGTGCCTTTCAGTGGACAGTCTTCTTCGTTGCTCTCGCCTACAGTCAGAAGCTTCCCACCAACCACTCCGTCCCAGGTCGTTTCCTGAACTTGGTTGTCTCTCTCCTCATCGCTCGCATAGTCACCCAGTGCGTTTCACCTGTTGTCGGTATCATGGCGAAGTGGTTCATCATCGGCCGTCATCGTGAGGGCATGTATCCTATGTGGGGATTGTATCACACCCGATGGTGGTTGGTGCAGAAGATTGTCGCTGTCTGTGGCGAGGGCTTCTTCAGTACCAATGACATGACTCTGAAGATGTACTATCGTCTCATGGGTGCTAGCATTGGCAAGAATGTTAAGCTCAAGGGTACTTCCATCGGAGAGTGGGATCTGGTCACTATTGGTGACGATGTGGACGTCACTGGATGTCACTGTCGACCTTTTGCTGCTGAGGGTAACACTTCCATGTATCTTGGCCGGATCACAATCGGGGACAAGTGCACAGTGGGCTTCTCTTCGATTCTTGTTCCAGGTACCACCATGCCAGCTAACACTTGTCTCGGTTTCAACTCGTCTACTTGGGAGATGCAGGATGCCAGCGAAGAGTATCGCGACCAGCTCCCCAGCGAGAGAAAGAGCGCTCACTGGCTTCTTGGTCTTCTCTTCACTTTCCCATTGAAGCTTCTCTCTCTCTTTGTGGCTGCTCTTCCATGGGCTGGTGGTCTTGTTGGCATGGTTCTGAAGAAGGCTTCACCAGCTGTGTCGCCTTTGAGAAGCAGTGTCGAATGGTTCTGTCAGCCTACGCGAATCGGATATCACTATCTTACTCGCGTTGCAGGCTGCACCTTCGGTCCTTTCTTCCTCTTTGCTTTCATCATGCTCGTCAAGTCTATTCTCGACTGCGTTTTCGGCAAGCTTCGCGCTGGATCTAAGCAGGAGACATCTACTGTGGCAGCTTGGAGGGCAGGCTTGATCAAGGATTTGTATCCTGTCAAGAAGCTGCACGGTATGACGAGCTTGTTTGGACAACACTACGAGGCTACCTCCATTGCACTGCGAGCTCTGGGTGCCAAGGTGGGACAGCGTGTCTATTGGCCTGGAACTGGACCCAGTGTTGGTGATTACCATCTCATCGAGGTTGGTAATGACGTTGTCTTTGGATCACGCTCTCATCTCGTTACCTCTGATGGTATCGGATCCGAGAAGGTCGTCATCCAAGACAGGGCCATGATCGCTGATCGAGTCACTCTTCTTCCCGGTGTCACTGTTGGAGAGCGAGTTACCATGGGTTCTGGTGCCTTGACCAAGCGAAGAGGTGCCTACCCTCACGGTATCTATGTTGGATCCAAGGCTGGTGATGCTGTTTGTCTTTCCACAGGTCGTGAAGACTCGAGCAATGGAAGTAGCGCTCGATCATCAATTCTGGACATGCCTTTTGATGAGAAGAAGTTCCAGAGCGATTCGGATCGCAGTCAGAACTCTGGAAGCATCAAGGATGAGAGCCAAGACAAGGACGACTTTGCAAAGGATCTATCTCCGTTCGGTCGAGCCTTCTATCTCAAACTTGCGCCCTACTACGTCCTTGGTCCTTTCGCCATCTTCTGCTACTCTACCTTCTTTGCTGTCTTCACATCCGTCTAATGGGACGCTCCCAGCATCTCGTCCATTCAGCTTGTCCGTGTTGTGTTCATCCATCTTCTCGGCACTGGTCTCACCTGGTGGAAGGATCTGGCTGCCATTTTCTGCACCATGCTCATCGCCATGGCTGTCATCACCACCATCCAGTCCGTCCTCGCCTTGGCCATTGTCATTCTGTCCAAGTGGGTTCTGATGGGTCGTCGAACACCTGGCAACTACGACTGGGACAAGTCTTCCTACTGCCAGCGCTGGCAGATCTTCCTTGGCATCGAGCGCCTTCGAAGGGAGTGCTACAAGGGCAATGGCATTCTGAACATGCTCACTGGAACGAGCTGGATCGTGCTCTACTTCCGTCTTCTTGGTGCCAAGATTGGAAAGGATTGTGCACTTTTTGCCAATGGCCAACCCAGTCTCATGTTCACTGAACCTGATCTGATCTCTTTGGGTGATCGTGTGGTGGTTGATGATGCTAGTGTTGTCGCGCACATCAACACTCGTGGCAAGTTCGACTTGAACAGGGTGGACATTGGGGATAGGTGTGTTCTTCGTACAGGGAGCAGACTTCTCAGTGGTGCTCGTATGGAGAATGACAGTTGTCTGTTGGAACACACACTCATTATGGGTGGTGATGTTGTGGAGGAGAAGTCGACGATGCAGGGTTGGCCTGCTGAGAGGTTCACTCGCAAGAGAGTTTGAGTGTCTCATGTATGTTTGGTTGCGTTTTTCTTTTTGTTTGTAGATTTCCATCGGCATCTTGGGAGGTTTTGTAATATTTGTATGCATTGCAGGCTTGTTTGGGCACGGTTCAAAAGTTATAGACTTAGACTGTATTTGTTCTTGTATCTTAGATCTCTGTAAAGAATGGTTTGACTTTCATTCTTCGTACATTTGCTCACGTCTTTCTGTCTCTTTCTTCAATAATGTTTTTGTGATGAGAAAAAAAAAACATACAACAGCGGGGATTCGCTGGTCGTCACCGACCCAACTACTAATCCGCCCCTTACCAGCTTGACTATGGGAGAGCGGACGGGATCCCGTATTTTCTGGTAGGTATGGTCGTATGTGAGAGTCTATGTAGCAAAGCAATGATATTTAGGGAGATTCAAAGTCTAGTAACAGACCATCAACGTGAAAAGTTAATATTTGTGTACAGGATTAATGATCCAAGTTAAGGAATGGCAAGCATATATGGTCACGTGATGCCTTTACATTCAACACAAACACTGATTGCACCTAACTTTAGTGTATTCTAAGACATTGACACGCTTAGTGGATAGTGAAAGTACTTATTCTAATACATTTGTTGATCTGAGTTACTCTTTACCTTGCAAGATTGTTTCAAGCCGTGATTTGGCTCTGACGTCTACTGGAACAGCAATCGCCAACCTACCATCGAGATATTTGGGTATTACGCTTCTCGAAATGTGTGATCCCAAAACGCGACCCCGTATCGCCAAGATGGTGAAGATCGGAAAGACTCAAGCTCAATACCTTCCCATGGCTGCCACCGACGAGTTTCCAAAGTCCCCTTGCGATGAAGGTCAATCCCATTAACCATCAGTACCAGTGGATCGTTACTTTGGGAGACTTCATAGAACCACTCCACCATAAATTCTGTCTGTGCTATTGAACCCATGCATTGTAATTTGTACAAGAGACCGATACCTTGACTTGTAAGACAGTGAGCAAAGTTGAGCATCTCGAGCCTTGTTTGTTGCTCAAAACGACTCTTCTGGTTTGACTCATTCAAGGCTGAAAGAGTAGCGGTGGCTTTGCTCATCATAGAAAGATATTGATCAAAGACGTAATAAGCAATAGAGTAAAATGCAGTGTGTTTGACACAAGATGAGGCCTGAAAGAAACGCTGACGTATAGACTCATTCCTTTTAAAAAGAATCTTCGCGTTGACGAAAAACATACGGCAATAGGTCTCGAAATGTAAGGCAGCCTCAACCAAGCGTCGTTTTTCGTTTGCAGACATTACCTGGAAATCTTGCAGCTGTTCGTATGGTTCTGCGTCTCGTTGCATCTCGGCCCAAGCTTGTGGCGCATAACTATCCGCAATCCACTCGGCCTCGACGAGTAGCTGATATGCGCCGGATAAGAGTGAGAGTTTACTTGAAGTAGATAGCTCCAAGCTTTGGCGGCGGTAAAGTCGTAGACTGGTCTGCTCCGCGTCTTGTACCTCTGATTTTGTTACTGGAGTCTTGGGCTCTCGGGAGCGTAGCCACAATGCCGAGATGAACATAGGTGAAAGGTTGTTGGAATTGTTGAGGTTGTTGACGCTTACCTTGAGGATCTGGTGTCGGTGGGCGAGAAAATGCTGCAGAAATAAAGGTGATGTTTCGATGACATTTTCAAGGTCATGAAAACCCAACATCATCATAATTTCTATGATGATTTCCGGGCTTAGGCAGTGCAGAGATGTCATGGTGGACGGTGGTTTGATCTTGACTATAATGCAACAATATTGTGAAGAACAAATATGATGAGGTGTAGCTTAGTTGATGTTGGTGAAAGGAAGAGAAACAGGCCAAAGGGAAGCAAGCAAGCGGGTTTCTTATACCTTTTGGAAGAGATTTAAGTTCATGTGTAAACGTTAAAGCTATCATGACTTCAATTATGAACTCTATTGTGGCAAAACATTAAAGGTTCTCTTAAGACAAGGTTTTCCAGCCACGGCATGACTCTTGCGGCATCAACTTTATGATAGAGGCTATGACTTATAAAGGAAGCTTCCTATTCTGTCCATAATGGTCATCAGAGGGCCGTTAAACAAGTTAACCGAGTATAGCAGAAACTCTCTGTATTTGTCTCGCTCTATATCCTGGATGCTTCTCTCAGCCCTGTAAAGTCTCCCAGCTATTCGTGTTCCTATCAATGGTTCTCCATCTTGCTCATCTACCAAGTTCATTCACATGGGGCCATCGGTCCATAGACCTGCGAAACGGTGACTGCCGACGAAACTTCCACGGCTAATAATAAAGTTCCATCTATTCTCACGCCATTCGACAGCTGGACTGGCTTTGCGATTATTATTCAAGCCGCGGTATGTTGCTTTGTGTAGATTTGACTTTTCTAGCCGAGGCCAAACTCGTTCTTGATCACTGAAGTTGTAGCACTGTGTATTTAGACACAGTGCGTCCATATCGTCGAGGCATTGTTGGGAAGGCACATTCTCCCGCCCCGAGTAGAACATAAGCACCCACCCATACTACAAGTACCCAACGGCGCATGATACTCCCTACAAAGTTTTATCAAGAGGCAGGTAAGATGGTTACTCACCATTTACAATTTTTCATCACAACATCATCACTTCAAAGTACCAGCACCATCAATTAGATATCAATTTCGAGTACGTATAGAGTTATACATTCCCCGTTAATTATTTCTAACCCATGAATAGTAACTACTCTATTTACATTAATACAGAATGGCTACCCAGTGGACAATACTACCAATCAACGCCCACGATCAGTGGACATATCTCCAACAGCGCGTATTCCAATACGGTGCTGAGGCGGACCTCAACCAGGATAGGCCCAATGCTGAAGTAGCTTCAGCATACCGGAGATACAAAACGATGACACTATTCTGCAAGACCCTGGAAAACATCCGGCGTCAATTTCGCCAACTACAACAAACACTCTTGCCTTGGCCTAAGAAGCCCAAATGTGAAATGCAGTTGTGTCTCCCAGCCCTCAAGGAACTACAGAGTCTTTCTAGATTAGGCTTTGATTTAGCAACTCGGTAAGTGTCTACTTGGCTCTAAAATATAAGTTTATACTAATTATTTTCTATGGACATGTTACCGCGCGACTTGACTTTCTAAATAGCCACCCATATGGATACAAGACTCTGAACCAACGCCGGAAGCATGAGCGTTACCTTCGAAAAGCTATTAGACAACTTGAAAGATAGGATTAGTGGTTGGACTATTGCGAACACTGGATTCCCATACTGCAGCAAAGCTGGGATAGCTAAAGGATTACGACATGGCTATATATGATAACGGTGATTATTCTACAACTACTATCATTCTGGACAGTTTAGACAAGTGTGGGAGGGGCAGTCGACAGTGGGATACTTGGATCATGCCATTCGCTTCATCATTGTAGAGTATCTAACTATTTACATAAAGGCTGGTTCCTTCCGTCATGTACCAATATCACACCACTACCACACTCAGCTAGCAAATCGCTTGCCCTTCTTGACGGTCTCAAGAACAGCAACACTAAGTTCAGGCATGGTGAATGTGAAAGCACCCTTCTTATCAGCCTTGAGAACAGTCTTGGTGCTCTTCACAACGTTGTTGCCCTTGTGAGGATCGTTGTAGGCAAAAGGAGTATCCTCCTTGTTGGTCAACAACGTCAACTCAGCCTGTGTACCAGCCTTGACACCCTCAAAGGACAGAGAAACAGGAACATCGGCGTGCTTGGTAGTGTTGTACGCAGCACCCTTCCAGATGAGGGTACCCTTGTCCTCGTTCTTACCAGCGACGTAGAACAGAGGGTCCAGGTCTCCCTTGACGGGGAGAGTGTGTGTCATGGGGTGGCCAGCGAAGAGTTCCCAGACGTACCAGCTGGTAGAGCGGGTAGTCATGGCGGCATCGGCGGCGAATTGGACCATGGTGATGGACCATTGCCAGCGGTTCTCGTTCTTGAGGATAGGAGCGTAAAAGGTTCCTGGGATACGATCGGCGTTGCGTTCGTAGCCGGCAAGAGCAACGGCCTCACCAACACCAGAGATCCACCAAGGATAAGGCATGAGTTGGCCCTCCCACTTGGTACCACCGTTGGGGTGAGTAGAAGCGACTTCACCGATGATGTGACCGTACTTGTTGTTGTCAAAGAGATCAAACTCCTCAATAAGAGCATCGGGCTCACGGTAAGGGTGGTAGTCACCGATTCCGGGCGCAGGGATGTCAAAGCCAGCGTCCTCAGCGGCTACAGGGTCGATGGAGGCACCAGAAGAGATGACAGTCAGGTCGGGGTGGGCCTTGTTGATAGCCTCGAGGAACATGGGGAATCGGTACTCCTTGTAGCTGTTCCAGCCGGTTGGGTAACCAGCAAGCCAGTCCTCGTTACCAATCTCGACGTAAGAAAGCTTGAAGGGCTTGGGGTGGCCAAGCTCAGCACGCTTCTTACCCCACTTGGAAGTGATAGGACCTCGAATGAACTCAATCTCATCAAGAGCATCGTCAATCAGAGGTTGAAGCTGGTCCTTGGAAGCAACACCACCATCAAGAGCAAGGCCAGCGTAGACACCGACAATGATCTCGAGGTTCATGTCTTCGGCCCACTGGAGGTACTCCAAGATTCCAAGACCGTGAGTCTGCTGGTAGCTCCAGACACCCTCGAAACCAGGACGGTAGCGAAGAGGACCAAGAGTATCCTTCCAGTCCCAGTAGGTCTTGTTGGTGTTACCCTCAAGCATGTTACCGCCAGGGAAGCGGAGAAGGCTTGGGTGAAGACCTTCGAGAGCCTCTGCAAGGTCAACTCGAAGACCGTTCTTGCGTCCCTTGTAGGTAGGAGGGAACAAGCTGATCAAGTTGAAGTCAAGAGCGCCATCAGCACCCTTGGGATCGAAGGTGATGGCAAAGGTGTTGTTGCTGTTGGGTGCATCCATCTTGGGCTTGAGGGAGAACTCGTGCTCAACCCACTTGTCCTTCTTGGCCTTTGACTTGACCTTGACGCTGCCAAAGACATCGTCTGTGAGGTTGGAACGCAGAGACGCAGTGAAGTGGCCCTTGTAAGAACCCTTGACCCAGAAAGAGCCAGTGTACTTGTGCTTCTTGACGTCCATGCCCCAGTATCCTTCGTTAAGGAACCCGATTTCCTTGGACTTGTCGCTCTTGCTGGGCTTGACTTGCATGGAGACGGGGAGGGCGTCGGAGAGGGGCTCGTCGAGTCGGCTGATGGACAGGTTGGCGCCATTGATGGAACGCCAGCCTGATAGCGAGACGGGGTACTTCTTGCTGTACTGGAAGGCTCGGTTGCGGATCAGCTCGGCGTAGATACCACCATCGCCAGAGTTGTTGATGTCCTAGATAAGTTAGCATGGGGCGATAAAGAACTCAATTGGAACTAACCTCGTGGAGGAAGCCATATTGATGACCGCTAGTAGCGTTACCGCCCTTGCTGTCGACCTTGATATCGACCGACTCGGCAGCAACAAAGCATGCCGCAGCAGCCAAAAGTGAACTGAAGCGAACCATGATGAAAAGTCTACACTCTGCAGATGGTGAGGTCAGAACAAGATGTAGTAGCAGGACGATCAGGTTATTTAAATACACATTTTTAATTTAGCCAACATCCCCTCTCCTTCACCCGCCCCAATAGCTTTCACAATGTGACGTCGGACAAGAGTTTTGTCAAGGGATCAACTGCAGGTACTGAACGGCTCACGAAGCGGTCCAATAGAGTTTTGACATTTACTCTCCGCATTATTGTCGATCGAATCATAGCAAATGCCGAGGGTGGAATTGATGCGACATGACATGTTTAACCGGCGGCTACGAATTAAGGTAAGGAAAACCTGGAGAATGATCAATTGAATGCGGGGGAATTACAAACAAAATGGCGGGTGAATTCTGGGGTGAAGAATGAATGACGTTAGACTTTTGTCGATCATGGCTCAATTCCGTCTTGGAGTAAGACCAGGGCATGAGGAATTGACTGTTTCAATTCGTGCGCATGGGAGAGCTTTGGAGCTTGTGTGGGTTCAGGTCGTATTTCCCCCATAAATTACTCGGTATTATTCCCCGGTTTGAGCTTAGACTTCGGCATGGAAAATGTTCATCATTCCTCCACGAATTAAAGACTCTAAACTTGACCGGTTCATCCCATGATCGCCGGTTAAAATTGCTCAAGTCGCACGATTGAACAAAAGTCACTGATAATCACATAAAGAACAATGCGCACCAATTGTTGATGTCGTAATCATACTAGTATTCTATTGATCTAGTTGTCTATCAAAAATGTCGTCAAACATAAACACAATCGCTTTGTTTCGCTTCCCATTCTAAAATCCAATCATCCATTTATTCATCGCCCTGTTCCAAGTGGTCGGCCTTCTCCTTGCTAGCGAGGAACTGCTGAGGAGTTTCGCGAGGTCGGTTCTTAGCGAACTTGACAGTAGCGAAAACTGAAGGCGACTCCTTGAAGACGAGCTCAATCTCCTCAAGGCTACGACCCATGGTCTCGGGGAAGAAGAGGTAGACCGAGATGGGAACACAAGCGGCGATGACAGCGTACACGATGTAGTACTGCCAGCCGATGGTGTTGAGAGCGACGGGAGTGACCATGACAACAATGAAGTTCCTGTGAGTTTGTTAGTGACTGATACAAAAGCCAAGACGAGAAGAAGAACTTACCATAGCCAATGGTTGGCAGTCGAGATGGAAGACATGGCCATACGAAGACGGATGGGCGCAACCTCGGTACAGTACAAGAAGTTGGCACCCAGGAAACCGATGGGGACAAAGGTGTTGTAGAGGTAGATGAAGCAAGCAGCAGCGATCATGGCAGGCTCGTTCTCGGGTCCGAAAGAGGTGGTGATGGCGAGAGCGATCATGCAAGCCGACATACCAGCACCGCTGATGATGAAGACCACACGACGACCGAATCGATCGATGGTGAAGAAGGCGATGAACGAGGCGGCAAACTTCCATGTCAGAGCACCACCAGTGAGAGCCTTGGATGTCTCAGCGTCGAGACCAAGGTTCTTCTGGAAGAGAACGTTGGCGTAGACACTGACGAGGTTGGAACCACTCATCTGCTGGTAGAACTGAAGGAGGATGCAAAGAGCGAAGCGGTATAGGAGCTTGTCGTCACCCATCTTGAGCATGTCGCCAAGACGAGCAGCCTTGTCGGAGGTCTCTTCGAGGGAGTGTTCAATGCCAGCGACTTCGGCAAGGACTTCGGTCGAGTCGATGGGGAGACCGCGGAGGGCAGCGACGGCGTGACGGGCTTCTTCGGATCGGTTCTTGAGGACGAGCCATCGGGGACTCTCGGGGAAGCAGTAGATGGAAGCCATGAGGATGAGGGAGAAGAGGATGGCGATGGCGATGGGAGGTCTCCATGTGACGGAGCCATGCTCGAACTCGAAGAAGCCAAGGTTGATCCAAGACTCGAGGACGTATCCAAGACAGATGAAGAGACCAGTGAGAACAACTTGTCGACCACGGTTCACGGCGGCCGAAGTCTCACTCTGCCAGACAGGAACGATGGAACTCAATTGACCGATACCCAAACCGATGATGACACGACCGACAATGAACTGCGCAAGACCGAAAGACGAAGCCTCGAGGATTTCTCCAATCAAGGAGCAAACAGCAGCAGCGAAGATGACATTGCGACGACCGAACTTATCACCAGTCCACGAACAAGACAGCGAACCGATAAGAGCACCAATAACAAAGGTAGCAACGACAAAGCCCTGAAGTGTAGACTTTGCGCTCTTCTCAGCACCTTCGGAGTTGACGGTGTCGATCTCGGGGAATGTCTTGACCCAATCCTCCTCTGAGAGAAGACCACCAATGCCAGCTTGGTTGTAGCCGAAGAGGATGAAAGACGGCGCGACGATGGCGGCGATTTGGAGAATGGCCAGGGACTTGCCGCTGGCTCCAAGGTAGGTTGGTACGCTCATCTTGAACAATTTGTGATGGGGTATACAAAACAAAGAGCGATAAGGTAATGAAGCAAGATGATAGGTAAATGGGGATCTGGGTTCTTTATACCCAGATTGTCAAAACTTCAGAGTTGGAGCTAAGAGTGTTCGTTCTGCGGAGCCCCATGGGATTCAATCTCAAATCACGGAGGCCAAATACCCTGTATGTGGGGGTTTAGTTTATGAGAGTAATGAATGAAACGTAAGAAAGAAACCATTGTTGTTGGTCAGCTATCTTGTTTTTTTCGTAGACTGGGATTTTTGCCATTATCGTGTTGTTGGAAAAAGTGAAGTCTAAACGGCTATTACGGCACGGTCTCTTTTCGGTGGCTTCACTAATTTTATGGGGAATTGGGTCCGTGATTCTCCGCTTTCGTCATTTTCGCGACTCGCGAGTTGGAGAAAAAAGTGGAAAATCACTCAAGACTCTGTCGGAGTAACCAGAAGAGGAATTTGTTCCTCGAAAAGAACTGGGCTGTAGGGCAGTTTGAGGCTCATGGACCTGCATCTACGGCAGTGAAAGACATGGGTGTCCATGTTGAGGATATCCAGTTAATTACTAAGATGAATGCGACATGAGAGAATGGATGACCTTGGTTGTTAATCTGCTCGTGTTGTAGAGATGACAGTAAAGCCAAGCTGACAGCAAAGTTCTGACTCGTAAACGTGTCGAGGGAATTAATTCCTTCTCGAAGGTTTCCAGAAACGAAAACGGTTCGGCCAGGAATTGTCGATCTTACCCCTGTTGGCCACGAGTCTTGGCCGATTTATCCGTCTTGGAGGAGCGGCAGTTAAAGAGGTTTAGCTAAGATCAACCCGTGACATCACCTCCAAAAAAGTTCATGATCAAGCGTCGCGCTTTTCCTCTGCGATAATTACCCCAAATGACTGATTTGACCAAGTGAAATGATTCATTCAAGTGACATTACAGTGGAATCGTCAAAAAATTGGGTAATTTGGGGAAAACGGCCAACTTTTCGGGGAAATTGGAGTCTCGTAACCAACGAAACACGGCGAATTAATAAAATTGTGGGAAACTCGAAAGACCCCTTCGTCTCTTTCCCCTCATTTCTGGGGAACATTAAGCTCATGAGATAGGTCCATGTCCGTGATGAATCCCCGTATTTCTCATTTCGCCTCAACAAAACAGAGAAAAACCTGTTCGATCCACTGTCGCGCGGTCAGACACTCCAAGGATGCATTTGGGGGAGGTTGCCTCGGATATCCGTTACTGCGTTACTGGAGATAAACCTCCACTACCGGATTTATAGCTTTCCCCTCCTTCTCCAAGCGACCGAGCTTTTTTTTTCTTCTCACGGGGAGAGAAAAGTGACCACTACAACACGACAGTTAGCACTCAACGTTACATGTCGGTTCGGTTCGCCCGCTTCCCGATTATTAAACTGCAAGTCAGAATCATGCAAAGGTCTCTTGTGATTTTTGGAGTAATTGTGCTGCCTGACATTGACCTCCACTCTCTGATAAGCGTTTGTGACCGCCAGATTCGTGTATCGGCTTGCTATTTTGGTCTGTCGGAGGAATTGTAGCAACACCGTATCACGGCCGAGATAATGTAAAGAAAAGGAGTTTATCGCTTCATGAGATGCATTGTTTTGTATTTTGAATGTTAATTGACCGAATGGTATGCTAGGCGCGAGAAGTCGCGTCTGATGATGGCGAGTTTTCACCGAGACGTGTTTAGTGATGGTCGTGGTAGTGGTTAGTGGGACGACGGGTTGAGACAAGGTCACGGTCGGGAAACTTCAGCGACGACAATAAGCATAAATTAATCTCTGCATAAGCTTGAGAAAGGATCGGCCTGTTTGTTCTCGAAGTCTGAACAATGGATTCACTGACGGAACCAATTCAAGACGATGAAATGTTCCATTTGCTTGTGATTTCGTTACCCTACAACAGTGGAATCTTGGGCCAATGACCAGTCGCTTGGATGTTGTTGATGGGGTTCTCCATCTCCCCTCGCTTACACTCCAGCCGGATAAGACTTTACCCACGCGGACTCGACGAGTGTCGGCTGGCCATATTGAGCCGGTCATGGAGTTTCTCTTTTGGGTTAGTTGGTCCATGGAAATACCGGATTTCCTCGATTCGATCTTGTCTGTGGACACTGGAATCTCATATCAGGTGACTTGACTGTGCTTGCCACTATCGCCGAATTTGCAGCATTCCACTATGAGGAGTGTTTGCTCCATCGCGTCCATCTCCAAGGATTACCAGACAACGCTTCAATTGAGCGGTCTGTTACAGGACGATGCGTTCCAATCTTCACTTATACAATAAATAAAAATGAATAAAAACAAATCTACAGCAGTACACTCCAAGCAATTGAACAGTTTGTCATTCAGTGGTGATTCCAATGTCGGCATTGTCAATTCAGCACGGCGGTGATGGATGGTCAATTGAGTGGAGGAATGAAGCTCGCGATGTAGACGTTGACATAAATGATTGCTCACTTTAGCGGTGTGCGACACGTTATTTGTCGGGCTTCAAATTTGTCATCCACATACCTAATGTTGTCCCGATCCACCCGCCAAGTCAATTGCCAGCGGGCGAAGGTCTCTGGACTCTGCCTCTGAGGTGTAGGTTAGCTCACCAGCCAACAGATATGGCACGGCAATTGAGCAATACAGTCTACCTTTGCATTTCGTTTGACCAAATACGCTTGTTTCGATATCTTATAATTAACATCGAATAATCAGGCTCTCAATTAATTGCTCCAGGAGGTTGATGGCTGATGGTTTGTAGAATGCAGTGGTGCGACAAAAGTAAATTCCCACTCCATCTGCTATGAGGGACGCTTACAGGACATACAGGCCTAATTAACCACTGTAGGCATGCATCAACTAAATACTCAACGCTTTTTCATGGTTCAGCTCTTGTTTATGTATTTCCCTTGTCGCGCTCTTCAAAAGTAACTGTTTATCTCTTCAATTCTTAATTTTCCCCTATAATTGAGCCAGATCTCTGTCGCCCATTTTGACCAAGTTGTCAATTGGTGGTACATGATCTTATGTCTTATCGGAATATCGTGGTTACCAACCAACAAGCAAACGAGTCACTACTGTAGCAACATTAATTCAATGCTCAACCCGACTCAATGGTTTAGCTTTCTTTTATGTATTTACCTTTTCGCGATCTTTAAAAGTAAATGCTCGTCTCTTTAATTCTCAACTTTCCCTTACAATTAAGCCAGATCGCTGTCGCCCATTGTGACCAGGTTGTCAATTGACGGTGCATGGGCTTATCGGGACACTCACTGTTGGAACCAACAAGTAAATGTACATCATCGCCAACTGACCTGGGTAAAAACACCAAAACTAAGCTGTGTTTCCAAATACCACGCGCTTGAGAAGCAGATTGACATGTCTATCAATTGTTAAGTATTTGTTAATAACTTGTCATGATCATCCCAAGTTGTTGTTCTCACCCACTGTCAGCACCAACGCGTAGCCAATCACATTTTCGATGACATTACTCAGCAGATGACTGTTTCTACAGATGAAAGCATTGATTGGTCCGCCGTGTAAGACAAGGCCCATATTTCCCAAAACGAACACCGTTCGCCCAAAGGAGTAACCGGAGCTTAAAAATCGCAGGATTACGAACCTTGGTGGACTACATCCTGTAAGAGAGGTAGATGAAGTATAAAGATGGTAGAATAGCAAGAAAATATATCAAATCATTCACTACTCAAAACAGTTCTCTGTCAACTTTTACTTGCAACATGCGATTCTTCAACATCACCTTGGCCTCTTTGGTCTCTGTCGCAACAGCTCTTTCTTCCTTTGACACTTGGGCTCATGGACGTGTTGCTCTCAACGACGTCAGCATTCACTTCCGATATGCTGGCTCAGGACCTCCACTACTTCTCGTCCACGGAAACCCCCAACACAGCCTGACATGGCGATTCATCGGCCCTATCCTCGCCCAGAACTACACCGTTATTGCACCTGATAACCGTGGCGCTGGTGACTCTAGCATTCCTCCCGATGGTGACTATACCGCAGCTGCCTCAGCAGAAGACCTCAAAGGCGTGCTGGACTTTTTGAACATCACGTCTGCATATGTTTTTGCTCATGACAAGGGAGTCGGGATGGCAACTGCTCTAGCCATTAAGCACCCTGATGTAGTCAAGAGACTTGCACTCGCTGAATACCCTCTTCCAGGCTTTGGATATGAGCAATCTGCAAACCCAGCTGCCTACTGGGACCTCTACCAGAACTGGCAACTGGCATTCTTCCAAGTCACTGACCTCGCCGAGTTTCTCATGTCGGGTAAAGAGAAACAGTTCCTGCAGTGGTACTTCTACCACGGAAGTTACTCTGGAGTCGAGAGCTTCAGTGAGGAGACTGTCAACAGGTACACGAGCAGCATCTCCAAGCCTGGATTCCTGAGGGCCATGCTGGGACCCTTCTCTGCCACGACTGTCTCCAAGGATGCAGAGTTCTTCAAGACTTCGTTGAACGAGACTAAGTTGAGTGTTCCACTCCTTGGAATGGGTGGTGAGGCAAGTCTGGGACTCGAATCTCTTCTTCATGACTCGTTTGATCCCATCTCTACGAATGTAGAGATTGATGTTATCCCAAAAGCTGGACACTGGATTGGTAAGTACTGAGTCAAAGCACTTGGAGAGAACATGCGACTAACCATTTACTAGCTGACGAGAACCCCAAGTGGACTGCGAAACGTGTTGCCAAATTCTTCCAAGATGGTGATGAGAGTCCCAAGAAGGTTGACCTAGCTTATTTGGATGACATGGTAACTCTGGATGTTGGATACTTCGGTACAAGAAGGAACTTCAAACTTGGATCTCAGTGACTTGTTGGCCAGTCATGGCTTCTCGATATTAGTCTATATGAGCTTTCGTGGGAGGCAGAACAGTTGAGTTTTGTATTTGGCAGATAGATACTTTGGTATGTAGATATAAAGAGGGTTTGCACTTGACAACGTCATGATCCAATTCCGTACAAATATAATTAGAAAATGCCTCTTATTCCTCTTTAGCCTTCATCATCCTTTCTGTATACTCAGAACCAACCTTGAACCACCATGCACCAATTAGGATAGCCAAACCACCCACAACAACGCATGTATAGTTCATGTTTGAAGCCCCAACGGGCATGACATACGGGAAAGAGAAAAAGACAATTGCAAATGTAAGCCAGCACACCGTAACAGTGTTTACAATGGGACCAATTGTTGGACCCATGTGAAACGCACCCTTGTGCATGTTCCTCCTCCCAGTAAGCAAGTTCGTGAGAATCGGAAACATATAAGAGATGTTATTGATAGTGACAGCAGTGCCCAGAAGAGAGTTGAATGCTGTTGACGAGCCGAGATATAAGCATCCCAGAGCCGCAACGATAGCTGTGACAGCAAGTTGGGAGTTGAAAGGAATCTTCAAGCTTGAGTGAACCTTGGACCATCTATACGACAGTTAGTTACAGCGCTATCAGGATATGTAGTTGATTGACTTACACCTTCGAGAACGGAATAGCTCCATCTCGGGAAAAGGCCCAGAAGATTCGACCTGTGCTGAGCTGCGAGCTAATGACGCAAGGACCGAGAGCGATGAAAAGGATGAATAAGAGACCGAACGCACCGCCAGTCTTTTGAGTGACTTGACGGAAGAGTTCTGCAAGAGGCATTCCGGTATTGCCTGTGGTTAGCTGGTCGAAATCCTGAATCGAGAACATCAGGCTGATCAGATAGGTGAGACCAGTGCAGAATGCGATAATCAGGGTAATAGCAATGGCCAAGGGAGCATTCTTTGAAGGCTGCAGATTTGTTAGCTCTTAGTTATGTATTAGTTACGGTAGGAAACATACGTTGGGCATCTCTTCCGTGATATGGGTTACTCCATCTAGACCACCAAGAGAGTAAAGAGGATTGACCAAACCAGTAATGAAGCAAATTCCGTTGTTTTGCCAACCCGTTGTATTAATCCAAGTCCTGAAGACGAACTCAGGATCACGATGCGTTGGGGCGCATGCAACCACAGTAACCAATACAGCAAGCCAACCGATTTGTAGGTAAAAGAGTGAGAACTTGTTCAAGGCAGGGATGATCTTGTTTCCGAACATGACAACTCCAGCGGTGAGTAGGTTCAAACCTTGATAGACAATAAATGTTTGCCAAGCCTTGATTTCGAGGTCGGCTTTGTACAGAGCGATTAATGCCATCAGGATTTGCGCATAGATGATGTTGGTAGAGGCAGTTGTAAATATCCCTGGTCTTTGTTAGCGGGCTAAAACTTTCTCGTTATCCGCTTGACTTACAACCGAGAACACTGAACCATCCGGTGAGGAAACTCAAGATGCCAGTTCCTCTTCTCGGCGCAACGGCTGCTATCCAATGATACATGCCACCTTCAGTAGGGTAGGATGAAACAAATTCAGCAAGTGAGGCACCGAGGAAGCATTGCAGAATCGTCACCAACATAAACCCATAGATGACAGCACCAGGACCTCCAGCTCCAATCTCAGTGATCAGACCAAGACCCAGTCCCGTCCACGAGATAGTTGTTGTAGAGGCAAGGCCGATCAAGCTTAGGGTGCTGAAATGTCGGTTCAGCTCCTGTGTATGGCCTGAATCTAAAAGTTAGCAAGATTGCTGTATGAAGGAACAGAGGTGATGTAACGAACCCATTTGTGCCAGGCGCAACTCATCGGCGTTTATCTCGGCTTTGGTCTCCGAGACATCGAAGCTCCTTTTCAGGTTGGAGATACCTTCATCTTGTGGAATAGCCATTCTCAATTGATCGGATGGTCAATTTTCTGACTCAAGTTATGTCTTGCAATATGTCAAGACAGCCATCAACTTTGGAGGTTTCACCACGACATCTGGGGTCACGCGAGATATAAGCAAATCCGTGGTTCATGAGAGCGAATAAGCTTAATCCTTGAACGATAGCTTATCGGTTAGTCGGCACAGCGCTTGCATGTCGTGTGAGCATTCGAGATCTACAGTGGGCCAATACAACTCCCGTATCTCTGTTTCTTCTAATGATAGCGATAACCCGGATGCGGGTAACGTGACATTGTACGAGGTGAGAGGCACTATAACCGGTCAAGTCCGGTCCGAACCAGATTGATTGCCGGCAAAGCCCGGGTCACATGCCTGTTGAGATACAACCAAGAGTGCTTCCTACAGCTAGGATAGATAAGCATTACTACCCCGCATAATTCATTTACTGTCGTTTACACTCGCGCTACGGATCAGATATGCATCCAATGCGCTTGGACCTCACAGCAATGTCATCATACCATCAAGTGTGGGAAGCACCACTGTGGGACTGTGTCAAAACATCACTGAGTTTTGCATTTGGCAGATAAATACTCTGGTAAAATAGATACAAAGAAGTGTTGCACCCGGCAACGTCCTAATCCAATCCTATATACATTCATTCCTTCAAAGCCCTTACTTCTTGACAGCACATCCAACACGCTTAGAGCTGACAGCAATGTCATCGTACCAGAAAGTGTTGGAAGCGCCACTGTAAGACTCCCAGCCAAAGTAGACACCCTGGATCTTGGGCTTGGGGTTGCTGTTCTTCCAGCCGTTGCTGTAGGAGGCAGGGTTGTTGGGCCTGTAGACGAGACCCTTGACAGGGTTGTCGTTGAGCCAGGTGGCGATGGTACCGTCGGGGGAGAGGTGGTACTCGAGGCACTGCCATGTGTTGGCGGGGATGTTCTTGGAGGCGGCGATACCGTCGGGGGAGAGATCGGGGAGGGTAGCGTCGTCGGATTCGTGGTTGAACATGAGGATCTTGCTCTGGCCACCGATGCGGAGGTGCTTGCCCTTGCCTTGGGCTGCGTCGGGCATGGTGATGAAGGTAACGTGGGAATCGTCGAGGGCCTTCTCAGACTTCCTGTACAGTTATTAGTGAGTGAACATCGCAACATCTCAACCAAGGTATCTTACATCCAGGCTCTGACGTAGACGTCACCACTGGGAATGGCATCGGTGCCAAAGAACTTGTGTCCACAGAAACCATTGGGGCCACCAGTGACCTTGATAGAGTTGGTACCACTGTGACCAGTTGTCTTGTCAAGAACAACCTTTCCACCCTGATCACAGTCAGGAGCATAAGTAGGCCAAGCTACCTGATCCCAACCACTCTCAAAATCCTCGGCGACCTGGCCGAGAGCGAGAGGAAGCACAGAAAGTGCAGCAACAGCGATTTGACGAAGCATGATGAATAGAATATGTAGAAGAACGGAAAAAGAATAAAGAATCGAAAGTGAATAGAATACTGAAACAAAAAGACAAGCTGCCAAGGACAGGCCAAGAGATATATATAAAGGGTTTATGACATTCTACGCGATAAATTGCAGGCGATATTAGGGATTCACAGCTGAAACAGGGCGGCTCTTTGCGCAAGTCGTAATTGGGTCGTGCTGGGATGTTCCGGTTATTTCGGAATTGAATGCCCGCAATTACCTTGTCGGGCGCGGACGCTGGTCAACCTGAGACAGAATTGGTAGTTTTTCCACGGAGGGGTCTGAAACGAGGAATTTATCCGTCTCCGGTCTGGGCTTCTTTGGGATGACAGGACGATTTTATAGTTGTTTATACCGCTTTTTGATCTTTTGTGATATCAAAATGCACTTTTGGAGTATATGAAGTGAGTTATAATGAGTTGTTCAAGACTGGATAGGTAGAAATGCTTTATGGACAGATAGACGGCTGCTGTCTAATTGACAGAGTTGGTGGTGAGATAAGATAGCTGGCGATAAGATATGATAAGATAGCGACAATATCGATAAGCACAGTAGGGGCGGGAAGATACAATCGATAAGAGACGATAAGAGATAAGCGATAGTGGATAAGATGCAACAAGATCAAATGAGACAAGACAGTGAGGCATTTAATTACCCTCATTGTCAATAAGTCTTTAGCAATTACAGTAATAAACTAGGGTGGAATAAGACAGTAATGGCTACAGGATCCTCAACATTATGCTTAGAATGGGCATAGTATAAAACGATTAACTGGAACTGGGTTATTATTATGGATTGTCGATAACTTTATCCTTTAGGAACTGACTGATAATCCAGCTATCCTGCAGAGATTTCTAGATGTTGACATCATCCATGTCATCTTGTCTAATGAAGGTATAACTGTCGCAAAAGACACTGGGAATGTCAACTCAATCGAAATTACTGAAAGAGTTACAGGCGGACGTATGAGCATGGTAGAGTGAGGATGAGCGCATGATAAGTCGAGGAGCAGCAATGGCATGAAGTGACTTGTCTGTCAGTTGGCGTTCCGCTCTGTTCAAAGTCGACGGGAACTACGCTTCTGTCACTGATATTTGATCAATAAAGAAAAAACAGAGAATGAAGGTTCTAGTGAGTATCTAATACTGTTCTTCATTCAAGATGGCATTGCTATCTATGAAGAAGGTCTAGGCAACTTTGACTTCCAAGATGATTACTCTACATCATTAAGATTCCGATGTAACGAGAATGACAGTAGTGACTTGAAGAGTGTCAATGGATGAAAGTCTCAGTCAGGGTCCGATTGTGGCGTAGTTTCGTAAGCAATAGCAAACTTATTGCCTATCGCCACTCCTAAATTATCATCACCTGCTGGCTCGGTAAGTTCCCAATTCCGTTCGAGGGTAAGAAGCCGTAAGAATCTGAGTTCTATGTTGCTACTCAACGTGATTTCGTTTCTGTTACGGATCAAAGTTGGTGACCTGTGTATTCCAGGTAAACGTAAGGACCATTAGTAAATATGTAGAAAACTGACCCTGAGGTGGTCTGGTAGGAAGCCCATAGGTACTGGCTATTGGGACAGGTATCGTTGGCAGATGTTAATAAGTAGATATAACAAGATATACTTCTAGAATATGTTTGGGCGAGGAAGCACTTAGGGTTCTTCATACATTAGATGCAACATGGATATGAGGTTGAGGTGTCACCGCTGAAGTAGTACTGCTGGTAGGCAGGAACCTGCATTGGTATGTTTAGAACAATGGCAATGCCAACATTTGCTATCTTTGAGATGGCATCTGAGCCACAAGCTTCTTAGCAGGGAGTGGCTGGAATTATGCTTCGGATCGTGACTACGTGATGTTATTTTATGATGCTTGTATTTATGGTTGATAGTAGTAAAGCTTACCTCTCTCGGTAGTAATAGTTTGCCGTGTAACAGTATCATGTACAGTAACTGCGGGTGAGACCATCACAACATTGGTCTGTGTCACCTTTAGAGGATAGTCTGTCGGAGTGACGATCTCTATTCACAACAATCTTTGTCTTCGTCTTAGGTTGCAAGGTCGCACGCATACCCTGGACTGTACTACTGACAGTTTTGACCGTGGTTGAAGGAACAGTCCTGGTGCAGTCTAGCCGCTGAGGGTACTGAGAACAGGCGGCACGAGGTGAAAGCTACTTTAAATCTCTGAATTTGAGCTAGTGGACATATTAGCCAGAAATTATGAGATATTTGAAGTTGTCGGGAGTTTTGACTGTGCTGGTAGAGTAGCTCGTAACAGTCATAGTCGTGGGTGTGGTGAATGTTGTAGTGAAGTGTGTTCTAGTCGTTGTTTGTGTGTTTATAACAAGTCAGTACTATGACGAGTCAGTGGCGATTCTGGCTCCCTTCCTACCGGTCACTATCGAGATGGCAGTCTCGACTTCAGTATCAGCACCTGTGGTCACAGCCGTCTTGGCAAAAGAGGATGAAGTTATCAATACAAATAGTGCTATAACGATAGTCCAAGGCGTTCAAACCCTCGTACTGGTTTTGTCTCTTTTACTATTGCGACATCCCGTACCGATGTCCTCGCCCATAACACGCTCAGACTCCGTTGTCAGTCAACAGTCAATACTGCTCAAGAGTGTTAACACGATCACGGAAGTAGTAACAATATAGGTCTGGTGGTTCCTCTCCGCCGGCGGCTATACTTTTTCCCGACGTCATGCACGTAGAACTGCTTTTAATATGGGTAGCTTGTTATTTCTCAGACATCTCGCGAAGGAACTAAACGGGTTACCAAGATTATTGACCTGTTAGTGAGTAGGCCATGGCAGACATGGACTGATATGTACTAAATAACAATCCTGTGTGCCTCCAGGAGCCATCAGGGTACCACAAACGTTGGCCGCTGGAAACACAAGAGACGAAATTAGCAGGTTACTTTATGCTCCTTAGGCTATAGTCCTTAGACTTCTTATTTTTATCCCCGAAGACTTAAAAGGCCCTTCTTCGTGCCACCCAGTAGATAGTATCAAAAAGACATTTTAATTCTGGTCGCAACTCTTTGCCTGGCAGGTATTTTCAACCCCCTTGGCCATATTACACTTGTGATTGGCTTACTTCCCCGGCTCTGCTGCAAGGCTGACTGCAGACCGAACGTGAGGCCTCTGATCTCTTGTCTTCCCCGCTTTGCTTACCACATCAGCTTTGAACACACAACAGTCACAATGAGCGAAACTACAAGCCTTTGGGTGAAATCCCGCGAAGGTCTTCCAGAAAATGTCAAGAAGTGGCTTGAGAGTGTTGAACATGATGCAAAACCTGGCTTGACAGCAACAGAGCAGATTGATTGGCTCATCAGCGAAACGGAACAAAAGAAGACGGAGTTCGAGAAGGCGCGCCGTCTATTTGTCGTAGAGACGAAGAGCCATCGATGGGACTTCAGAAAGTATTTCGACCGTATGGTTCTCTGGCTCAACAAGTTCAAGGCTATTGGCGATGTGGCATCGTCTTTCGACCCTGTCCACGCGGCTCTGCCGTGGGCGGCTTTTCGCTTTGTCTTGCAGGTATGAGGCTTCATTGCTTGTATTATGAGGATCTAATTTCATTTGCAGGCCATAGTGGCAGATACCGAGTACACAGAAAGCGTCATCCAACTTGTGTCGTCAGTCCCTCATTTCATCATTTCGGGACACGTTCTAGAAGTCGTCTATATAAACAACAAGAAGCATCTCGAAGACAGTCAAGATGCGTCATGTCTAGGGCAGCAATGCGTCAACAATTTGAGTGAAGAACTAGTCAAGCTTTATTCGTCACTTTTGGCCGCACTTGAGTCTTCCTACTCGTCATTCATGCTCAAGAAGGGGATGCGCAAGTTTGTGGCACTATTCAATTCATCCGAGCCCGTTGGTATCCTTAACGAATTGAAAGCGCAACATCAACAGGTCTTGAACTGTGGTCAAGATTGTGGGAGGATTCTGGCTTACAACTCATCCCACAAGTACTTGACTTTGCTGGATGAGGTCAAACTCTCTATCGAACATCTCGAAGATCGCGTCTTGGACGCACTGGTCCACATGAGTGAGCAGGATCGCCTAAGGACTCTTCAAAAGATCTCTGGTATTCTGTTCCGAAGCCACCACGAGGAAGTTAAACGAAAGAGGACCGCGGGTACTTGTGAATGGATTCTGAGGAAGAAGAAGTTCCTTGAGTGGGAGGGCGATGATGCAGCTCTAATGGTATTATATGGGAATCGTAAGTGAACATTCGCCATTTATGATTACATTCTAACAGACTGTAGCTGGAGCGGGAAAGACATTCTTGGTCTCTAAGGTTGTCGATTATTGTTGCGAGAACGCCCGACTTGACGAGGCGGTAGCCTACTTTTACTGTAAGCGTGATGAGATGAACAGGAGAAACCCTCAAGACATCCTCTGCAGCATCTTGAGACAGCTTTCCACTCCAGTGAAGCAAACGGAAAGCGGAAAGATTCACCAAGCCCTGAGAGGGCTTCCTGACCGTCTTCAAACTAGCGGTATGGCTCTTGACATATCAACTTGTCAAACCCTGATCGAGTCACTCATCGGTGACTACTCGAGAACCACTATCATTCTGGATGCTTTAGACGAGTGTGAGAGGGATAGTCGAGCAGAGCTTATGAAGGCTGTTTCTTGTCTTCGAAACAGAGGGACTCGTGTCTTCATATCGAGTCGGACTGACGATGACATTCGACGCCACTTTCAAGACAAGCCTATCATTGAGATACAGGCCACTGACAACGAAGCCGACATCAATTCATTTGTTCGCGATGAACTGTCCCAAGACCCACGGTGGAATAGCCTGAGTTCAGATCTTCAGCAACATATTGAAACAGTATTCCATGATAAAAGCCAGGGCATGTTCCAATGGGCAGCATTGCAAGTAAAGCAGCTTTGTCAATCTACTGTTTGGAACCAATCAATCATCAAAGCCCATCTGTCGAATGCGCCCAAAGGCCTCAGAGCAGCCTATGATGCTATATGGGATCAAATAGGACAAAGAACGCCCCATGAAGAGCAACAGGCGAGACAAGCGATTAAATGGGTTCTCTGCGCCTTTGAGCCTCTCGGAACTGCCGAACTATCCAGGTTATTGCAAATCGATCCAGATGCTTATGATCTAACACCCATCGAACAGCTGACGAACGACGACATTCTGGGTATCGGCGGTAACTTGCTCATATACGATGAAGAGTTTGAAGTTTGGCGCTTTTGCCACTTGTCAGCACGAGAGTACGTTGAGAAACACCATTACGGCATGGTCGAGGCTCACCGTCATGCTGCCACTACTTGTCTAAGAATGCTTCTCGAGCCCCGCATATCCGAAGCTAAGAACCCACAAAAGACTGCGCGCCGTGGATTCAACATTCAGCATATTGCACTTGAGATTGAACAAGGAATCCCTCATATGTGGGACCATAACTTGAACGACTATGTTCTCTGCGAGGTTCTTCATCACGCTGGCCAGGCTGATTCGTCATCCAGTAAAAATAAGCAGTTAGCTTCTCTGCTTAGAGCATTCTTTGGGTCGGTAGAAATGGAAAGTCATGTTTTTCGGTCGTGGAAGAACTCCTGTCAGGATTTGTTGAAGCGAAGGTCTCTAAATCAAAAATGCTACACGTCGCGTTGCGTACTATCCGTTCGCTCAAGATCCTCGATTTTGGAAATTGCAGCTATATTTGGACTTTTCTATTTGCTCAAACCCTTGTGGAAAGAACGGAGGTCGACGTCAAGCGCTGATTCTGATCAAGGTCCCTCATTGCTTTCAATGGCCATTGTCTTCCGACATAAACGTATCTGGAAATTTCTTTTGGCCCAAGATGTCAAAGTTGACTCTCGCCAGCTCCGCCCATGGAAACTTGCCATCAAGGCAAACTATATGTCGGCTCTGGATGCACTTTTCGCGGCAGGTTTAGATGTAAACGATGTGGATCTGAACTCAGCCCCCGCATGGTTGTCGCATGAATACTCGTGGCATAAGATTGATACACCACTAAAGAGTGCTTTGAGATGGTCAAGTGATAAGAACAGAAAGACTGTTTTGCGAAAGCTGCTTGACAGAGGAGCGAGTGTGGCTTTACGAACTCGACATGGAAGCGCTCTGGAGTTTGCCATGCAGTTCTCAACTGAGGAGATCGTGCGCATGTTACTTGATGCCACTACAGAGTTATGTGATACCACAAACCTTGCATTCTTTGCTGCTCGCAACAGAAAGGAAAACTTGATTCCCCTGTCGGTTGAGCTGGGTGCCGATGTCAATATGCGGGTGAAAGGACGGACAGCACTGACATATGCGTTACATCGTTACGAAAGGTTGAGGGAGCCAAGAGTGTCAACCACGTCAACCGTGCAACTATTGCTAGATTTGGGGTCGGATATAGACCTCAGCTATCAAAAAGATCGAGAAGCGGTCACCAATGCTCGTGACCCTACAACCCTCATGAACAAGCTTGAGAAATTCATACAGGCCGGTACAGACCTTAACGCCGGCCATGGCAAAGAAATTCTTTTGCTATCATTTCTTCATTTTTCAAAGCCTAGAGATTGGTTTTCAAGGTTTATATTTCCGCTGCGTCACCCAAAACGCTTTCTTCGGTGGGCTGTAGATAAAGGGGCTGACATAAATCAGACCTTTTCTACTTCTGTGCTCCCTACACTTCTATCTATTGCAGCAGTAAGATGTACGATAAATGAGGTGCAATGTCTTCTCGAATTTGGAGCAGATCCAGCTCTCAGCACGGACGTCGGTTTTGGAAGTGCATTAGTTGCAGCTGCGTTCCATGGAAGGTGGCAGGAATGTCAGCTTTTACTCAATCAACAAGGTGTCGACGTTAATCAACATCACCATGGTTTCTTCCCAAACGTCTTATATGCTACCATTGTTGGCCATCTGGACTATCTCAAGAGGAGTGAGGACTCGGAGATCTGGAAACTTAGAAGCCGCTTAGGATACGACATCGAAGATCCTCGTCATCTCGCAATCATGAAAGTCTTATTCCAAAAGGGCTTACATCTCCACCTACCAATCTATAACTCCCTTGGAGCGCTGACTCCTTTGTTCCACATTGGTACAAATTGGTATGTAATCGGAGAGTGTTGCTTTATGAATAATGAAGTCTACCGAAGCGGCCTACCTAATTCATGGTTCTTCATAATATGGGAACTACATTTTACCGCGGGTTTTAAGTATCATCTCCAGTCACTGCTGCGTCGATGGTATTTTCCTGGAGTCCTTGGACCAAGCTCAAAGGTTATGGCGAAAGTGAAGGGATGTTTCAAACATAGACCTGAATATGTTGTGATCATCTCCTTACAAAAGGATCGCTCGCAGCTGAACATTCTGCCCGTACTACCCAAACGCCCGACTGTCAAGTTTCAGTTCAAAGATAGTCGGTGGAAGGCCTACACTCCTCTTGAATTCGGTGGTGTCGATATATCCCCGGACCCTGTTCCGTCTTCCACCGACAGTATTCTCAACCCGAAGAATATCCCTTCACTGGATAGACCTGAGACGGACACCACAAGTCAGCATAAAAGTCGGGTATTTTGGCTACTTTCTCTAGTAGTTATTAGTTTTTTAGCAATCTTCTCAGTGTGACTAAGGAGCTAGACTGATGTCAGTTATACGGGACGAAAGTTAGCTAACACACTCTTGGTAGAGCTTCGTACATTTGCAATCCTGCCCTCATTCTCTGTCAATGTTTAGTGCCCTTGTTATTCATTTTACAACTCATCTACAGACCATAATAGTAGTAATCAGTTTCATCTGGGATTAGTTCATATTCTTTAAGGCCTTAGGTTATAACTCAAGTAGCTTCAGAAGGCCTGGTTGCACGTAGATTCAATGTGAAATGTGATCGAGGAGGTAACCAACTACATTGCTTGTGTTCATGCTAGACCTGGTCTTGAACTTAGCCACAGTCGCTCCTGGCGTTGAAGGGTGTGGTTGATACTTGTCGGAAATAACTGTACTATTTTCTCCATGAGTTGCATTGATAGCCCGTTTGACGGCTTTTTTGAAGCGCTAAGTAATATAGGAAACAAGTGGGATAAGTTTCTCTACGGTGACAATGACAGTCCTGTTGTGAGGTTTTGCTCTATGACTGAGGAAGAATACCTTATTGTCAGTATTCCTACCATTGAGTAGATATGAACCTTAGACTCTCAGCTGGAAGAAGTCACACGCGAATGTTAGGAAGCCATTTCATCCTGGAAGAGGCGCTTGTCTTCTGCGCCGTCAGTTACGAATCGTATGATGCTATAGTACTGTTGACAGATTAGCCAAGGCGACACCGTTCAGACTCTGTGGTAGGAGGACTGAATCAGGGTACCGGAAAGGTTAACCGGCAGAGCATAAGGAGCTAAATTATTAGTTTACTTTTTGATGATTAGGCTAAATTTCTTAGGCTAGTTATTTTTATTGTCTACAGCGTAAAGGTGAATTCTTCTGCTACTCACTAGAACTGTCTATTCTAGTAGTGGTATCGATATTAGAAATGCTAAAATGACTGTAACAATAGGTAATGGTATATCAGCACCTGGCCAAAGGCTGCGCGAAATAATATCAGTCATGGCTTATTAGTCTTAGCAGCATTATATAGGTCATCTCTCACGACTTGGACGTGTTTAGGTGGTCCCCGTTCTCTGAAATGCTCGATCTTTGTCGAGTTTGTCCTGATAATGAGCTATTACTAAACTATGAAGACTCTCGAGGTGTGTTATTATGGCCGAATAGCGTCCTGAATGTACCTAAGTATACTGATATGTCCTTGAACTATTCTTGCATATATCTTTACAGTAAAGTAGCAGGTGATTGCATGTCGACAATTATGAGCAGTATAAGCGACATATCGAAATATTGTCCTCTATCAAAGGAATAAAGACGTTGAGATTATAGCATTTGAGGTTGGAGCATAGGCTGGGCTCCATAACCAGTACAAATACTATTGATAGTAGTCCCCTGTCTACTTAGTAGCAGAAAGAATAGCCTCCGAAGTCTGAGGGTATAAAAATAAGTAGTATAGGAATTATACCCTAAGAAGCATAAAGTGTTGCTATTCTTATTTCTTACACTTCCAGTGGTTAATATGTCTAATACCTTGGAGCCTAATATTCAGCAATAGCTTAATTCACTATCCCCGTTGCTGTGCTTCTCTCCTTCCAACCTAGATTGCGATGCCTGCAATAAATTGTAGCGGAGTCTTCATAAACTGCTTCTTAAGTCCAGGCCAGTCGTTTCGCTCATGTAATCAGTCATGACACTGTTGGTTAGCTTCCACAAAGCCACCCAGGGCTGTCCAGGTAGATATATTTAACGACGTGGTCCCCTTGTCGTCTGTAGGTGGACGATACTTTACTTCAAGCTCGAGGGCTGCCACTTCTACCATCCAGTTAGCCCATGATATAAAGTCGTTTCGGTTACTATAATTGACTTGCTACTGTTTTGTGATGTAATTAACCATGATGTCAATCAACACCATTGACCGCCAGTCACCATGTAATTCTTTCAGCCACATGGTTTGTTGTAGATGGACTGTGTGCTTCACTCCTGGAGTCTGGTCTTTGTCTTTGTTGCAGCATGTTGGTTCGCTGCTGGTGTTTTTGTTCCCTGGCGCTTCGTTCGTTCTCATCACAGACAGCTTGCCCTTAGAAAAGGATAATACGAGATTATTGGCAGGCAATATTAACTCAGACACGCACCGAGCATGATGGATGGCCTGCCTGCGGTCTTCACTCACCCGCTATCACTCGATGTAGATGTTCTACACACTGTGGTCACTCGCTTGGTCTCTGTAGCCTGGCTTCCCGTGGATGGTCTGACTACTCGTCGGGCGCCTACGAATAACTAAACATCATTAGCGGTCAGTTCTCAATTATCGAGCACAGAGATTGGGTCAGGTTCTCTCGATGCTTGCTGGGGATATCTCCCCGAGTCGCCTGCTTATTCTGGCTCGGAACTTTCGCTCTAGGCAAACTTCGTTCCCTACCCGTGAAAACGAGCCAGCACTATCTGTGACGTTATCGGTCTGTGGTCTTCTGTCATCGTTGAGCCGTGTTTCTGTTCCTCCAGCGGAGTTACGTGTTTTCATCAAGGAGATGAGCAAGTTGCTGACCGACAAAATGCTTAGAGAACTGGGCGACTTGAGTGACTAGGAAGTCTGATTGAAATGTTATAAAAGCATCTGATAGTCTGGTCTCTCGTGTCCCCTATGACCAATTCTTGTGGCATTCTAAGACGAGATTAACAACGTTATGAGACCAATAGAAGCCTAGACGACGACACATATACTAATGAACCTTACAGAAGTCTTGAACTTGATTCAAAATGCGACGGGTGCATACCAGGCATAGTTGGAGTGCTTTGTATATGGTGATAGGCAAACGATTCGTGTTATCTACGTTATGGAGAGTATCGCTGTCATACCAAATTAACAACTGGAGGAATAACCCGGGATCAATGATTCCTCTGGTTGACCTGGCCATATTCCTGACTTCGCTTAGTCTTAGTGTAGTCAAAAGGTCTTCCCATTCCATTACTATGACAATGATCGTCAACATAAATGAGACTCTCGATTGCATCGTGAGCTGACAGATTTGCAGGTATATGGATTGATACATGAAATCTGGTTTTAGAGTCTTGTCTTTATGCGTCAAGTGACCAACACAGAACATATAAAAATTTGCCTTCGTGCAGTTCACATCGTTGTTTGATTTACCAGTAAACCACAGGACGGGGCCGAAGATTGTGAATTTTGCAGCAATAGTGGGTGAGCAATGGAATCGTTTTGAACAAAACATTGTTGGGAAAGACTGATATTCATCTCTGATCTCCTCTTTGAATAGGTAACGACTTATGTCGTGTACTAAAACCTAGCCCAGTACCTTCTTACCACCTGCATGAGCCTCTTATATCGAAGCGACGACAACAAAAGAACTACACCCAAGACTGGCAGTGCAACTGCAAAGTAAGCCCAGAAGTGTTCATTGCCAGGTAAGAACTCTTCAGACATACTGAACAGGCTTGCAACCCAAGCCAGGGGGATGAAAATCAACGCTATGTAGGTTAGCCGCCTAACACTAACAGCCTCGATAATGGATCGGCGTGAGTCGAGAAGTTGGACCATGGACGTGGCTATGGAGACCATCTGTTCAAGGGACTGACCATAGTCCTGCAACTGCTCTCGTAGATAATGGATATCCTTCTGAACTGAAATCCACTTCTGTGCATCACCTTCATGCTCTCCCCACCGACTCACATACTCTGAAAGAAGGCCCAACTTATGTCGACTTTGCTTGCAGCGACGGCGCCAGCGTTGAAGGTCGACTAGATCCTCATCATGTAGTCGGGCTTCCATATTCCGGAGAGAGTACTCATAGTACTTGGAGAAACGACTTGTCAAGTGGATGTATAAGTTCCACTCTGAAAGAACAATTCGGATGGGATAGTAGCTGAGACTAAGAATGCTGGGTTGACCAAGGAACGGTCGTGTAGAGAAGTAGTGAACCAGACTGTCAAGCATCGACGTCTTGTCCCAAACCTGATCGATCTGGCCATTCTTGAAATGCGAGAAGGACTGCGACGACTGAAAGTCTTCAAACCCCGAGTACAGGGCTTTGGCCTGGTGCCTGAGATACTGTTTGGACCCAGATGTCTCGAGCACATAGGTTATAGGGCGGTCAATGAGGACCAAACCTAGCTTTGTCAGATCATGTTTAGGCCAATTTCATTCTGGGAGCTTACCAATGGATGAGCTTCCGATGGACCTGAAGAAAATAGAACAGCTCGCACGGGCTAGAGCGAGCTGGTTACCTGACAAGGGAGCCAGACGGCGGACATTTCGAGGAATGTTTGAGTCAGTCTTCAGCGCGTAAGAACTATCTTTGAACATTTCAGAGCTGCCCAAGCTCAGTATCTGTTGGTAATGTAGATGTAAATAGGGCTTTTCTGAGACTAGAGATGGCAGAATCGCGAGCGCCGGTGGCGGTGGTTGTTTTTCTAGATCTTTGAAGTCGGTGATGATATAATCGGCAAAGAACAATGGATCGATGTCTAAGGACGGCCCAATCTGGTTGATGATAGCGGGAGTAATGTTCTCGATGAATAGAAGCCGAGTGACGTTTGCAGGAATAGCAGTTGTCAATTGTACACATTGCTGCACTGTTGCTGATGTTGGTTTCATAGGAGCTTGATTGGTAGGATCTGATGGGAAGTCGATGAAGACGATCCGACTCGGACTATTTGCTGGCTTCTTGAGGTGCTGAGAAAGTCCCGACATGCATGGATTGCGATACACACAGTGCTCTACGAACTCAGGGTATGACGGATTGGTCATTGTTGTAGTTCAAAGAAATAATAAAGTCGGATTGTGTCACAGTGTTGCGATATTCACCATTAACCATGTGTATCTTTGAAGATGGTGAAGGAGAGCGCAAATACAATTGGAATGTAGTCGATAAATAAGCGCTATTGAAGCCGGCTGCCCAACAGTTGCCTAATGAGGCTTAGGTCTTGGCCTTGACATATCATTGGTAGCCTCGTTTGCGACAAGACACAGCCAACACAGAAATCAGGCTGTGGGTTGAAACTACAAATTGCCGAGCGGGGTTTGCTTACCATGCATGATATGACTTTCTCGTCTTTGTTTTGTCTCTTCAATCATCATCGCACACAAATCCGTGGCACTTTCGATATCTTGTGCGCTTCCAGACCTATTCTTTTTCTCCCAATTTACTTGTTCAACAAACGGAAACACAATGGCTGAGACACCAGAGTGGGCTACGAGCCACGAGAGCCGCGATGGGTTCCTCATTGGATACATCAAAGAACGGACTGATGGAGTTCAAAACAGCGACAACATGAAAGGCGTATTTGTTGAGCGGTTTTGGAAGGACGTCGAAGGACATTACGACAAAATGCGGGTGCAATTATTGGAATATTGCAAAGCTGAGGTTAACGTGCCTGCTGACTTTGAAAGCCGAGTCAAGTCACCTGGATCAATCAAGAAGTCTATCGAACGTCGTGAAGCCGCTCGGATCAAGAATGGCGAGCAACCATACAGCAGCCTTGAAGATATCAGAACGGATGTACATGACCTCGTAGGCATCCGAATCATTGTGGACTTCACACCCCACCTGGACGACGTCAACAACTGGATCAAGAGTTCCTTCAGCCAAGACAAGGACCCCATACCCTTCCATGCAGATCGAGTTGTTGGACAGAATTGGACCCCATGGTTTGGTGCTTATTATTGCTGCAACCACCACATCTCTGTGAAGCCAGAGACTGCGAACCATCTTGCACCATATGCGAATGTCATGTTCGAAATCCAGGTCACGTGTCTCTCGGAACGTCTGTATAACAGGCTGGCACACCCTCTACTCTACAAAGGCACTCAGGAAAACCTCTCCAGAAAGGATGAGATGGTAATTGACATGGCCCATGCTATGTCTCTGTGTTATTCTATGTGTCTTCTCTATTTTCAAGATTCTCAAGACCCCAACCTCATCAGTACCATTAAAAAGACAGTTTCTGCATCTGAGGATATTGAAGAAGAGGAAATTTCAACAGACTTGATGGAGCACATATCCAAGAACACAGCCTTCACGCCCAACGTACCCCTCTCGTTTCTAAGCGGCGACACATCCTCGAAAACGATCAAGAGACAAGATGTTTTGTTGTTGATCGATGGCTTTCGGAACCAACCAACATCAAAGGACATGATTTGGTCGCAGATGAAAAGCATTGTCCAGTAAGTCGATGTCACTCAGTATATAAAAACCAGACTAACCCGGGAAATTAGGGAAGCTATCAAAGAAGCAAACGCGCCTGGAATATCCCTTTCGGAGGTTCCAACAGCGCGCTTTGACAACAAAGAAGTGCGAGAGGCCCCCAGATGTCACGAACACACTAGAGCCAGCATCATCGAGAAAGTCGAAACTTGGATTGACGACGCCCAGCCCCAGGAAACGACCATGTGGATCGGTGCCCCCGCTGGCACCGGCAAGTCAACTTTGGCTCGAACTATTGCAGAGCGTTGCGAATCTCGCGGTATATTGGCAGCGACCTACTTCTTCAGGCGTGGAGCCGAAGATAGCCATCGTAACGGAACAGCTCGGCTTTTACCCACCATTTCAAATCAGCTTGCCATGAACATTCCGAGATTCCAAGCCTCCCTTCGGAATTCTCTGGAAAGGTCTCATACGAATGATGAAGATGCACACCAGAGAGGTCTTGACATCCAATTCAACGTGCTCATTCACAACCCTCTCTCAGCACTCAGTCTCAATAGAGGAAAGCCAAGAGTCATCGTGATCGACGCCATTGACGAGTGTGATGAAGCTACGAACATTTCACAGGTAATCCAGCAGGTGTCAACAATGAAGGGACCAGCGGGAGGTTGGGTTCGTTTCATTTTCACCAGCCGAGAAGCTCACTATATCCGGGAGATCTTCCAAAGTATCCCTCACCATCCCATCTCGTTGCATCAAGAGTCGATTGCCGAGACCAAGGAGGATATCAGGGCATATCTGACCTCCAGCTTCGCGAAAATCAAGGATGCGAAGCGTATCGAAGGAGAATGGCCACAGAACGATGATATCAGCTTTGTGGTAGAACGTGCCACGACCCCAACACCGCTTTTCATCTACGCCTCAACACTACTCAGATATATCCATAATGAGAAGCGAACATTAAACACAGTCAAAAGGTTTGGAAACTGGATCACGCAATGCGAAACCCAGCAGTCTCAACTTGGTGGACTATACACACCAATTCTCAAGGATGGCCTACTTGACAACGCTGACGATGACGACGACAAAGAAGACCTCCGAAAGTTCTTGGCATCGATTGCTTGTGCTAGATGGCCACTGTCAGCGACAACGCTTTCCTCGCTTCTTTGCATTGACCTATGTTCCATCGAACATTGGCTGGCAAATCTTCACGCAGTACTTCAGGTCTCACGAGATAACGAACAGCCGATAATGATACTTCATGAATCCTTTAGGGACTTTCTTCTCTCAAAGGATCAGCCCGAAGATGGCCAACTTCTTTTAGGCCTATACAAAGGTCAATTAACTCTGGCGGAAGAATGTATTAAACGACTAAGCCGGGGTGAGCCTCCATACCCACCCTTTAGTCTTTTCCAAAACGTTACCAAGCTTCGCAACTTCGACGCCGAGTTTGAAAGCGATGAGGCCCTCGACCTATCGACGCATCTCGATGACTACATCGAGTACGCCTGTATCGAATGGGCTAGCCATTGGCTGGAAAGCAAAATGTTTGATGATGAAACCTGCGGGAAGATGGAAGTCTATCTTAAAAAAGCTATATTTCCATGGATCGAGACTATGGCAGTGATGATGGCACTTTACAAAGCAAGTGACTATATTTCATTACTTCTCAAAAACACCACGGTATGTTTTGTTTCAATATAACAAATGCAACCAACTGGAGGCTCATCACTATGAAATACAGACTTCTCATACAGAGTCAAGAGATCGCGTTTCAGCCCTGTTGATGGAAGCCTGGCGTTTTCTTGGGAGACAAGAGGTTGTTTTAGATACATTCTCGTTACAAACTTGCCTCTCGGCTTCGATGTTCTATACGCCAAAATATGAGATGAAGCAATATTTTTGCAATATCCGGGCTCCATTCGTCCGTAGCATCATAGGCGATCCAACAAAATGGGTTCCTAGGTTGTCGAAAACGATATCTATAACCGGCAGAGATAAAGCAACCCCTAATGATTACGATTACGAGACATTATGTGCCATCTCACTTACCAACAAGGCCTTGATACAAACTAGCTATGGCAAAATACGGTTATACGACCTTGAACAGGGTATACTCATAAGGTGTTATTCTCTTGATGATTATGTGGTTGCTCTTGCCTTTCACCAGGATTGCCGAAACTTCTACTCAATCTCTTCAGAAGGACGAGTGAACATATGGAATGTTGAAACAGGCGATGGACAACATCAATTTACGCTTGAGGAATGTCCATTACTCAAAAAGACTGCCATTTCGACAAACGGACTATTCGCCGCCGCACCATCATCAACTAGCCTTGAAGGACATCATGGAAACCTCATCCTTTGGAATCTAGAATACGGAAGACGCTTTGGCGAGTTGCGATACGATCAATTCCCCGTATCCAGGGTCCGTGATATAGTCGTGTCACCAGACGGGGCGACTGTAGCAGGATTGTCTGACGACGACAAACTTCACTTGTGGGACGTGAAGTCAAGATCCTATCAAAGAACACTGGAGTTACCTGAATACGGAGCAAACATTTGCTTCACTCCCCGAGGTTTTCAACTTCTTGTTGCTATGAGTGGGGAGTTCATCGTCTGGGACTACAACAATAATGTTTGTCACGTGGTGCCTATCACGACGCCTTGGATTATGTTTAACTATATCAGCTTCCTACCAGAAAGTTATGAGCTTTTGATCATTGATGACTTTAAGGCACGTATCTGGGACTTCTCCAGTCAACGCAAATTCACGCGTAGCGAAAGCCACTCCAATGACAGCATTGACGGACCCAGTCTTGTTAACAGGTCCAGTCTTATCAAGGCAATGGCTCTTTCTCCAGATCAAATGACACTAGCGACTTCATCCACCAACTGCCCTTTACTAATTTGGAATCTTCAAACTATGATACGGCTTTTTGATGTGCCCGAAAGTGGAGGTTCGGTTGCCGAGGCCATGGTGTTCTCGTCCGATGGAACGATGCTTGCTGTGCTCATTAACAATTGCGTCAAACTTTGGAGAATTCACAGGGATTCGAGGCCAACATCGATATGCACCACCCAACCGCTTTCAGTGGCATTCGATCCTTTGGAAATCGATCCAGTTTGGAGTTTTCTTTCAAATTTCAGATATAGATCGGAACTTTTGTTTCCATTAAGATTGGCAGGTGGTGATATGGAAATCAGCATATGCAGAGGTTCCGAAACATTAGCTATCAATACTCGAACTGGGGAATCCAAGCGAGTAAGTTGGGATCGGGCCAAGCAAACAATGTCTTTGTTCGGTGACTGGCTCCAATACACAGATAGAGACGGCTTTACGAGACGCATTGTTTACCTCCCGTGCCTTTATCTACAGCACTGCTTTGCTTTCAGCGAAGGCAAGGTTGTTATAGGAAATGTGGACGGAGACTTTAGCATCCTAGATTTCAATGTTCAAGAATTAGAGGAGTATTCTCAAGGGTTGACAACGCTTGAAAGAGAAAGAGAAAATTCGAATGATGGACCGGAAATCGAAGAGGATGAGGATATGGTTGATGTTTAGAAACAACGTTTCGATCTCGGGAGCTAGTGTTCTTACTTTTCCATTTGACGCATATGTTAGTATGTTAATTTATAGTGGATTTCCTTGCGTAGATGTAGTTATCAGCTGTATCTTCTCATCTTAATTATCCTACTTGCTTTTTGGTTAACAATGCTCTCCTAAAGTCTTTACGTCACCTGCAAGAATAGAATGAGCCACATCAAGACGACGTGTATAATCAACTTATTATATCGTTGCTGTTATGAGAGTCTGTGGGGGATTATAACAACTCAGACAACATTGAAGAGGTGAACACGGATCCCAAAGGGTCGGGACGATGTATATAACTCTCAAAGTCAGGAGTGGCACTTCAAGTGAGCTGCCCTGAACTCAATCTACTTGACGATCCTGCATTGGTTTGCATGTCATAGTTAGATGTAAGTTCTGGATTGCCGGGTCTCTTAATGGAATCAGGAAGATATATATTTTCTTCCCCTTCCCAGGTCGAGACTTTTGGATTGATCATGTCGATCTATTCACAGATCGTCTCAGTTGATCTCAGTCGTGCAGTAGTAAGTTACATGTGAATTTTAGTATCACGATAATACTCAACGATTTCACATGCCCTAGGTTTAGGGTTTGAGATGTCTCACCAGTCAAGCTCACCATTTAGATGCCTCCTCGTATTACCCTTGATGTTCATCATGTGTTATTGAGCAACTAAACTATCACCTGCTATGAAATGATTTCACAAAGATCGATGGCAAAACTGCAGTTATTATGCACACGGTGGGACAGACCAGACAGGAACTTCTATGAGCAGATGCAGGTATGTGATTAGTGGATATCCTGATCACGTGCAAGGCTGCACGGCTGGAGGAAAGAGCTCCCCGCTTCTTAAGTTGGATAGAGAAATCCAAGGCTCATATGTCCCTCTCTAACATGCTGGATGTTGAGAATCCGTTTGGTGTCAGTAACCCGCATTTATGTGATCTTAGTGGTGCTCTTTCTGCGAAAAACAGCAGATTACGCATAACAACGCGCGCGTTCTCGGAAGCTAATTCTGTGTCCGCTGTTGTTCAAGCCGAGACATGTCCGATGCGGGGTAGCCTTGGAATATCGACGCTACTATTAATTTCGACAAAGTACCGAGGATTCTCGTTTTTATTCATGTAGGAAATCTGGGGTGAAGGACTTTATCGTCGATTTTCAGTTAAGTAGTTGCAAATGAGTCATCAGAAGATTTAACTATCCGCCTGATTAACGTGCCATTGATGAGAATGTGTGTCACAGCTGTCAACATGGGTTCAAAGAGATATCCAGACAAGGTGCATTACACTCCGTGTAGATATTTCAGCCTAGCCATTTTTGTTCTTCGGATTGCGCATTGAGGTTTCTTGTTATATGCCCGAGTGCTCCGAGGCCAACCTTTTTGTTGTTCATCGGACCATGTTGGACTTCACAATGTTACATCACTCATGTGAGGTTTTCCGCATTCGGATAATTATATGGACAAGTCTCATTAAACTCACCACGCTAAGGATTGTTACCCCAGATATCAGACAGCCGTTGTGGAGATACTCGCCAGGGTCCCTCAGCGATGGCTTGTCTTCATCAACAAGAACAAACCCGGACAAGTACCCGAAAACAATGACAACGTTGTCCAATTTTCGGAAGTCGCATCCATCTCCCAACCTTTCCAATAAGCATGTTTTCTCAACCACTCACCTCCCAGCGGATGAAGTCAATTCTCATTCTTGAGTCATAGACCCTGCCCAATTACCCCATACACCATCGCAACGCGGGGTAAACGATACCCATTGCGGGGGAAGATCAGCATTCCCAACTTGATGATCTTGCTCGCCTTTGGTCCGACGGACCTGTTCATGTTACATTTCGAGCTGTTGACGAATTGAATGACTTGCTTTGTTGGAGACTCGGCGCATTTCAATACCGAGGCTACTGCCGTGTTTGCCGTTTCTCCTCATTCATGCTGCGTGACGTGAGTGGAAGTGGCTTGCTTTTTGTTTAAATATGATTTGAGAGGGGAATAGACCTGAATGATTGACTTTCTTGTCCTACTTGGCATTTCTCATCCTTTCATCAACAACGACGTAGTTGCGGCATCTACCAACACGATCCCCATTGTCAACTTTACACTTCAACATGGACAACGCCAAGCCATCCGTCCAAATGGACGAAGGTGACCCCTCCCCAGCGGGACAAGAGCAGAATCTCAACAACTTCGACTTCCCCTCTCAAACCGAAGAATGGCGACAAGGCTTCGAAAAGAAACTCCTCCGAAAAGTCGACACACGTCTCATGCCCACTCTCGTGATCATGTACCTCCTCAACTTCCTCGATCGCTCCAACCTCGCCCAAGCCCGACAAGGTTCCCTCGAAGAAGACTTGGGAATGTCAGGCACAGACTTTAATCTTGCGACATCTATCTTCTTCGTCGGATACCTACTCATGCAATTACCCTCGAACCTGATTCTTACACGTTTGCGACCTTCGCTGTATCTGAGTGCTTCGTGCTGTCTTTGGGGCGTTGTATCGACGTGCAATGCTGGCGCGCAAACGTTTACACATCTGGTTGTTATCCGATTCTTTCTTGGATTTGTGGAGGCGCCGTTCTTTCCGGGTGCAGTGTTTTTGATGAGTTCTTGGTATACGCGTGCTGAGCTTACTCGAAGAATCGCATGGCTTTATTCCGGGAATGCGCTTGCGAATATGTTTGGTGGTGTTCTTGGCGCGGCTATCTTGGGCGATATGGATGGCGCGCATGGAAAAGCAGGTTGGAGATGGTTATTCATCATTGTAAGTCTTGTTATCGGTCAATTGAGGAAGTTTTACTGACGCGATGATTGATAGGAAGGTGTCGCAGCCATCGGCTTTTCCCTGATTGCCATGTTCATCCTTCCCAATTATCCCCACACTACAAAATGGTTGACCGAAGAAGAGCGTGCATTCGCAGCATGGCGATTGGCTCAAGACATCAATGAAGTCGATGCTTATGGTGAAAATACAGTTTGGGATGGTGTCAAGATGGCTGTGCGAGATTATCGTCTTTATCTCTTTGTGCTTCTCCAACACGTCAGTCTCATCTCTCAGACATTCCAGTATTTTTTTCCGACAATTGTGGGGACACTGGGGTACGGGAAAATTGTCACGCTGTGGCTCACAGCTCCAGCTTGGGTAAGTAATTGGCTCCGCTTTCTATCCAAGACATGGCTAATTGATGCGACTAGTTTGCGACATTCCTCTTGTCGGTTTGTGTCACTTTGAGCTCTGCCAAAACAAATGACCGATCGCTACACATTATTTGCCTCATGCTTGTCGCAGCAATTGGTAATGCGATCGCGACAGCCACGACAGTAGTCGGTGCGCGGTTCTTTGCCATGTTCCTCATGCCAATGGGTGCCGTGTCTTCATGTAAGTTCAATCACCTCTATTCAATTTAGTTACTGACATTACCCTACAGACCAAATCATTGTCTCATGGGTCGCAAATTCTTTTCCCCGCCCTCTCGTTAAGCGCTCAGCCACAATTGCCATCTGCAACATGATTGGTAACACGGCCAGTATTTACGGGTCATACATGTACCCCAGCAGCGATGGTCCACAGTACATTCCAGGTGGTAGCGCCAACACTGCCATTTGTGTTCTTGTCGCGTTGCTGGCTCTCATGCTACGTTATGTCCACAAATGGGAGAACAAGAAGTTGGACAAAGCCGAGGCCGAAGCAAATGCCATTACGGAAGAGAGCGGCAAGACTACTGGTTCACAATTGAGGGAATCAGGATTCAGGTACATTTACTAGACGGTATTATCATTCAGATCGTCAGGGGTAGTCGCGTGCTTTTCGAGTTGGGGCACGCACCAACGTCAAATGATGTATATTTAAACAGAGGTTCCTTAACACAAGACGGACTCGGCATTGGCAATTATTTTCCATCCAATCAATCCAAGACCTTTTGCAATGCCAAGTCTCTCAGTGTCGTATTGCGCCTTTAAGCTTCCCGATAAGATTATCGGCGAATTGTCTCAACGCAGTAATTGGAGAGCGGGTAGCCAATAAGCTTAACTCAATTCACCTACCACTTTTGGTTTGGTATCGGTCGCTTGATCAATTCCACGTTGATTGTGACTCTGCGAAGCCCAAGACACCGTTTTGTCCAATTGAACGTTATCGCGTTGCTGTTTTGATAGCACTTTTGTGAGACATTCTCTCTTGGAGTCACAGCGACCGGAACTTTTTTTCGCCAGTCGCTTTTGCTCCATCAGCCAAGTACCAATATTCCCATTTGAGCCGTTCACCATTGGTCTTGGGTCGCATTCTCTGTTGTCCGTGTTATCTTGGTCGTTTCTAAATTTGTCAACCGCAAATAGGCTCTGATAAGAAGACGAACCCCTGCCATTTCACCTTCCGAATCTGGGGTCAATCCGGCAGACAAGAAAATGTCGTCACCGTCGCCAAGAATAAACAATGAACGGATTGTAACCCTACTCAATAGCTTATTGGTCCTTCGTGTAGATCTCCAAGCGCGAACTCCTCGGCTAGAGGCCCAAAGAGTAAGGTACCATGGACGACACTACTCGGGAGAGATGGAGATCTATCAAGGTCGGTATGACCAAGATTCCCGCGATTGAACGTGCGGCTCGTCAAGGATAAAATGGACAACCCTCCTCCATGAGCTTCTACCTCGATACCCCACTCCATCCTCTTCATTTCTTACAATCACTCCCTCCTGGTCTTTCTTCACCATGGTCAAGTCTACTGTTCTTTTCGGCACTCTCGCCGCCTTTGGCTCCTATGCTCAGGCCAAGGAGATCAAGGTCAACGAGGACAAGGCTCAAAGACTCTATGACACTGGAATAGTGCACAACAAGCTCATGGCCAGCAAGCAGGTATGTCCACCCACACGATGTATGTGTAATGTATCGGCTAACATTCTCTAGGCTGTGTGGGAGAAGCAAGAGGCCGCTGGTGCTTTCGCTAGCGAGCAGTACCCCACGCTTGGCTACACCAAGTGTGTTCGAGGTTTCGCTGAGGCTATCAAGGGTGATGCCGCAAACACCTTTGCCTGCCACAACGTCAGTCACTTCCAAATTCTCACTGTCTCCCAATCGCTGACTGTTCTCTAGACCGACCTCTACTCTTTCCTCAGCCACGCCGATCTTGGTAGCACTGGAGGTCGAGGCTCATCCTCCTGGGGATGGACCTCTGACAACGGCCGTGAATTCGTCGCCATCGGTCAATACGACGGAACCGCCTTCGCCGAGATCACCAAGAAGGGTCAACTCGTCTACCTCGGTCGTCTCCCTCAATACTCTGTACCATCCCAATGGCGAGAGATCCGAACTTACAAGAACTACGTCATCATCGGATCTGAAGCCGTCGGCCATGGCATTCAGATCTTCGACCTCACCAAGCTCTTGAAGATCGACCCCAAGAAGCCCGTCGTCTTCGATGCCAAGAAGGACCTCACCAGTCACTTCAACGCCCTTCTCCCCGTTGGTCGCGCTCACAACGTTGTTGTCAACGAGGAGCTCAAGTATGCTGTTGCTGTTGGTGCTCAGCCCCGAGATGACAAGAACTGTGCTTCTGGTCTCAACTTCTTTGATCTTACTGATCCTTCCAACCCCAAGTCTCTTGGTTGCGCCAAGGGTGATGGATATGTCCACGATGCGCAGTGCATTGTCTACCGTGGACCTGATAAGCGTTACCAAGGACGTGACATCTGCTACGGTTACAACGAGGACACTCTCACCATTTACGATGTCACTGACAAGGCTAATGTCACCAACATCATCTCTCGTATCTCCTACGAGGGCGCTTCCTACACTCATCAGGGTTGGGTTCTCGACACACAGAACCAAGAGTTCCTTGTCTTGGACGACGAACTCGATGAGCGGGACGGTGCCGGTCCAGGAGCTGATGGCTTCCCCGTTACTTTCATCTGGGACATCCGCGATCTCGAAAACCCCAAGCAAACCGGTCTTTTCAAGCATCCCACCAAGTCCATCGACCACAACCAGTACGTCAAGGACAGCTACATCTACCAATCTCACTACGGTGCCGGTCTTCGCGTTCTCGATGGTCGATCTATTCCTTCTGACCCCACTGGAGCTGGTGTCTACGAAGCTGCTTGGTTTGACATTTACCCTGAGGATGATGCTCTTCAAGGTGGTGGTAGTGTTGCGTTTGTTGGAACTTGGTCTTCTTATGCTTTCTTCAAGTCAGGTTACATCTTCATCAACACTATTGAGCGTGGTGCTTTTGTTGTTAAGTTGACTGAGAAGGCTTTCCAGAAGCCCAAGTGGTAAGGATGATAGTTCGTGTATATACTTCGTGACAGCTAGACTGTCTTCAATTTACATAACAATTCTTGTACTACTCTTGCCTTTTCAGCCTGACCTCAGTGATATGTTAACATCCTTGGATTTGATTACTGCATATCCTGAGAAGAGCGTTCGTGTTTGTAGAGTTATTGAGTCTTGAACGTGACGGGTATCACGCATGACAGCACGTGATCTATCACATGATAGCATAAATAACAATATCTTCCTCTATTTATATTAAACTTGTATTTTCCATCAATCCATTGAAACATTGTATCCACACGTTAATAATCTGTTCTTGTATCATAGATGAGTCGGCTTGGGGTATTAATCGAAACGTCCCTGAAGTCAATGCAGTTACTGCTCTTAAGGAACCACAGGTTGAGTTGCCATTTTTGAATGCCGATCTATTATTCTATCAGTTATGCCGTGTCATGAAGACAGGAAGGACTCAGAGTCACGGGAAAGTCATGTCTGGCACTAGGTCGAGAGGGTAATTGGCACATACCATAGCTGAGACATGACCATTTGAAAGTAATTTGGATCATGATTGCCGGCACGATGACAATAACAAAACTAATCAGGACTCCTAATCCAGTACAGCCTTAGCCCCCAATGTTAATTTCGTATTTGTTGTTTGCGCATCAGGATTTGGGGGCTAAAAGTGTCCCCTTCTGGCATTATGAGCCGCTGAGATGGGAGACGACGATCTTTACCTCATTGTCTTCTCAATAGTGATTTTCTATTTGCTGACACTACACTCAGAGTCGCATGGACCTGTGAAATAGCCATGTAAAATGTAACTGAAGTACTCTCGTTGGACTGTCTCTTGATGTGTTTCATATTTGACGTCAGCCCAGTCGTTTCTGGTCGGACATAAGAACTTGCGTCCTTCGTCTCCCTCCCATGACAGATTAAGCTTGACAATTTTCGCTTCTTATCTTTACCTTTCAGAACACGTTCCCAATTCCATTCGAGACTCCTTCACTCCTCTTGTACATATTCTGGTCCGCCGATACTATTTCAGATCAGAGTCCTTCGAATAATGAAGTTTAACCATTGCTACTTCCTGTTCACTTTATTGAGATGGGCTCTCGCCGACACTTGTTATTACCAGTTTTCTCAAGGAAAAGGTTACGACGTGGGTAGCGATTACAGTCCGTGTAGCTCCAACGTTACAGCTTACTCGACCTGTTGCAATTCAGACTATGGCGATAGATGTCTAGAGAATGGTTTGTGTTGGCACGATGCCAATGGGACGGAATACATGTACCGGGGTGCCTGTACAAATGAAAAATGGTATGATTGCCCAGATATCTGTTTATGGCGTAAGTGCATCAATACAACGATTAATTAATGTTTTGCTAATTATATCCAAAGACGGAAGAAGACGATTCCAGAAACCTTCACGGTGCGGGAATAACAGCGATGAGTACTGCTGCCAAAGTGTCAAGGGAGACAGGAACTGCTGCGAATATGCAAAAAGATTCACACTGGAAGATATTCCGCGCGTTCATCGTCCCAAGCCTCCCATTGGCGCAATAACTGGTGGCGTCGTGGAGGGAGCTGTTCTTATTGCCAGCCTCCTGGGACTCCACTGGTGGTTATTCCGCCGCAAAAAAGCAATAATAAGGGAACGGATGAAGAGAAAATCCGACATAGACAATAAGGCCGGTGGTAAGAGGAATAAACGAACTGCGGTTTTTAACCCTTTAATTGCAGAAGCTAACGCCGGCCCTGGGAGTGTATTAGCGGAGTTAGATGCAAGGGCTATTCAGTCAAGGACTTTACATGAGCTACAAGGATAGATTATATACTATCTATTGTATTTATTATATGCAATATAACCGGTGATATATAGATTTACAAGAAGTTATAGATTATCCTAATAGTTATCCCTAGTTAATAATATTATAAATCTCTTATAATAGAAGTAATATTATTTAGTTAATTAACTAGATAATCTGCACTAAGCCTTTAGCTTTAGGCTTCTTTATTTAGACTTCTTTCAGTAAGTTTAATACCTTATCCTTATAACTTAAAGGCTTTAGCTGCTATTATTACCTATCTCTTTCCCTAGTTAATAATATTATAAATCTCTTATAATAGAAGTAATATTATTTAGTTAATTAACTAGATAATCTATATTAAGATAGCCTTTAGCTTTAGGCTTTTTTATCTAGACTTCTTTTAGTTATATACTTATAGTCTTAAGCTATAACTAATATAGTCTCTATAACTTAAAGGCTTTAGCTGCTATTATTACCTGCCTCTTTAACTAATTAAACTACTTATTATATAAAATAGTCTTATTAAATGCCTTAAGGAACTTATTTTACTATTTAAATAGTTTAACTTTTTCCTTTAAAATAACCTTTTTAAGCTATTATATTTCTTTTAGCTTTTTTCTTATTTTAATTCTCTTTTTCTTTTCTTTTTATTTATTCTTTTTATATAAAATTAAGAGATTTAATTTATAAATAAAGGCTATTAGCTTAATCTTTATAAAAATATTCCTTTTTTTTATTATATAGAGGTTTATTATCTCTATATATAGCTTAGTATTTTTATTATAATTAATTATAGTTTTAATTATATTAGAATATAAGCTATTAAAATAATAATTAGGACTAATAGCCTTTAGCTTAATAATAATTAATATTATATATAAGAACTATAATAAGTTAACTATATATAATAAGAGACTAGGATTAATTAACTTTAATCTTATTTAATTAGATAATATTAATTAAAGTTATAAAAGGAAGAAGTTATTATTATCTTTAGTATAATAAAAGCTTCCTTTATAACCTCTATTATAAGGTTTATATTAAAAAAGTTATATTATAGAAGAAACCTTATTTTAAGAGAACTTTAGATTTAATTATTATTAAAAATTTAATTTATATAAATAGATTAACCTTTATTAAAAACCTAGAGAAAATTAAAAAGGCTTAAGTAAAAGCTTAAGGATTATAAAAAAAATAACTTATCTCTTTAATTAATTAAACTACTTATTATATAAAATAGTTAGCTTATTAAATACTTTAAGGAATTTATTTTATTATTTAAATAATTTAACCTTTTTCTTTAAAATAACCTTTTTAAGTTATTATATTTCCTTTAGCCTTTTTTTCTTATTATTTTTATATAAAATTAGAAAATTTAATTTATAAGTAAAGGCTATTAGCTTAATTTTTATAAAGATATTTCTTTTTTTTATTATATAGAGATTTATTATCTTTATATATAATTTAATATTTTTATTATATTTAATTATAATTTTAAATATATTAAAATATAAGCTATTAAAGTAATAATTAAAATTAATAGCCTTTAACTTAATAATAATAATTAATATTATATATAAAAATTATAATAAGTTAATTATATATAATAAAATATAAACTAGGATTAATTAATTAATAATTAATTTTATTTAATTAAATAATATATTATTAGCTTATTAATTAATTAAAGTTATAAGAAGAAGAAATTATTATTATTTTTAATATAATAAAAGCTTTTTTTATAAATTATAGCCTTTATTATAAGGTTTATATTAAAAGAGTTATATTATAAAAGAAACCTTATTTTAAGAGAACTTTAGATTTAATTATTATTAAAAATTTAATTTATATAAATAGATTAATCTTTATTAAAAACCTAAAAGAAATTAAAAAGGCCTAGGTAAAAGCTTAAGAAGTATAAAAATAATAATCCTAATAGTTATAGTATAATATATAAAGCATATAATTGCAATAATATAATAATATTATCTCTATCTCTAGTTAATTTAGTCTTTATATTTTTATTTAGCTATTTAATCTTTATTAATAGTAGTGCACTATATCCCCCTTAATTTAATTTGAGTATTTACTTAAAATGGTCTTGCCTTAATCTTAGTTATTTATATTATTATTAATCTACTTCGTGTAATAGAGATCTTAACACCTGATTCTATAGACGAGGAGGCTGGCTCTATGACTAGAATACCATTGACGAATGAAATGGCCGCCCACACCAAGGCTGAGTATGTACTTTTGTCTCCTTCTGCACTGTGTCTTGTTTTCTCTTGTAATTGTACGTCATTCCAACAGTCAACGGTTAGGCATAAAACCAGTGTCCCTTGTACTTCTCGCATCATGGCGTCACATTCACTTCCCCTTCTAAGTGTTGCGGCTTTTCTACACGCTTCATCAATTAGTATTCGTGGCACCTGATCTATTATTGTTCCAGAATTCGTTTCACGGACGCATTCATCTAATGATGAATGTTACCAAGCCTTTTCTCCTGCTCCTTTTCTGCCCATGGATCCTTGCTCAAACCTGTTACTTTCCTGGCGGCACTGAGGCCAGTCCTGGCTTTAAGCCATGTGGCAACGGCACGACTTCCTCAACCTGTTGTGACAAAGGCCATTATTGCTGGCCAAATAACTTGTATTGGGATCCCAAGAATAATATGCCTTCGGGTCTATACCGTGGTGCATGCACGAATAAGGTTTGGCATGATTGCCCAGATGTTTGTTTATCAGCTGAGTTCTTTTTTTGAACAGATTATCACTTAACCTTCCGCTAATCGTGTCGTCAGAGGGTCGTGGGATTTTGATGGGAGTCATGACGTGCAAGACAGATAAGTACTGTGGGGATGGTTGTGCCCTAGATAGATTACCGAGAACCGCCTGAGACGTGGTAACTTATATGGTTCTTATTAAAAAGCAACAGTTCTCTGTGTCTTACTACAATAGGCTATGTCGATGACGAGGATACGTCCCACAGTGCTGAGATCAACAGAGTCTTCGTCCGTTGTCATAAGGTGTTTTTACTCTTCACCCAGACTGTCAATCAAGCCGGTCGTGTGTCGTTTTTCCTGTTCGAAATATCCAGGCCAAGTTATGCGTTGAGGTTTTTGTTGGCTGGATACTCGCTTTTAACTGCCAGTCCCGCATTCAGACGTAAAGATGTCACGTCTCTACTCAGCAGAAAAAGAACTACATGTTCAGACACGATATTACTATAGAACTCAACCTGTATTCATAGCTTCAAATCACATTGCCCTATCTCTGCTTTTCGGGAATACAGTGCCATACCTACTTCACTGGCATAATAAGGATTAGATCGACCTTCAAAGTCCTTTTCGGCTGTCATTAGATCTATTATGGATGAGTCGCGGGGTTGAGGTGGAAATTCAAATGCATATACTCCGGTCTTATTACATCAAAATGGTGTGGTTGAAGGATCCTTGACTCGTCTTCATCCGTAGTTGTTACCGAGCGGGATAACATATAATAGACAGAAGAGATGATTCTAATGAACTGTCCGAGGCTGGTTTTAGTCTTTGCAGAGACTTTATAGCTTTACTCTAAATACCACTTCGCTGTCCGGGACACAATATAAAATACCCCTTCCCCAGTTAAAGATACAGTTAAAGATACTTTATTATTCTCTAGGGTAGGGTAAATTAAGATAATAAGTCTATATATAATCTAGATTAATTATATAAATTTAGCCTTTAAATTTAGCCCTGCTTTAATTTAATATTATAAATTACCCTAATAAAACCCCTATTTTCTAGTTATCTCTATATATAGTACTTTTATAGTTTTATATTAATAACCTTAACCCTTTAATTAAAGATATTAATAATATAAATAACTTATCTTATTAGGTAAATTAGTTACTATTAAATATACCTTATATCTATAGCTATAAGGAAATTTTCTTCTTTAGCCTCTAGTTCCTTACTTAACTCTAGCTTTTTATATAGCCTTATTAAGGCACCTAGCTCTTTATAAAGATAATATTTCTTAGCTTTTTCTTTCTTATTAAACTCTTTTTCCTTTAATAAAAATAAAAGAATTTAATAATTAAAGGCAACTAGCCTAATAGTATTATTATAATTAAAAGGGTTCCCTAGTTAAAGATATAATTAAAGATACTTTATTATTCTTTAAGGTAGAGTAAATTAAAATAATAAGTTTATATATAATTTAAATTAATTATATAAATTTAGCCTTTAGATTTAGCCTTATTTTAATTTAATATTATAAATTACCTTAATAAAACCTATTAACCTTTAATTCTACCTTATTTTCTAATTACCTTTATATATAATACCTTTATAGTCTTATATTAATAACCTTAACCTTTTAATTAAAGATATTAATAATATAAGTAATTTGCCTTATTAGGTAAATTAGCTACTATTAGATATACCCTATATCTATAGCTATAAAGAAATCTTTCTCTTTAGCCTTTAATTCCTTACTTAACTCTAGCTTTTTATATAGCCTTATTAAGGCATCTAGCTCTTTATAAAGATAATATCTCTTAGCCTCTTTTTCCTTATTAAACTCTTTTTCTTTAAATAAAAGAATTTAATAATTAAAGGCAAGTAGCCTAATAATATTATTATAGTTAAAAGGGTTAAAATCCTAGCCTATTAAAAAGGCCTCTTTTATAAGATTAAAATCTTTTAATAATAATATTATAATAGCCTTAATAGCCTTAGGCTTAAGGTTATAATTATTATTATAATAAAAATCTATTTTTTCTATTAAGCTTTAATAGTATATATAATCTAGTTAAATAACTAAAGAGTAAATATATTATATCTATAATATAATTAATACTATAAATTAAAAGGAAAAAATTATAATTAATTAACTATATAAATAAGTATATTAATTATTTTTATTTTAATTATATTAACTTTTCTTTAAAGTATATTAATATTAATATAATTTTAATAGATTAATAATTATAAAAAAAAGAAATAGCTATTATATATATAGCTTAAAAGCTTCTTTTATATAACCCTTACTATAAAGTTTAATTATTACTTTAATAGTTATATATATTCTTAATAGGAAATTTAATTATTAAGAAAATCTTATTTTAAAATAATAAGTTTTTAATTTATATAAATATTTTATTAAATATTAAAGTTATTAAGAGGCTTAGACTTATATTTACTTATATTTGCTAGTAAAGTATAGAAATTAATAAAAATAAAATAAAAAATAAAACACCCCTTGGTGGTGAAGAGCAATTGACCGAGTTTCAATCTCCATGCCTCCGTCCCGTAGGCCAGCCTTGAACTAGGGACTGCGGTGAGTAGGGAGCTCTAGGTGGACTATGACCCCTATTGTCTGTTAATTCCTGCTAATCTATTCATCAGTCACTATTGGCCTATTTTGTGTATGTAGTCTGCATCGTGTTGTAACAGAATCGAAAATATGAATCGCCTCCGGCCTGTTAAACTCGTACTGACTGGTGGGATGCCTACGTGAAAACTGCTGTCGCATGAGGTATGCTGTCAACGCCCAAGAGCCTGACCAACTATTGTATTGGGATCACATCAAGTCGGTAGGCAGTGCCTTGTTGATAACCTACCCATGTCATGTGGGCTTATTGACCAATAAGCCAAATATAACCGTTCACTTCCTGAGGATCTTGAGAAGAGTGAGATGCTCTGTCTAACCCTGCCTCAACAGCGCACTACCTATCAGTCGTCAATTCTGTAGAAGGTTCGCGATGTTCGTCAAGCTTTTGAGGAGGTACGAGTCATCTAAATTGCCTTCGTTGGATATTTGTTTCACAATGAGCCCAATCCGAGGACCTTCTACTTCAACTTCCGAGTTGACTTGCCTTAAATTTCAATGGCAAAATACTCTGTGATGGGTAATATCCAATCAAGTATTCTTTCCAACTCGCATCGATCTCGGCACTTGCGGCGGCGATGGCAACAGTCTCATCGGACCGGTTTTCTAGCTCGCGTTTCTTGAGCTCCGGTCTTGATGAGATTCGTTTCCAAGTTTCTCTTGCGAGTTTTAGGCCCAGACATGTAGTATGTGACGCTAAATAATGGCAATGAGATGCAGGAAAAAGCCATCTTATCGTGTGAATACATAGATTCCAGAGCGCCGTTTACTGTAGACTTGACAGCGATACGCCGTTCAATTCTTCTTTTCCTATGATTAATCCTGTTTCTGTACTTTCCAATCAACTAGCTCAAAGGTTGTTCAATTCATCACTTAGTACTTCACTGCAAATACGATTTACAAAACTGACTTGGTTAGTAACCTATTGAGAATAGGACTAACCGTCCCGATTGTAACGCCGCGACTATTATCACTGGTGCAGGACTGCTTCATGTATCGGGGCTAATGGTGAAGCAAAGGTTCATGTACCTTATATACAGCCTCACGTTGCCCGGTTAAATACTGTACGATCTGAAAATGCAATACCAAAGCCTCCAATACTAAGCTGTTCAACAGATGCGTTTTAACTACCGGTCACGACAGTAGTGCTCTCATGAGTCACAAGATCACGTATAACTATTAAATACTTTGAGGACACAGTAGATAAATAGGAAATAATATAAAAGAACATTGTCATACTGAATAGAAAGTCCCAGCTAATAGAATGCATCTTCTTTGCGATTGTCATTAGCCCTGTCGCTGTTATTGTATCTGGTGACAATCTCGTTGGTCCGGCTACCTTTATTACGCCACCTGGGAGGATCTCATTATATAATTTCTTAGCAATACGTTCTCACCTCTACATTCAATTGGGAGTTGCTTTCAGCGGGACAGTCATAACATTCAAGGGAAAGAAAGTTTAGATACTCCTTGACAATTAGAAGATGACAAAATTGACGAATATTCTATCATGGTACGCATATTTACTTGAGTCGTATCAGTCTCTGCCAATTATACAACCATTGACAGAAAATTCCGTTCCGTCTTGTCCCATATTGGCCCGCACAACTAGTCCCTTCCCTGAATCGTGACCTAGATCTCGCTCTATCAAGACCTGGCTATGAGTAATTACCACAACCCAACCCATTACTGTCTCTGGCATGACGCTGAGCCATCTTATGGCAGCCGCCTGATCAGCGTTGTCCAAGTTATCAAACACCTCATCAAGAAGAACGTAGTGTGCGTGGTGTGCACTTTTGGCTCTCCCAAGGTGTAACAATGCGAAAAAGAGCGCCAGGTCAACTCGCTTGCGTTCACAGGCAGACCGCTTTCCGTACGACAAGGACGTATTGAGTGGAAGTTTGGAATTGAGGACAGATGGAGCAAACTCAGACCCAGAATCGGGGCAGAAAATTGAATATAGCATCCCTGTTGCCATATTTAAATGTTGTGCATCGCCGTACATGACTGTAAGGATCTTTGGGAGGAAGACATTGAGCTCTGATATCGCCTTCAAAAGGATATGGTCACGAAAGCCGATGGTTGGTTTCTCTTTCGATTTGATTGAGGCGGCAGATGAAGGGTTATTCACACGTTGTGATAACGCAGAAGCCCAAAATTCAAAGAGTTCGTGGTCACGGGCAATTGCTCGTAGATCGTTAAGAAGTAATTCGTGTTCTGACTGCAAACGTCTTTTGGACTGACGTTCCTCCTCAGCCAAGTGCCTGTATACAGCGACGTTGCTTTGTTTCATGGTGACTTGTTCTTGTAGTCTCTTGCGATGTGTTTGCTGTCGTACCTCACGTGTCCATGCTTGTCTGGAAAGTCGTAATGACTTTTCGCTCATCGTCAGAGCATTATTGATTGCGCGGTTCCCCTCGCGTTTGACAGCCTTCAATCGGGATTTGCGTTCATCAACCTCGCGGACAAGACTATCCATGATTACTTGTCGGTGGGCGCTTTCAGAACTTGTGAACATGAAACGACAGTTCCTGATGGCAATCAACAAGAACTTGAGCACAATCCGGTAGGTGCTATGGAAGAGTCTTCGTCGGTCTCTCGGAGGAGCTCTCATGATGGCTTTGAGCTTGTTACGAACGCGATCATATAGATCTGCAACCCATCTAGCAGTATCGACAGATCTTTGCCTATCAAGTTCAGCATAAGATGCCCATAGCTGGTCAAGTGTCTCCTGTTCGATACGGATCCGTTTCTGGAAGGCGAAGACTTTAATGCGAGGGTCTGGGCTTGCATGAGTAAGATTAGCTTTATGAGCACGCCGTTCGATCTTATCAGACTTTTCCTTGTGCTGGCGCCGAATTGACTCCAAAGATGCAACGGCGTTGGATTCCTCATTAGCAAGTCGTTCTTGCTGTCGCTCTAGCTCTACAAGCCTCTGTTCATTATCATTAATCGCTCTAGTGACTTCCCCCAGACTCTTACGAACTGCAGTAGCCTTGAGGTCGATGTTTTTGAGTAGAAGTCGTGCCATCTGTCCCCATTCATCCAACATCGGTAGTCCGAGTGAAGTCTCAATCAGGTCTCGTCGCTGTATCGGTGTCGGGTTTAGAAAGCTGGCTGTACTTTCCCGACTTAACACGACCGTCCTCACATACGTTTCGTAATCGAGTCCGAGAAGCTCGTTGACTGCAGCCTGTGTTGTCCGTGCATCAGGATGTTCAACCTGTGGTTGACGTTCACCATTCAGTGTAATTACCACGCGGTTCCCCTGGACTTGATGTCTCCGATACCTTGTGATTGCATATCCGTTGGTGAATTCTAGCGTGACGGAGCAATTCATGCCTATACTATCATTGATGACATCGTCGGCCTCCAGTCCATTTCGTATGCACCGGCCAAACTGACACCATACCATAGCCTCCCCAAGCGTGCTCTTGCCATACCCACTATCGCCGGTCAATAAAGTAAGTCCACGTGGGAGATCATGGCGAAAGTGGATAGTAATGGTATGTTGCACTCCTAGGAAGTTGGTGATTGTGAGGGTGCGTGGCTCTGCGACGAAGATATTGTTCTTGGCGACTGTCAGACCATTAGAGGCACGCGTTCCAAGAGTGTGGTAGGAATCGTTTAGAAAGTCTTCGTAGTTGACTTGCAGCCCATCGTCTTGGTGTGTGATCGCGCGGGAGGCCTGAATGATACGTTGGCCAGCTCGTACCAGATCATCTCGTTGTGAACCAAGAGATGCATCTAGGTCTAAGCTTTCGACATATTCGCGAGCCTCAGCATCAATGTCGAGCGCCTTGATTGTTGGTAGGGCGGATAGGTTGGATTTTAAGGCGATGTGACTCGGCTCTGTTAGGCTATTCTCAATCTGGAAGGGCTCCTCTGAATATTGCACTTCAATATCACTTGTGGGAGTTGTTGACGCTAGGTCTTTCAACCGCATCTGGTTGGTGTTCATTCGAGTTACATCCCGGATGCTTCGGGCGCCCAGCGAAAAGAGGGAATCCCGCGCTGTAACATAGTTGATATGAGCAGGCTTGGCCAGAAGCATGACATGTTTGTCCTTGATGGCATCTTGATAGACCTGACCGTTGAGAACTCGGTCCACTGCAACCAATGTGTAGCTAACAACATGCGGGTTGATAAGTAGTTCATGCCGAAGCGTCTGAGGATCGAATACAACGACGCCTCGTTGCTCGTCGTTGAGGTCTCTCCAGCTCAACTGCAAGGGTGAGCCCAAGTAGGTGATACTTCCTCGTAGGTCAACTCCATTGCTCTGAATGTTGTTTTGTGTGATAGTCCGATAATAGTCGAATTGTCCAGTGAATGTTCTGACTAGAGACGCCAATTGAGTCGGGCATGTCAGACCACGGTAGGTGATAGAATTCGTTGTGTGTGGGGTACAACTTTGCAGAATGGCATTGTTGAAAGCTAGGACAGTAAACGCAACCGTCTTGCTCGCTTCGTCAGGATCAATCGCAGCAACAGACCCTGTGAGCTCGCTTTTATCTTCGCGAAGTGGCAGAAGTAAGACTTGTCGTCCGTCCCACTCCTGCCGATCGATATCTCCATGAATCGAGACATGTGGGGCGAGTCTCTTGATGTTGAGTGCTTCGAGAGCTGTCGTCTGATAACCATGGTGGTGTGGTAGATCATGGTTGCCGAGCAAAACATTAACATGTGGGACGACATCGCTCAAGTCTCTAATGAAGCCATAGTATGCGGACAAAATGTTTGTGGGCTGCATGGTTCGGCTGATCAAAAGGTCGCCACAGATCACCACCCGACGAATCCGCCTTCGTTCTGCCTCCGCGACGATCCATTTTGCCGTTCGCCGCACACGATCCAAGTCTCGGTTCCTGAAGTATAGACCACTGAAAAGCATCCATCTCATTTTTATAGTACCTGATAGGTCTTATCGAGCTACTTGTTGCAAGAGCGGTTGAAGGTTGTTGTCGATTTTGAGGTAGGCAGTACGTGGCAGTCGATGGTATATGGTGACGTGATGGAATGATGGCTGGGGTTGATAAGTCTTTGTGTTTTGAAAGGTTGGACGTCTACGTAGAGTCGCGAAGACAGTTGACGAAGAGGGTTGCGCATCGAATGGAGGGACAAAGAGAATTGTGAATCATTTCTGCCTAAGAAAGATCTATGTTTGGTATAACACGGGACGTGCAGGCACCAGCCGCCATGTACTGATTGACACACAAAAGCACAGGGTGGCTGCCTTACGCAGCAATTATCAACTGAAGTGTCACAAGCAGTTATCCATTACCACTACAGGCCAATCGAATTGACCGTTCTCGCCGTGTAAAATGTAGAGCATGTGTCAAGTGTAAATAGTTGTGCTGCTTGTACCGCAATGTGAATTTGTTGACGCATAAGTAATTATTATGGCTGACTATATAACGATTGCATGTTGATTTTGTCACTGCAATCCTTCACATCGCAAGTAGTTATCCATCGATAAGCAGCCAGATGTTCAAGCCAGGTTGAACAAATAATTTGCTGGCAAGTGAATGAGACATCACGGTGACCTGCAGACGCTTTGATGCAATATACAATTAATTTGTAGTATGTCTTTTTTCACATCCAGAATAATTCTTCAACATTTCATCTACTACCTGCTGATTTCAATCTCCCAGAGTATTGATCCATCGACTACCACAACGATCTCACCAAGCCTATCTCTGTTCGTCGTATCTCGCCGACATGCTACTTCTTTCTGGAAGACGAATTCTTATCTGTGGAATCAATTCGGTACTACGAAACCACCATGCAACAAAGCATGTCCTGGATGGCGTCGTTGCCAAGCGATCCGGCTACGATCCCTCAAACGTTCCCGGTATTTATCGTCATATAAGCACGAGAGACGTCGTATTCAGTCCAAGCAACATGTACAGCAAGAAGAAGAACCAGACCGAGAAGCTACGTATCGTAGACTTGGTTCTAACAAAGGCTCAACCCGGTGCTGCAGGAGCTGTTGTTGTGTATGTTTAGCTTGAACACTCTAATTATCCATTACTAATTTACAAATCTTTTTTTTAGCAACGGCTGGCATACCAGCGGATCGGAGGAGAGGATTCATTGCACAGTTGATTACACTGATACTGACAATCGCCGTATCATGCGGGACCATATATTCCCAGAACCGACGAAGAAGGCATAAACGTAGTTGAACCGGTTGAATATAGAGAGGACTAGGTTGTTGAACAGGGCGGATAACAGTATGAGTCTATCTATAGATTTGGTTGCAGAATGTCATATCCGGAAGTATACCACAATTAATACCATTGTGTTAACAAAATGTAAAAAGAATTGGGCCAGGAAGACATTTAGATAAACGACTTGCACAACATAGATGATTACACTGTAACGGTTAGCAATTATTTAATGGAATAACATTGCGGTGACTTTGCAAAGCCGATTTATAAAACGTTTAGCTTAGTCTATATGTTTCCAACCTATACTATCTCCAATATAAAGCATAACAAAGATTCACAAGCTTTGAATTTCGCCATCTAAAAGATCTACGAGGCGGTGACCTTTTTTGGCCTACGCCTACGGAGTAGTTTTCCACGTGACTGCGCACTCCACCAATCACAGCATCACATTTGCTGACATTATAGCTGTGATTCATTTGAAGTCCAGATGAACTTTCCAATCCTTCATCTGCACACCACTGAACCTCACCATCCTAAGTATAGACACAGCCACTACCCATCATTGCAAACAAGCCAGTTACAACCCTATACAATGCTAGAAAATGCTAGAAAATGCATCGTCAGCTATTGGACAAAGTCAGTTCTAAGACGCTACTATTTCTTACTATAAAGTCTTCAGAGTTTTTCTTCACATGCTGGAATTTATTCGAAGAACTCGGGGGAAAGCACGAGGAAGGCTGCGTTTTGAACCTCATCGTTTTGTCCAGATAGGGCCGGAAGATAACAACTCACCTCAGTAAAACAAGAGAGAGCGCCGAGGAGGTTTGCAGACATTGATACGAAATTGTTATCTGCCAAAATACAATTCCGATACTGAGCAGACCCAAGTGTTACTATGTTGCAATTACCTATCCCCGTCCACTCACTTGGAATATCACGTTATCATCCATGCCACGACTCATTGTCAATAGAGTAACGTATATGATGAGATCGATTAGGGCAAGCTTAATGATCTCTTTAACAGGAGACATATAACAGTGCTACTTAAATGCGTATACAATATCCCCATAGCATCATTTTCCACAACATCACTTGTGAAGTCTGTACTTCAAGCCTCTCCACAACCACCTTTCAAAAATGCTAATACCACCGTCTCGAGAGCCTTTTTGAACGAAAGGACCAGTCCGTACAACGTTGTTTGACATCATTTGATGATTTCGACGCCCAATGAAATGGCCTAGGTAGGTTTCAATGTCTTCTTGATCCCGATCTTGGACACGTCAGCATGACTGAGTCCTACGATTACGTTGTGAAATGGCCTGACACGGTAATATTGGATTGCTAACAAGGTAAAACTCAAACTTGTACTTAGAGGCTAGCTTCGACCTACTTTTAAGATAGCTTCTAGATAATCTTGACTGTGCCCTCGTCTGCGTTTTTAAAGAAGCCCGCCAGTTCTGGCTGTCCCCAATGCGAATCTAATAATGCAACTCTAGTGTAGGATCCATGTTCCGTCCTCGAAGGCAACAAACATAAAGCTTTGAAATATCCCTTTTCAAAATCTGCACATAACAGAATAAATAATATTTCTGAACGGTCAACCTCTTCTAATGAACGATCCCAAGAAACCCAATCCCAAACTGTGCAAATGTCTAGATAGGACTCATCAGACCAGGAGCAATCCGGTGCGTCGGAATCATACTTCCTTATTGGGCCCCAAAGAATCAGATATCCGTCTTTGACAGAACCCGTTGGATCACTTCCAGTTGGGATGCACTGCGCCTCCAAGATGTGGGCGTTCTGTTGTCCCACCCTCTTGTGGTAATCTTCATCTTGACAGTACCAATATCCTGCCTCTATAAGCCCATCATACCTTTTAATATACCCAACGGAGAAAGGGGACCAGGATGGCGCCATGTACTCGGACCACCTCTGTACCGGCTGGTCTGTCCTGATGGTCCAGACGAGAGACACCATCAAGTCGTTTTCCCATATGCCTGCGAGGTACTTCCCAGTCCCATGTGATTGACAATAAAGTAAAGTAAACATTTGAGACATTTTGCCGGCCAAAATGGGATGCGGGGTTGGTGCTTCGCAACCCTGTTTCTATTTGTCTGGCCTCATGAGATCTCCACATTAATGTGTCTCAATCTTCACTCACTACAGCGTGGAATTATTCGTTGATGGGACAGCTGTAGGCCACACCAAGATAGATCCAGATAACGGCACATAGTCGAATACATACACAAAACAACGTTAACACTGCATGTCTTTGACCAAAGAGCGAAAGAAACTGAAAAAGATTAGAAACATCGTTCACAAAGTCGGTTAAAGGCGACATGTCACAGAACCATAATTATGTTTCCCAATCATTTGTTGATTCTGTGTGATTTTGACGAGTATTACTTACATTAAAGGTTGTGTTGCTACTGTTTTTATACTTTGAAGTCTTATAACAGACAGTTCATGTCGACATTAGGCCAAATTGCAGGGTGACCGAGTTTGTGATATGTCGTCTGGGATACCTTGTTTGCTTTTACATCTAGGTCTGTGTTGGCTCTTAATATATACCGATTTGTGGTTACATTCTAAAAATGGACATTTGCAGAGACTACAATCCATGCGAATATAACCACAGAGTTACTTAGACCTTGTTGCGCAATATTATCAAAATAACACTAAAAGTTAGAAGGATGAGAGTACTGCGCTGATATGTGTTTCAAGGTTCTTGCTAGAGGCTTGCAAAGTTGAACAACATGTATGACATGTAAGAACTGTTTCGCTTGGGGACTAACATAACTCTTTGAAAACCGCTTTTATTATAAAACAACCATGAAAACAGCCCAGACGGTATTAAGCTACTCAACAGTTCCTCGTGCCATCCTCACTATCAATACACATCATCAGTCAAACCTGTGGCCAACAAGTGAAGGGAGGATAGTGCGTCGACTTTACTATTTAATCCATAGATGTTCCACCTCAAAGATGAGAACCATTGCGATGCTTCGAAAAAGTAGAGTCTTGAACATGTCTTCTACTATATGGCTGTTACAGAACTGGTTGTCCTTCGAATTCTATTCTACGTCGTGCGTTCTTGATATTTACGGCTTAACTTTTTTCACACCCCTGGACTATTATCATTCGGGTTCGATAACCAAGAATGCACACCAATCATGTGGCTCAGGTGCGAAGTTGCTTGTTTCAAGCTGTTTGAGACAGCCAGTAGCAATAACCAGTCAACATAACGGAGACAAGAAAAAAGAAACGGAATACTAGCTCTTCAATCATGCGGTTTCTTCATAAGGTTCATGATAACTAACCAACCATATTCACTTAGCGGATCTCCATTTAAACAGGTCAAATAAAAGAAACCATGGTGTAATGATCAATGTCTAGATACTGGACGACGAAATCTCTCGCTTATCGGGGATATCTATCGTATCTACGATTTTTCTCGATAGAATATAAAACATTAAACATGGAAAAACTACATTTAATCCGTCAACGAGACATTCTTGTATTAACTCAATCATTGCAGTGTTCGTGCAGCATTCGTGTAGAGTACACGTACTCATCAGGTATCATGTGTGTCTCCTACGCGTAGTCTTCGCGCCGCCTACTTGCAACACCACTGTAGTTGCAGCACACTCGTAGCGCCCACGCCCCGTGAAAGTCATCATGTTATTGGCTAAAAGACTTTCGTTGTATCATCACTATCACTACTTGCTTATTCTTCATTCATCAATGGTATTGTTGTTAGTGTTATGAATTGAACCATGTTATATTAATACAAAGTACACATCATTTCAGTTGGAAACTCAGCGGGCTCCACCTCTGGAACCGGGGCATTGAGCGTGAACTTGATCGGTAATAAATGTTCAGTTTCATCTTCACTATTTCAATATTCGTATTTTTATCAACGATTTGTATGTTTCCAATTCGTAGCTTTCTTTGTCATATCGTTAACATATTAGGTTGTAATCGAGCGTACAGTGAGTGATTAATAATTCAAAGAACAGCCGCGCGAGAACCATGCAACAACCACGCCAAATATGGTAAAGAGCATCTTTCACAGTCCCTGAGAAACATACTACCAAATTTGATACATTTATATATTGATGGATAAACAGTACTATTTACACTAACGTCAAGGATCGCAACCTCCTATGTTTTGTTGTCAAGAAAAGGCAAAACATAATAAACTATTTTCGTGCCTGTATTAACCATGAAGATAAACGTAGCCATATTCGGTCTCCTAAAAAAAACTTGAATCTTTGACTCGGTGTTGATTATGCGGCAAAGTTATGTGCCTTGGTCTCATTGCTCTCGAGCTCCCTATCAGATGCTCCATTTCACGTAATAGAGACTGCGTGAAAGGAATGGAAACCTGATAATCCCGGTAACGTGAAATGATATATTTAGTGCCGACTAGACCTATGTGGGGACAACGTGCTCCAACGTGATCGAGAAGAAATCACGATTTAACTTGACCTCTAATTTTAAACCACCAATTAGACCTCGGTTTCGCAATATATTCTTTTGGTAAACTTATATTGTGTCTAGATGAGAGAGTGATTGGTAAGTACATGTTACTGCCACTTGTACTACATATAAAGCAGTGGCGCCAGCTTGGGGGGAATGCAAAGACGACAAGAACAGAACTTTACCAATCGGATGACGGTAATGCGCCTGATAAATCTCTTTGATGACTGTACAATTTCTGTGACTTTCTTAACCATTGCGTTTATACTTGCTTTTCCTGTACATGTAAATAGATAAGGTGGTGCGTAATTTAACTTCTTATCAATGGACTTGTATCAGTCAGCGTATACTCTTGTCGCAATAGAATATATGACAAAAAATGGCAAAGGGAAGTAACCGGGTATGGTAAGTGACCGACGAGGAAGATGCTAAGGAAGACAGAAATGAAGACAGAAAGGAAGACGGCGAAGAAGGTTTCGGCAAGGAAGACGGTGGGGTAGACAGCGGGGTGGGCGGCACGGAGGATAGGAGTAGACGTAGAATGACAGTAAAATTTTTAACAAAGATTGTAATAGACACGAGGGACATGTTTCCCGCCCAATCAGGACGTTGACGGAGAAGATTAACTATTCGAGGAATGTGTTGACGCTTTGGAAGATTGATATAAAAAACCATGGTTCGAAATGTTATTTGGAATGATGCCCAATAAGATAAGCTGAAACACCGTGGGCTGGTCATTGGATCGTGGCTCGGTGAAATAGACAAGTCCAAAAATTACCGAACGATCTCCCTAGTCAAAGAGCGTGGTTTGATTCCGCAAGTGGGTCCCACGCATTCACATTGCACTGCGAACGCAACGTGGCGCTTTCAGCAGCGTGACGGTATTCCCATCGCAATCATCTTGCAATCTGGCGCCACGCTCCGTGCACCCTCAGCGCAGAGTTGAAAAAGCAACGGCATCGGCATTATATAGTCTACATCTCCACTTGTTTTTCGCCTAGGTCAAATTTGTTCGATTGTCTTTACCGATCTACGCAATCATTCACATCGGGTCATAGCGGACTCTCGTACGTACTTGCAGAATCACACAAATATTAGTCCCAATCAGCAATGAATTTCTGTTTTACGCCTTGAACACATGTTTCGGCCTTAAAGTAGTATTGTTAACCCCCACTGCTGACGATACGTGAAACAACATTATAATCAACGGGCGTTTCCTCTACGCTGGTGGCCTGGATCACTGAAAATTTGAGAAATCAAGTTTCATTGACCAATGTACAAGCAATTGATAATATTTACCAATGTCATGGGATGATAACATATGGCTTTCAGGAGATATGAAAGAAAATACTTGACACCACATCTTTTTATGACATTGAGAAGGTAATGCACCATCAGGCGGACATGGTTTACCTCACCATATAGTCTCAACGACCCTTCCAATCCCAACACAACAACATCTTAATGTTTGAATGAAAAAGTTAAACCCGATGAGAAAGAACGTTGTATGTTAACCAGTTCAGGTTATATCAACCTGACTTTCCTGCAATTCCATCAAGCAATTGTGCAGGATAACTCTAGTTTTAGCCAGCCTTCCAATGGGTGTTGAATATCTTTTTGTCTTTTGATACTGGAATACAGACATGGCATTTAATGTCTTATATGCATTGATCTCATTGTTTTGTTTCGTTGTCAGTCTTTATGAGACGAGTCATCTACTCGATAATGTAGGTGAGCACATGATGAGCTTCTAGTCTAGATCCGAAGTTTTCCCGCGTTCAGGCGTCCGGACTCCCGTATACGGAGTTAATCGGTGGGTCCCGGAACGGAACTGTAATACACGCCCATCATTACCAATAACAAGACATCTCAAAAGATAACATCAAAGATCGACGAGTTATTGCACCGTTTCGCCAGTTAATGCCATCGTCGCGTCAATCATCATTGAACCGGTAGTAGTAGCACAGGCTTCGACGTTAATTGCATATCGTACCTAGGTATGTCAGTGTTGATATTTTTGTTCTCATGTCTGTTACTTTTGATGGAACAGTAGTCATTCTTAACATTGATGTTATTTTGATTTGCAGACAGGTTATCCCAGGACAAAGCCTCAACAGCTTGTCACGTGCATGATGGTTGCATCTACTTTAATTGCAAGCTGTAATTGCCTCATAAGAGTCTAGTCTACGCCACCTTTGTAACAATAACGCGGACCCACGTTTGATAAAGGAGCCACAATGGAATTTGACGAGATGTCAGCTGTCTTCATCTAACGTTTATGTATAGTGTGCTAATCTTGCAACACTTTGCCTGCAAAGTCAAGGATTACGCTGAACATTACGAGAATTTATATTCCGTAGACGTGTACCGCACACAACTATCGTCTGGCCCTGGATCTATAGTGTTGTAACTGCATTGCAAATACGTTTCGGCCACAACTGGTCACCTGAACTCAGAAACTGTCACCTCCACATCAAGTACGTTAAGACGACATCCCCAGCAACTGCTGGCACCTCGTGATGGCGAGTCCAGGGAATCTGACGGCCAACGCGGCATCCAGCAGTACCGTTTGTAGGACTGTTGGCCTCCACCGAAACGCCATTTACCTCCAGTGCAACAGTGGCCTGCGTGGCCTCCTTCAAATGAAGCATTAGTGGGTTGAAGAAACAACGACAGGCTGCTGTAGGGAGACATCCTTTGCGACATGCCTTGGAAGCAGATGTTCACTCCATATAGAATAGACTTGAAGAAACATTCTATTTTACCGTAGAGAATTTAGGGAAATAGAAGATCTACCGAGCCCAACTCGTGTTCTCTTGAATCAATCTATACATCTTTGCTGTGTCCTGTCTTTTGAGCATGTCTAATCTTGAAGTCTGGCGACGCAATTAGATTCGTGATTCTTTTTCTGATGACAAGGATCACGTGACTCTCACGGTAGTGTCGGCCATCCGAACATGTGTTTCAGCACATTCTCTGACATGGGCATAACAAGCGTATGCTCTACAATTCAATGGTGACTTCGAGGCAAATCCCTTTGCTATCATTAGTCCAACCTCAGGCGAACAAAAGACAGTGATGGTTGGCCAGCACTTCAATGTTAACTGTAAGCAAGTGGGAACGAAGACCAATATCATGCGTGACCTGTAATGGAAAAAAGCCGGACTTGCAAATTGACAGTTAGTAGCTGGATTCAAAGACCTCGAACCAGAAACGGCGAAGTACTGTAGTGTCTTGAACCGCAAAGAATGGTATGTTTAACGTCAGTGACTGAGCTACTACACATTACTGGGAGGCTTCTATGAAATACGCTCAGATAGACAAACTTGGCCATTAGGGCATAGCTAAGTTGGTGGAGACCGTCAAGCAGCATTCCACGCGTGTCTTCTGATATTCCACTTCGTTTAGACAATGCGCTTACGTCTACACTCAGCATTGAGATATTCTGTGAAGGTGTATCTCGCAATGAATAGGATATTGTCTCAAGATTCAGCTCGAACTAACTGCCTATAAACTGTTAATAACATTGACGATGTTACTATCTCAAATTGGTCATTGAGCTGTGCCTTGATGAGTACAGCAGACAAGAAGAATGTTAAACCACCAACTTAGGAATAACTGCTTACAAGGTGGTGTGTATTACAAGATTGTATTTATGCAGTGTCTCGTTTCTCAAGATTATTGTTTCAGTTTAGTGTAAGACAATTAGTATACGCGACAGAATGTGGTGATACCCCGCCCTAAATTCAGGAGCCATGTAACACAATACCAACAGCCCGGTACATGGCACCAATTCATTACATCTTATTGAATTCTCGATTAGATTGGATCATTGAGGTAGAGACCTTTGTATCAAAATCTAACTTATTATTATTCAGCAGTATGAATCTCAATCTCCATGATAATTTTACCAAGAAATAGGGATTTGTCATTTCCGTCTGCTAATTGCGTCGACTAAACGGCTTCGATAAAGTTTTCATCGCCTTTTTGTCTTGGAGTCGGTTATTGTAACTAATCACCAAGACCTTTGTATTTCAATTCCATGCACGCTCTCCAACTTTGCTGAAGCAGAGCTAAAAAGTAGATCACGCATGACTTATCTATTGGAATACAATAACGGTGACAAGTCTATTGAAGAAGCTGGTGGACAAACATCTGCGTCAGTCCATTGAGATGGAACAAATCAATCCATGTATTCAAGCGCATCAGAAGTTGATGACATGCGATTTGTCGTTCCACATATAGTACAGTGAAGAGAGGGCTTTACGAGTCATCGTTCCCCTTCTAAGAAACGGACGCTGACCCGTGGCGTTGAGCCAAGGATCCGCGCACGTGACTAGAATATCACCCAATCACGGTGCCACATTTCCTGCAACTCCTCCAGTTCATCTCCAAGTCTTTTGTGGCAACTTTGTAACGGTTGTGAATCGCAACAAGACTCTGACATCCTCATCTACCAGCCCCCGTGGCCTATCACTAATTAACATGTGTCGTGCTCGCTGTCTACCTCTTTTCGCAATCTGGCCTCCCGATTTCCCCTCTCTGAGTTGACTCTCGGCACTATTCCTATTCGAGGCATCGGTCAAATGAAGTAACCATTCACACTTGAACACCGTCGCGTAACATAAATGAATACGACAAGAACGTAACAGACAGAGCGAGACGTAATGCCTTGCAATTACTCTAGTGATAGTAGCGTCCATATCGCATGAGACTACGATATCCCTGACGAGGTTCTTTAGATGAAGGATCTGACCGGAGATGTCTTTGTAGGGTAGCATCAGTTCAGGACATCCGCACTCGCTAAGCGATGAACAATTGACCAATAACGGTGGTCAATTTATGTCCGCAATGACACGAATGCATACGTGAGTAAGAAGGGCCTTTTCACCGCAATATTACTGGAATGTCAGCATCCTCAATCAATCACAGACCGTGAAATTGTTGCACAACAGGAAAGCTGAGCAACCAAGACAAACTCATTCGTCTATGAATACGAGAGCCTCACCCATCTCTTTTTCTCCCAATTCCACACTCTCTTCCTCTTCATCACTGTCCGTCAGCCACCCAAATCTTTCGTTAAGACTCCAAGATAGCAACCCAGTTGAATTATCACCATGGGTTGGGCAGAGGATACAAAGCTTCTTGATCCTTACATCTTTGTCAAGTCGGACGATTTCTTCCAGGGTATTGACTCGGGTGCTACTCAAGTCAAGCGCCCTCGAACAATCACTTTCAATCAGAATGACCAACTTCTGGGTGATGGAAAGCCGAACCCTGCTTGCACCCACGGTCGCATTTTCCGCTTTGAAGACGGCTCTCTTCTCTTAATTCAGTTTATGAGACCCAAGGTTTGGCAAATCCGTTTCGACCCTAACAACCGAAGCGGTGAGGACTTTACCGACTTCAACACGTAAGCTACCAAAACCAATCGACTTGTCAGATGTCACTAATCGTCAAATAGCCGGACCATTATCAAGGACACTCTAGGTGGTCCAGGTGGTCTCATTCAGACCCTCGATGGTCTGGAGAACATCAAGTGGGGTGTTGAAATGGTCGAAGATCCTCAATACATCATCTTTCAGTCCGTCCTGAACCCCAACACCCCCAATCGACAAGTCCAATTGCAAATCTGGATACAACGAGATCCTTTCCAGATCATCGTCGTTCGCGTACTCGAAAGCAACCCGCCTGCCGAGAAACTCCCAGAGCTTCAGAGCGTCACCTCTGGAAGCTCTAAACAACTGGAGCTTCCTCGAACTGCGGGCGCACAGGCTACCATGATTTGGAAGACCCAACCCCGAGGTCTCCAGTATACCGAACGAGCTACAGTTCTGTCTATTGAGAAGTCAGTCACTGCGAACTTTATGGGTTTTGGTGAGCAGGGTGGGAAGAACTTGTTCAAGAAGAAGACCTACATGAACTACTTCAGTAAGTACAAATATCATTGACTTGGTGCTGGTGTAATACTAACATCTCCAGACTTTGACAACATGAGGTACCAGAACGTTTATGGAAAAGGACCTCACGATGATCGTGAACCTCTTTATCACTCAGAGCCATTCTGGATCGAGGTTGACTCCCACCCCGGATATCGATCACAGGTCTCCACATTCATTGACAATTATTCCCACATCTGTGTTGATGTAGGTGTCAAGGATACAGGTGCAATTCGCGTCGCGACGCGCTTCAACAGCTTTCGCGCTATCATGGTCGCTGCAGACAGCATGCAGGATCTCATCACTTCTTACACTTCCATTGTCGGAAAACCTCGTCTCAAGCCACGTTATGTTCTCGGCTATCACCAGGCCTGCTACGGCTACGACAGTCAGGAATCCGTACTCGAATCAGTCGCTGAGTATCGCAAGTGCGGCTTTCCAATTGATGGTATGCACATTGATGTAGACATGCAGGATGACTACCGTACATTTACTATTGACAAACGAGACAAGCACTTCCCCGATCCTGTTCAGATGTTCAAGACTCTGAGGGAGCAGGGTGTCAAGTGTAGCACCAACATTACTCCATACATCAATTCGGTTCCCAGTGACACCTACACAACTCTCAATGACGGTATAAAGGATGGACGCTTCATCAAAGATGACCGCGACGTTGATCCTTCGGCTCCGAACGTGTGGGACCAGCGTTATATGGGATGGTCCGTCGGAAATCAGATCTTCCTCAACCCCAACACGCAGAAACCTCCCTACTTCGAAGAAGACAAATCAAAGTTTGAAGACAACTTCAACAGTCAGAAGCCTTTCCATGGAGGTGTTTTCTATGGATGGGGAAATGGTCACCCTGGCCACTATCCCAACTTGAACAACAAGGACGTTCGAAGGTGGTGGGGTAAACAGTATCAGTATCTGTTTGAGTGTGGACTGGATTTCGTCTGGCAGGATATGACTGGACCTTGCATCGCTGAAGAGTACGGTGATATGAAAGGGTAAGTGAGGTCAACTTCAAGTTTCCAACGATACATCCACTAACGACAGCAGTCTCCCGTTCCGTCTCAACCTTGACTCGGATGGTTGGTCTCAAGACTCCACCAAGGCCACCCGCAAAAAGGCCATCGAGATCTGGTCACTCTACAGTTATAATCTGCACAAAGCCACTTATCACGGCTTGAACAACATCCACAAAGTCAGTCCAGCTCTCGAGTGGCGTGAGAACAGACGCAACTTCATCATTGGTCGCGGAAGTTTCGTCGGCAGTCATCGTTTCGCTGGTCTATGGACAGGTGACAACGCCTCTACATGGGAATTTCTTGATATCTCAGTCGCCCAGGTTCTTGCCCTTGGGATGTCGGGTATCACTATCTCCGGCCAAGATGTCGGTGGTTTCGAGTTTATCGACTCTGAGCGTGACTTTGCCAACCCTGAACTACTCATCCGCTGGTACTCTGCCTACTCGCTTCTTCCATGGTTTAGGAACCACTACACCAAGAGACGTGATTGGATTGATGGTCCGAGGAAAGGAACAATGAGGAAGGATGGTAAGCTATTCCAAGAGCCGTATGCGTACCAGAAGTATTACGAGGAGAACAGCTCGAGGTTCCAAGGACAGGAAGCGATGATCTACCGTGCTGTGCTTCCGGTCTGTCGTTACCTGATTCGACTGCGATACAGCTTGATGCAGCTGATGTATGATGCTATGTTTGAGAATATGGTTACTGGACTGCCAATCGCAAGAGCCATGGTAAGTCATATCCACTCTTGCACAAGATGTTGCTAATGTTCATTCCAGGTCATTACCGACGACATCGACCGAAGTCTCTTTAGTGCTGATGTGAGTTCACCCCTACCTCGAACCTGTACCTTGCTAACCAGTCAGAACCAAACCTTCACTCGCAGCCAGTACATGGTCCGCAACGATCTCCTCGTAGCACCAGCCTTGGTCCCCCAATCCAAGCGTCGCACCCGCAAGTTGTATCTCCCCTACCCAGACAAGTGGTACACCATGAACTTGCGACCCGATGAAGATCTTGGCGCTCCTCTGCTTGAACCTTCCAATGGTGGAAGCCGAATTGAGTATGACTGTCGCATCAGTGATCAGGATTCTCAACTGCCCTACATCACACCGATGTATATCCGTGAGGGCGCCATCATTCCTAAGATCAAAGTCCGGGACTACATCCCTGATCCTTCGCTTCCTGCACAGGATGCCAATCCGATTACTCTACATGTTTACCCTGGGAAGGATAACGTGAGTACAACTTGACGAGTCTGATATTAGTCTAAGCTGACGCTTGATAGACATATATCATGTACCTCGACGACGGTATCTCGCGAGACAGTGCTCCACTGGTTGGTCCCGGCCTCAAGGTCAGCGATGAGAAAGCAGCCAATAAATACTGCCAAGTCAATATCTCCCAGGTACGTTGCTATAACAATCAAACAACGTCTCTTACTAAATTTTCCAAGATCACTCGATCGTCTAATGAACAGACTGGAGTCAAGTTCAATCGTACCGTCACCATCAAGTCACCCTTCGACGGCTTCGGTGATCTCACCTCAATGATCGGAACAGAGTATACCCTCGCTCTCTGGCATGCGCCTTCAGTTGACATAAACACTACAAAGGTGGACTCTTCCAGCAGTAATGTCACTTCCAGGAGTGATACCGGATCTCGGGTTACTGTTGTCAATGTACCTGTTGCTGAAGCTCATAACGAGAAGGGTGTCAGTATTCAGATGACCTACGCCGAGGCCAAATAAGAGTTGGAATGGACGTATAGAGACTGTTCTATGATATGAGTGACATCAAGATGATGCTTATTGGTGAATTCCTTTGTTGTTTCCTTTTTATCTTACGGAGTTCATATTTTTCCTGGCATAGCCCGTGACCAACCAAATAGTAACCAGGTCAGATTTAGAAATATTCTTCAAAACTTATCATGTGTCTTTTAAACTCAACAAAAAAAGGAATGTTGTCCTAAACTAAGTGCGTGTGTTTGAACAAATCATTAGTACCCCGATTCTTAGACCTTTAAAGCCAATCTCTTCAAACTTACGTATGCTTTCGGCGTCTTTTGGTTAATGGTTGTTCACAATTTTCCAAGTCTAATAATGCCCTACAGAGAGTTTTAATGGGTAAAGTGTAGAGTAGTAACTTTATTTTGAAATATATAAACGCGCTGCCGTCTCTTCCTGTTTCTAAAACTTCTTCTTTCTTCACGTTCTTCCTATCACACATAGTTAACACCTGTCCATCAACAACGTCAACATGAACGATTTTCAAAAACGTCAACTTCACATCCTGTTCTCTGGTCTATTGACCAGTGATACGGAAAACACCATGTTATCTGCCGATGAAAAGAAAGTCATCAATAGACAGCAATGCCCGCTTTTACGTATTCCTCGCGAACTTCACCACATGATATTCGATTACCTCGACGCAATTGACAGCACGAGCCTCGGGCTCAGCTCAAACGAGTTATATCCAATCTACCGTCTACGCTTCAAAGTTCCCGTTTCACTTAACACACGCGGTGACGGGCCTATAGAAGGAATATGGGGGTGGACAAATCTCCGCAAGCATAAACGAAGTACTGCATTTTGCTTGAAATGCAACAGCCCAGTTTGTCTCTTGCACTACCATATCGAAAGTTGGTTTGGCGCAAAATGGCAATATTGCTATATTTGCAGGAGATTTGTGCGCAGGTCGAAGAATTATGACAGCGGTCGTATTCAATTGTGTAAATCACATTTCAAGCAATTTACGAACGATCGTCTTTGGTGCACGGAGGTTCTACGTCTGCAAATAGACGCTCATGGCGATCCCCACAGCTTTTTGAGGCATTCATTGGATTTGTCTGACGAGTTGTGGAAAGCAACAAATGTACCAGATGTATTAGATGTATTAGAACACAAGAGACAGAGGATCGAATTATCTGATTCTAATGGTAGATAATTAAAACTCATGGCTTTCAAGGTTTATAATTAATGCTTCTTACCTATTAACTCTTATTGAGACATCCAACGTCGAAATTAAATATTTGTTACCTAAACACAGTCTCGCAGCTGCAACATGCTTCCTGTCGACACATTGCATGTATCAATGTCTTGAAGAACTACAATTAAGAATTGAACTGATGCCTTGGGTTTTGCCAAGTCACTTTCCAATTTCCCTTCAAAGATATTTGCAAATGATAGCCGCCAAAGATTGTCCGACCTTTACAGCATTCATTGCATTGCGAATCTGTAGGATACGTAGAGATGTTATAATAGAATAACAGTGCTCTTTGGGACGGATATGCTATTAAATAGGGGAAGAAATGATGAAGTGCATTTGTTCTGATACAAGCATTAATTCAGGCTTCTTTGGTTTTGTGCAGCTAACGATGAATTCCTCAGATAAACATAAATTCCTGAACCATAAACTTCCATTCTGAACTAAGAGTCACGCTCGCCAAGGCATCAGGAAATAAGCTTCTCTGACACATATAAATATCTCTCTGCTCCGCACCTAACTCCAACCTTTTCGTACTTCACCACCGTCTTCCAATACAGATTCCCAAACCAACTCAATACCAGCAACTGGAAAGACGTTCAACCCAACACCGCAAGAGCCACTACTCTACTCTGTTCCAGCAATTATGAATACTGCAGCCTCAGACGGCACTGCCCTTGTCATCGGCAATCCACCGCAGCCGATTTTAAATCTCCCAGCCGAGCTACACAATATGATATTTAATCAGCTCCACCCATTCGATATCGTCTGCTTTGGACTTGCCTCGAAACAGTTCTACCCCATCTATCGCCAACGCTTCCCGGACTCACTACCACTGAACAAACTCGGCATTGGGCCATTCGCCGTAGACACGAGAGACTGGGAACATATATCCCCTAATCGCCCACATTACTTCATATGTCAGATTTGTGGCCCCAATTTCTGCGTTCTTTGGTACCATATTCGACAATTTCTGCGTCTAGGTGTAGAAAGAAGATACTGCTACGTATGCCGAAAGGTCTTTTGTGTTTCTGAAAGGGAAACGAAAGTGAAATACGGTCCACACTTGAAAGGGTTATGCAATCGACACAAGAAGAAGGAACGCGAGCGCGTTGAACGGGAATATGAGAAACTGAACCTGAGATATTGTGGTAATGATTGAGCAAGCAGTTGGGTATTCGTTAGTATGGCTATATAAGTCGTCATTCTTCGAAGTCAAAGGCGTGGGAAGAGACTAAGAGCAGCACCTGTTTTTCGAAATAAACCCTGGAGAATCTCATCATTTCCGAGGAAGGAATTCCAGTCCTATCTATCAAATGATATTATGTACATTCCATGTGGAAATGATATTTCTCATTGTCATCCTCAGATTCCGAATATTCATGTTTCGTTTCACGATCTCCCGTCCATGCCGAGCATTTCAAACTCTTCAAAGGTACGTCCTAGTCCTATGTTCCAAGAATGGAAATTATTAACCATTCCAAATGGTTGTGTAGCACATGGTACGGAATGAACATCAGGGTTAGGCGACCTATGTTTGTGAAGATGATTGTCTACAGCATTAAACTTCAAGACAGACAAAGACTTAGCAGAAGAGACAAATATGACAAGGATGGCAGGTCCGAAACAGGAATAGATTTTCATCTTCACTAATGGGATAATATGTCACCGTGGAGGACCAGAGCAACACGTGTCTAGATACCCATTTCCAGTCGTTCATCAACAGTAGATATCCATCGTCTACATTATATAAAATCTTTAAACTCAAGCGCTAGAAATACGGCATAATATAAACAGACATATTGTAATTGCATTGTGCTATTACTAAAACAAGAAAGGACGCCAGCTGTAGTCTCACTTGTCAACTCTGTGTAAGGTTAAAACTTCAACAACTATTTGTATGATCCAAGTAAAACAAATGTCCTTGAGATGCAAAACTGTTTGCTGAATGATGGAATAACCTTTCAAGAACACAAATTGAGGATCTTGTTCACCATGAACTAAGACGATCCACTTGAATCGAGTGCATGCAGAATCCATGCACCACCCCTGCACGACGCACGCAACGTTGCGTCCTGATTGCGTTTTCGCTGCAAAGATGGTGCAGCCAATCAAATCGAACATGAATGTCATTCTATCTGCGGGATGAAAATGATTGACCAATATCGAACCTTTCTATTGGATGTAGTGAAGAAAATGATGACATTTGGACCGTGGCCGGTTGTCTGTGAGTTAGCGGCAGGTGAACTGCCAGTATATTGTAGGTCCGTCAATCCGGTAGCTTTGACCGCTGGAAGTCCACAAGTGCCATGTAATTGAAATGTTCAATACGAAATTGATTCATTGTTCTGAGAATCAGTAGCCCAACGACTTGCACGATACTTGCATATGTAACGTAGTGGCAACGCAGGTTACTTGCAGCGCTGGAATCCCCCTGGTCATTTCACTTCCAGAAGTGGGGAAAGTAACGATTAAGGTTTGCACGGTCCAGCTCATCTCATTCCAATCACTACGATGCCAAGAAAGCTGCATCGCCTGTGTATCGCAACAACTTATCATCTTTCAAAAGAAACCTATACATGTCGAATGTTCGATAAGTTTTCGATGGGGACCGTCAGGTTTGGAAATGAGACAAAGCACAAGAGCCATCGTCGTCTCACATGTTTACAAGACATGGATCTGCACATTTGTACTGAGACCATTTCAGTTATTCTCTTTTTCAATTCGTGACGTCTCGAAGTGTGGCTATCACACTGTTTTTGAGTTTCAGGGTCAACTCTTGCTGCTATATCAGGTATGGATCCACATATCTCAGTCGTTTTATTTCTGCCTCATTCGTCTTGGGCAAGATTGTTCACGTGTCTAATGATAATAGATTGGGCGCTATCGATTACAGCACCCATAGATCCGTTCACGATTTTCAAGGCTATCTCGTTGTTGTCGGCAGAAGCGGAAGTAGTCCTCACGAGAAAGAAAGGCCTGCTAATTCTATGCAACGATGCGAACGTCTAAACAACAGTATACCAACGAATAGCACTGCGAATGGTCGTGGTGTCATTTATATGGCCGGCTTCCAGAAGGCCTTGTTCGGAGAAAATGTCCATGTACGAATCCATGCTCTTGTCTATGTACGTGTTCACCTTGACGTGGATATCGGGTCTTGGGCTATGTGTCTTAAGCTACTTGTCGAACTCGTAGCAGATTGTCAATAAAAGCCCACAGTAGTAGGACATGCCTTCTCACAGCCCCATTAGACTGAGTACCGATGACGTTGTTGTATCTTATGCAAAGGAATTGGATTAGATACCTATTCAGACCGTATTGGAATGTAGATACAGGATCAGATTATTGCACGAGTCTGCGAATGTTTCGATATAGAGGCTCAAGATCGTTACCGCTTGGTGAGAGCATTCGTATATGTAGTGGAGCCCTTTCACATTTTGTATAATACCTCGGAAACCTACACGACTAGGACCGGGAGATTTCAAGTACCCGTTTTTACATTTGATGTTAATGGGCCCGTTGAACGTCCTAATCTTCTCGATGTTTTGTTTAGCATGTTGTTGTCCAGCATATGCCGGTCCTTGGTCAACTATTTGTACGAAGGGCACATGAAACGGCCAACGGTATTGATTCCAACGCTACACTCGGGCTCATATTTAAGTGCTCTTATCAGTATCCATGACTCAGGATCTGCTGCGTCGTGCGTCACTCATTACATGTAAGTGTCTCGTAAATATGCATTGTTCATATAGTAATATATTTGTTACCGTTCCAGTAGAATTAAGTAATATGGGTAGCCACCACTACATTTGTAGCTTAATTCTAAGAAGATGGGAAACTCGACGTTAAAATGATAACTTAAAGACTTTTTCTATGGTGTTTTTGAAAAGCTCCTCTGTTTCCAACGTGGCCAGACGGCATTTTAATATGCGGCCTCGTCCGCTCAATACCTGATGACTACATGGCTTTGTTTAAGTACTGCAACTGTTCGTCGATTGGGCACGCGGTCACCATCTCAGGATACCCAGTGTTCGTGAATTAAAGCAATGAGCACGTCTCCAGGGTTCCAGATGAATCCTGAAAGTATATAATCTCAACAACTAAGTCGTGTCCTTACAGGAACTTGTTAGATCGAATCTTATGTGACTTCGACATCGTTAGTCTCGCCTGCACAATATCGACATGATAGGTACGGCGTACAGATGCCCAGCTGCTACTATAGCTCTTGACTTATGTCTCATTTCTACCATCTACAGTTACTCTCCCTTTAATTCATCTTGGTCTTTATATTATGTGGGTCTAGTCTATGAGTTACAGAGAATTGCACTACATGGGTAAAAGTTGATATTGACCATATGAATCAGGAAGAGGACTCTGCCCGTCGAGACGAAAGTATCTTCTTCTCCAAAACGATCAATGAGGCCGCATACATCCGAACTACCGGAAAGTATCAAGGGTTTGTCGAGCCATTCATTCCATGTCTAGACGAATCAGCACTATTTGCTTAATTGCCTGCCAACACTTATGATAATTGCTGGCAAGAGAAATGAAGTAATATTCGCTCTTGAGTTACCTTTACTCATCTTACCGCCGCCCCATATGCCTATTCTTTTCTTCTTCCTGCCATAACGCCCAAGCTTCCTAATTAACCTTTAGCCAGGATGAGGACAGAGGCTCTTAGAACACTTGATATGACGGCTTATTATCATTGATGGGACTGAGACACAGTGGGAGATGAATGACGGAGAGTACAACGAAGTATTGAAATGCCATGGTACGAGAGGAGCAACTGAGAGTACCCCGGATGGATTCTAGTTATATACAGTGACAAACCGATCGTTTACACGAGAGTCGACAAAAATGAGGATTACGAAATCTTGAACGTTGACAAGATAGATTGGTATGGAGCTTAGCTTATACGCCGAGGGTGATCTGACCTTACAAGTATGTCATGCGTGTACGTAGGAACCGTCAACAGCGACATGATGTTTCAACAATGCGTCATTAGTTGTGTCATGAAGGGAGGATAATGGCATAGTTTCAATCACGATCGGCCCTATGCGACAAGGGCAGTTATAACAGATGTTCAATACCCTAAGGTCAAATGTAGACAGGCTCTTTATACCTATTCCCCGAGGTGATGTTTTGTTGAACCCACGCACCAAATTGGTCAAGATTCTCCGTGCCTGCCACACAGTATTGGCTTACTGAAAAACTAATGATTCTTCCGAACACAGTACGATGAACGTTTATGCTACGAAACGAACACTGACATGATGTAACAAACTCGTAACACCTGCCAATGCATCATCACACAACATAACCATTATCGGACAGATGCACATCTGTTTAAAAGCTAGAAAATAACCTTACGATAATATCGCGATATTGAGCTCAAAACAAAAAGAATAATCATATTGCAAGACAGCCTCACATACTTGTGATGTGTTCCCAATACTCCCTGTCAGCCAACGTCGTTACAATATTATTTATGACCTACACCAACCATCAACAACAACCCAAGTCCAAAACCTTGGCAAACGATGCCTGGTCATACGTCGCGATAATTGTCAAGCATATGCGTAGACTATAGTGACTAGTTTACTCACTTCAATTGACAACTACACCCGGTCTCCCTTCGTCCCGTTGAACCACTACGTACGTAGAGAAACAGGGACAATGTTATTATGTGGCTGACGACGATAGAAATTGGATTAGCTTCGTTCGCCTTCTATTTGCTGCGTCTAGGGCAGGTTCAAACATCGAGATACCTATTATTCTACTAAGCGTTTTTCAAATGAAGAGAGCGGACCCATGCAGGTGTTCCCGATGATTGTTGACTGCGTTGAGATACCAGATTGATATTCAGTGTATCAGCGCACCATACAATTTGAAGTCTCCAGATCAAATCATTTTATTGCAAACATGATACAAACGAACCCGTTTCGACATCAATCTGCAATAGAACAACCAACACAACCTAGATTACACTAACACGTCAAGATATAATTATGACCAGGGATCGTAGAGGGCATACGCTCCAATACAAAGAGGTGGGCGAGTTTCTCATCAGTCCAACAGTATTTTACTAGCATGTTTTTCAATAGTTTACAGTAATGCGCTTCGAATACAGTGCAAGTGTCATGCAACTACTCTGCAAGTGTGGTACATGGCCAACAGCATTTTACACTTTCAAGACCGAGATGCTCTGCAGAATGGATTTAAACTGAATCATACCAGAAGACTTGGCTAACAGTTATCGTGTAATGTAAGCAGGAGAAAGACGTTTGTTTTGCATGTTGCAACTGCCACGCACCCATCGCGCATGCATCAAAAAACGCACTTGTCGAAATGCATCAAATCCTCTTATTTGACACAAGATACTGCATTATTTGCCACCGGCTGGTCAAATATTTTGCTTTTTGAGTCGTGCCGGGCCGAGGCGTCTTTAGTGCGTGTATGCTGCGTGCTACGTACTTGCACAAAACATGTCAGATGCGTGCAAGAGACATGTACCGACTTTGCATTGAAGTAGCAAGACAACTGTCTGCTTAGTCAGGACTTTTGGTATGGGAATGAAATCGGGCTTCAGCTCGAGGAACAGCTGCACAATGTTGTGAGATTACGAAGACCAGTGAGTTCAACTATATGTACCCCAAGAAATAAAACATATTCTCAATAACACCAGAAGGGGCACGACCCAGTCATGCTTTTAGCAAATTCTAATTTCAAAACCTATTGCCACGTTACATTCTGGAATTTGACTTTTAGCCGGAATGTCTGTCGCATGATGCCAGACCCCGAATGTCACACTAAGAGAGGTGGAATAGATACAAAATGCAATTGAGTATTCCTCGAAATAAGTTGAGAAGTGGGTTTTCCACACCTCTCTGGTATCTTGATTAAGAGCAATGTAGATTTAATCATGAAAGGTAACTCATACAGGCGCAATGAAACGCAAACAACTGTCGAGTGCTTGTGAACTTCCAGCCTGGCATGACATATCAGAACTTCCTTCACAAAGTAGTAATGACCTTGGGGGGAGACTTCAGCCAGTCATGACTGTCACTGGAGCAGCGTTAGGACTATAGTTATCTTCGACATTTTAGTTAACTCCCAACATACTCTCTTCAAGCCCCACGGCAGTCACTACTGTCTCCAAATCTGGATGGATTGCCAGTTGCGGAACAATTGAAGACTTAGACATCGAGTTTCGTCTGGATGATTGAATATTCTGTGGGCTTGAAGCTGGTATGCCACTCAGCAGTGAAACAGAGGCCGCGAACTTCCGGATATTTACTACCCAAGAGTCTCTCGTAGTTATATCACTCATTGTGATCGAACGCCGTCTCATGGTGCCACGCATCTTGTGTGCATCCTACTTCTTCATCCCTACGAGATGCGCACCATGTCTTTTATAATGGTTTGTACCACGTCAATGGGTAGTTCAAACACCATCACAGTGTTCGATATGCAAAGATGGATATTGTTTGGTGTCTTGGCCCTCCCAACGTCTCACCAATTGTCATATCATGTACAGGATATACGTGAACAATGCCTGTTCAATGACTCATGGCGGGCTGAAGCCATGTTTGGCTGTCTATACGCGCATTTGTCGTCGAAGATTAATTCGAAATGGCAGGCGCACTCACTTTGCATGATTGGCTGTTGACATCATCTGGCTCCCGCCCCGGCCAAAATCTCGGAAGAGCTCTAACGGCAATATGCCATAAGCTCGCTAGATTATATTAATTATTTTTTATAATCCTTAAGCTTTTACCTAGGCCTTCTTAATTTCCTCTAGGTTTTTAATAAAGGTTAATCTATTTATATAAATTAAATTTTTAATAATAATTAAATCTAAGGTTCTTTTAAAATAAAATTTCTTTTATAATATAACTCTTTTAATATAAATCTTATAATAAAAATAATTTATAAAAAAAGCTTTTATTATATTAAAAATAATAATAATTTTTTCTTTTTATAACTTTAATTAATTAATAAGCTAATAATAATATAAATTAAAGATATTATTATTTAATTAAATAAAATTAAAGTTAATTAATTTTAGTCTTTTATTATATATAATTAACCTATTATAATTCTTATATATAATATTAATTATTATTATTAAGCTAAAGGCTATTAATTCTAATTATTATTTTAATAGCTTATATTTTAATATAATTAAAACTATAATTAATTATAATAAAGATATTAAGCTATATATAAAAATAATAAACCTCTATATAATAAAAAAGAAGAATACTTTTATAAAGATTAAGCTAATAGCCTTTACTTATAAGTTAAATCTCTTAATCTTATATAAAAAGGATAGGCAAGAGGAAGAGAAAAAAGAGAGAGTTAAAATAAGAAAGAGGCTAGAGGAAATATAGCAGCTTAAAAAGGTTATCTCAGAGGAAAAGGTTAAACCGTCTAGATAGTAAAATAAGTTCCTTAAGGCACTTAATAAGCTAACTATCTTATATAACGAGTAGTTTAACTGGTTAGAGAGGCAGGTGATAACGGCGGCTGAAGCCTTTGAGTTATAGCTGGCTGAAAAGTCATGCTGGTCGTGGCCTGAGACTACAAGTACGCGACTGCTGGAAGAAGTCTAGACGAAGAAGCCCGAAGCCAAAGGCTCGGTGCGGATTATCTAGTCAATTGACCAAATAACGCTGCTTCTATCGTGAGAGATTCGTGATGTTATCAACTAGGGCTAGATCATATCAAAGCTATGTGGGTTTCTCACCATCGGTTGTCATGTGTCTGAGGGCTACAAAACGTTTACGTATCAGCTTGTATCCGTAGGAAGTGCCGTAATGTCCCATGAAGTTGAACAACGTTGGAACACTACCATAATAGAGTATGGGTAAGGGAAGTTTCAGAACAGATCGTGGCTGGTGTTATAACGAAAGTTTTCACGTCTCAAACTATCCGTCACCAAGTCTGCATCGTAGGTGAGTGATTGTCAAAGAGAGTCTCGATGAATGGCTCGAGTCGCGATGTTCCTACCTTTGAGCTTTATACAAGACTGCAGATCTGCAGCGACAGCTGTACTTCATTACCTGATTGAATTGACGTCAGTCAGTCTTACCAACCACCCTAGGGATAATCTACATTACCTTCAATAATGCGCCAGCAGTATCAATGAAGATGTTACCTTGAATAGCGAATACATGCCTTATCGTCATGATGAAGTATCCAATAGAGGCAGTCTACACATTTGGCTAGATTGGCAATTGACTCAGCTCACCTCGTTTCCCTTCTTAACACATACAGTAAACCCCGTCGAGTTCTTCTGACGCCAACTGTCTCGTGTGACAACCTGATCTGGTATAATGTTACATGTCATTCTTCTTACGTCTTGGCGAGGATGAAAGTTTGCAATCTATTTAAACAAACCGCCAGTAGAAGATCAGCATTAGCGGCGGATTAAACAAAAAAAAACAGTTAGTTGCTGGACTATTTCCATGCAGGCCCAACTTGGGTACCAATCGTACTATCAAGAATTGACCAACAATAATGCTCAAGTGTACCGAGTGCCTCGATTCATGAGTAGACTTCAGTTCCTCAACCCATTCTGTAGGTCAAAGTCTCTGAATGGTTATCATCTACGGTTTCAGTAGGCAATGTGATGTCTCAATAGCTCCATATGGTTTGATTTGGGAATACTCAAACTAATGAGAGGTTTCAAAGAGATCACGAGTTAAGTTCCAGTTTCCGTCTTCAGAAACTCTAGCAGAGTCTGTCCTCTAGTGCAATCATAGCGTCCCATAGTAGCGACATCTTCTACGTCTAGTAATCCTCTGAACAAACGTGAAAACCCGAATGATGTACATTATTTCTTAGAACGCCCTAACGCCTAGGAAATGGGCAACAAAATAACGAAAACGTCTATATTTACATCTTTCTCACAATAATGATCTCCGCTCTAATGTGAGGCTTTGCTGGAGGCTTGACAGATTCAGTAGCTTCAAGGCAATCGAAACACGGAACGACGGAATAACTAACCCGAGGACCGCAAGATTACTGCTACCTTCAACACTGTGGCTCACAGCAAGTAACTGCACCAAAGATCAACGGCAAGGTTGCGGGTTTGCCACGTTCTGTGGTGAATTCTTGAATTGCGAATTCGTGTTGACTTCACCAGCAACTAAAATGACTATGGCTTCACGACGGCATTTGGAACGATCCAGGTGTTTCCGACAGGTCGACTAAGAAATAACGTACGCTGACTGCGATTCTAGTACAAGGACTAAGAGGTCAATAAAATGAAACAGCCTGCGACTGTCTTCTTGTCGTCTGTAACAATGGCCCGACTTATCTCGAAGTACTAACATCCAATGAATGAATGGAGTTACCCTCTACACTGTTCTTTGTTTCATCTGAGGGTTGATGCAATAGCGTAACTATACAACCTGGGTAGCCGTATATTAATACCTCGTTCCAACATTGACGTTGAGCCTATTGCTTTTCTGAACATTCGTATTGTTATTTTAACACTGTTCAACTTCTATGGTTTGACTATTCAGCTCCCATCCCTTTGCAAATTGTTATCCCGTCGCCAAGGATACCTCACGCCAGCCCAAGAAATGTAATTGCTGTTGGCCACTCTAGATGAATAGCAGAAAATGGTCGCCGTCTTGCTTCCAAGGTACGCTATTTACGTGTCTTCCCGATTGACCTTACGACCTTGAATCTTTGTTGTGCACAGCGCATCTTTCGTATTGGTTGTATCGTCGGTCAAAACTACTGATGTTGTGCCCTCTGGCTTTATCGAATTTGACTACTGTTCCTCTTCTGGGTTGCTGTTATCACGTTCACATCTCTTTTCAAGACCACGTATAAGTCGCCAAACTTTACCAGACGTTCCTGTCTCTATCTTAGTTGATTTTGCAACCAGTTTCAATGTCCCATGAGTACTCCAAATCACAAATGTATGTCTGAGTGGGGGGTCACTTGGTGACGCATAACACGACACCCATTGAGCATTCAGCTTGAACATTAAGAACTTTCGAAGGCTGCCACCCTCTGAAGACCTTTACCTGATGTCCGATACATTTTAGAAACCTTGGATGTTGTTTTTTCGTTATTGATATCTTCCCCTGTTACTATAACTTGTCCTTCCCCTAGTTAATAACATCACGAATCTCTCACCATAGAAGCAGCATTATTTAGTTAATTAACTAGATAATCTATACTAAGCCTTTAGCTTTATACTTCTTTATCTAGACTTCTTTTAGCAGGTTTAATACCCTATCCTTATATACTTATAATCTTAAGCTATAATTAGTATACTATAACTTAAAGGCTTTAATTATTATTATTATTTACCTTTTTAATTAATTAAATTACTTATTATATAAAATAATTAGCTTATTAAATACCTTAAGGAATTTATTTTATTATTTAAATAGTTTAATCTTTTTTTTTTAAATAACCTTTTTAAGCTATTATATTTCTTTTAGCCTTTTTTTTTTTTTAATTTTTTTTTTTTTTCTTTTTACTTATTTTTTTTATATAAAATTAAAAAATCTAATTTATAAATAAAAGCTATTAGCTTAATTTTTATAAAAATATCTTTTTTTTTTATTATATAAAGGTTTATTATTTTTATAAATAGCTTAATATCTTTATTATATTTAATTATAATTTTAATTATATTAAAATATAACCTATTAAAATAATAATTAAAATTAATAGCCTTTAATTTAATAATAATAATTAATATTATATATAAAAATTATAATAAATTAATTATATATAATAAAACTAGAATTAATTAACTTAATTAATTTTATTTAATTAAATAATATTAATTAGAATTATAAAAAAAAGAAATTATTATTATTTTTAATATAATAAAAGCTTTCTTTATAACCTTTATTATAAGGTTTATATTAAAAGAGTTATATTATAAAAAAAACCTTATTTTAAGAGAGCTTTAAATTTAATTATTATTAAAAATTTAATTTATATAAATAAATTAACTTTTATTAAAAACCTAGAGAAAATTAAAAAGGCCTAGGCAAAAGCTTAAGGATTATAAAAATAATAATAACTTATCCTTTATCTTTATTTACTTATATATAAATACTTAACTACTATCTGTTATTTTAGGATAATAAGAGTAAACAGCATTAAATAACACTAAAACTATCTATAAAGAGCAGTTCAAAGTACGCCTAATCACCCACAGGCATGTGACTTAAGAAGGAGTAGATTTGCATTTTCAGCTGCTTGAACAACTGTTACAAGTCCATAAACTAGATACATTAAGGGATTTACAGTGAAATGAATATTGTTGCAACACTTAACAAGTACTTCTCTACCTACATGAAATATAATCCAACCTACATATCTCCTGTTAAGAGGTTCAAGGATCTGAGTCATCAACACGGACAAAATCGTTGCAAAAGCTGACATTGGCAAGATAACTAGATGTCAAGAAGAAGACCTTTACGGAGGACTTTTCCTTGATCTATATACCCAATTTCCTACAAGTCACACGTAGATGCCTTATCTAGACATCTCTTGCTTGTCTGTCTCTTTGTCCGTCTGTTGGACCATCCTGCTTATTATTTGCCGTGGCTTTGTCATATCTCCCCTCGCCTATGCTGCAGTCAACTCGATCCTTGCTAAGTACTGCACGATGGGGAGGTCCCTGTTGAAGCCTATCCAGACGTCCATTCACCACCACCACCCAGTCCATCTCCTTCGAAGAAACAAATACCCAACGTTTCAACTATCTCCGCGTCTCCATTAAGCGGGAGTAGTTCCAACACGCTCAACAACAGATCGTCCCTCAAGCACACCATTCACATTCTGGACAACCCAGATCGTGTACACGCCATCCCGATGAGAAATCTTACCCTCGTATATAGTGTACACAAGTGCATAGTAGACATTGGCGTTGTTGGGACATTTTCCACTGCTGTACTTGTGAGAACTACAGGCACTGAACGACTCAGTGTAACTAGTGCTGATCTGCACCGATGCCTCGACAATATTGAAAAGGCCAGCAGACACGCCAGCAGTGGCGCCGACCTCGATGCTGTAGGATGAAGACTCTTCCCAGATCTACTCAATTCCTGGTGCACGCTCATTGGCGTTGACTCGCTTACGCTCACCAGGCTTGATGACGCCCTGGCGAGTGACAAGGTTGATCCACTTGCCATCTCTCTTCTCGACCTTGCCGTCATCTGGGTCAATAACCTTAGAAAAGGCAACGTCACGATCCTTTCCAAAGATGCGCTATTATTCGGCGAGAGAATATTCTTCTTAACCAAATAGTACAGAACGACGACGAGGACTATGAATACCCGTGTAGCGAATAATCTCAAACTACTTGTTGGGTCCGTCGGTGAAACGACCACCAAGATCATCGCGTCTGCATTGACTCTCGACGATCTTCTTGGATGTCACAGTGAGCCCTCGTAGTTAACAAGGCACCCAGACTTGCTGTCTGTGTCTCTGCCGCAGTTGCGGGTAACTTCCCTAGGGCTGCCAGCTGTCCAGCCTAGGGTATTCCAGAGACTGTCGCCTATTATCGGCAATGTCAGTTTTGATCACCCGTGTGATGCCAGATTCAAGACTCACAGTCTTTCCAATCTGGGGACTTTTCGCGGTGGCAATCAGCTACAGCGCTCTGGGCTAGAGCACCTGAGGGAAAGAGTGAGGTTAGGAATGCGTAGGTCTTCATTGTTGAAGCAGGGACCATAGAGTTGACTTGTTGTTGGGGATGGTAGCTAATTGGAGTGAAGCTACGAGCTATTGATGAGTTGAGAATAAGGAAAGGGACTTTGTCCATCCATTCATATTCGAATGCTATTTAATATCGGTGAAATTATTTGCTTGCCATTGGGGACGAATGGATCCTATCATATCACCATTAACGTTCCGAGGAATATTCTAGAATAGGAAGTCAAAAAGGCACAAACAATCCTTCGAGTGTCCAAGCACCGGCTGAGTCCGAACCCGTCATCCGAACGCACGACGGTAAATGGCTCGGTAAATAACTAATTACCTTATCCGAGCGCTTTGACAGCTAAGCCAAGACAGATGGTGGGTGGGCGATCGCCCGGTAGTTGAGCGAGGGCCAATAGAGAATGGTAGTCATTAACGATCAACCTTGTTCAGATAATAGTTACCAAACAGATTCCGCCGTAAGGCCAACTAATGTTCTCTTGCTATCTGTATATCTTATTCTTAGTCTACAAAACAGAAAGCGAAAGATCCAGTCTATCGGGTATTTATAGTGAGCTCCTTGGTGGAACTCAGAGCTACCTACTCCAGCACTCACAAAAGATGGTCACTTGTAAGATCAGAGAAGAATGAGTGACCCGTTGATATCACTTCAGCAGCAGCCAGCAGTCTTTCTTTACACTTTATTACCATGCAATTCCATGAGATTGTACGACTGCACCACGACGCCACCCTGTAAGTACAGGTATAGGCACTTCAACATATGTATCACCTTGATCTTAGCAAGGCTGTCTTGCCGTTCAGTCGTGCAAAGGTCGATAGCTTGCTTGCGTAGCGTTTCTAGCTTCTCAGGGTTTAGGCATTTCGTGATAGCTGGCTGAGTTTAGTTATATAAAGGGCCTTAGTCGAATAGTATAGGCTGCCGCTATCTTGTCTTTTAACAGCCTACATTGTGTCGCAAAAGACCTGCGAACGCTGTAAGCAATGTGGAGCGAAGGTACCTCTATTGAATGACTCTTGCCTCGGTGGATTGATTGGGTGGTAAGTAACTGGCTTTCAACGAGTGGTATGATGGACTTTGGACCGATCAGTTATATCCTTTATTTCTTTCATTATCATTTCTAGATAGTATACATAAGTGATCAATAAAGTGAGTCCCGATAATCTGCCCCGGCCTTGGTACGGCCGTTCAATTCCGGGGAAATGTGCGGTATATAACGACAGCGGTTCTATTATGAATCCGACCCCGGCTTGGAATTTTAAAGAATTGCTCATGTTGTGGTTCTTATCTCGCGAAACAGAATTTCTCTCCTACTTTTACCATTTATGGTATCGCTGCTTATGCGGGAGGCCGACCACCTGAAGAGGGGCAACTCCAATAATTCCCATCAACAACCCCAAGCACAAACTTCCCCGCTGTTACATCCTTCCAACTTCACCATCAAAGGGAATGAAACCCATGTTCCTCAAGCATGAAGATCTTCAACAGCATCACCCGACGTGTCCGCCTCTTAATCTCTCCATCAGCCTTTCATCGTACACACTACACGGGCTCTCTACTCTTCAACCTCGCGTCCTTCATCCTTCCCGCTCTCTATGGCACACTGTCTAAGCTATGGGTCGCGAACATTGACTCGTCAATGGTTGTATTGACGGATGCGTTTACGTATATGAACACGGCTTCTGAAGCTGTGAATGAAGGGTTACCTCGAGCTGCTTGGGTTATCATTGGCGATAAAGCATCGAGGTCGCTGGCTCAGCGCTTGCAGCTAACTCATACTCTGATTACATTTCAGACATTCATTGGTCTCATTCTGAGCATTATCTTTTTAGGCGCGGCGTCTTCATTCTCAAAGAGTTTTGTTCCAGTTGAAGTCAGAGATATAAGCCTGACTTATGTCCGAATCACTTCATTCACTGTCTTGGCCGGAACATTGGAGACAGCCGTTTCTACATCGACAAGAGCTTTAGACAAACCCGACATTCCTCTGGCTATCAGCACTGTCAAGTTCGCCGTTAACATCATCCTCGATTTTCTTATCATCTCTCGCTTCCATGTCGGTTCCTTCACACCCACTGTCAACATGCAAGGCACTATCCAATTAGTCTGCAACCTCGTCGCAGCTATCGCTGGCCTTGTTTATTTCTTGTGGTCCAACACGTGGTCTTTTGTCAAGCATACACCACACGATCCCCAAGAGACAAAGCTGCGACCAAGTTTCGACTGTCTCAAGATTCTTCTGCCTCCTGGCTTGATCTTCTTTACCGAGTCAGCTGTTAGGAATGCATTGTATCTCTGGCTTGTCAGTACCATCGTTGCCCTCGGCGCCGTGTATGCTACAGCTTGGGGTGTTTTCAACACCATCCGCTGGGGTTTGATCATGGTGCCCGTGCAAGCGTTGGAAGCCACTGCGTTACAGTTCATTGGGCATAACTGGGGAGATTGGAGAAGACGAGTGGACATCAGCACCCGAAAACCTCGTGCATCACTTAAAGACTTGCAAGGCATCATACAGCCAGCGCTTCGGTCTTTAACACTCGCAATTATCTTTGAAGTCCCCATAGCAGTCTTCCTCACTCTGTTCGGCGCCAAGCCTTTTGCACTATACATCAGCGGCTCAGACGAAGTAGCCGAAGTGACAGCATACATGTGGCGGAGTTTGGACTGGTGCTATGTCTTCTACGCCATGTCTACACAGCTTGCCACTATCCTTGTTGCGACACGACCGAGATGGTATCTTTATCAGAGTCTCGCGAGTAATCTTCTTTACGTGCTTCCCTGGGCCATCGTATGTCAGGTGGATGACTTGAATGATGGTAATGCTTGGTGGTATTACAAGTTTGTTTTTGGGGGAAGTCTTGTTTTTAGTTTTGTTGATATTATTGTTGTTGACTCGCTTTGGGCTTGGAGTTTGTATTATGGGAAGACCAAGTTGGAGGCTTTTAGAGAGTGACGGTGAGGACACAGCTTGGGTGGTCTGGCAGTGAGTGTATGCTCTGTCTTGGTTGCTCGAGTGAAACTAGCAGGTATGTCAGTCCACATGTAGGGCCTGATATCGACAGAACAACAAGATTGAATGCAAGGGCATGAGGGTAGTTGAATTTTTTAGCTATGTAGCTCAGTTGCGCATCTCTTGTATGTAGTTAGTCTCTTCATATTCTCATCAAGTCATTTCATCATTCACATCACAACAGACAATCACAAGCAGTATTACGACAACTTGATCAGACAAGCAATGTAATAAAACCCAGTAAGAGTAAGAGTAGATACCTGCTCTAAAGGCACCGGTTATGGCGGCTTCCTTGATGAAAATTCCAGATTCTACTGAGCTCCTTCTGTCTTTCCTCGTTTCATTCTTCACCCCTATCAGACTCGCTTTTATCTGGACAGTACTCTGAAGCCATTTTTATTATGACCACACGCAGCTTCATATTCTCCAGTAGTTGGTAATTCGGGTAGTTGACAGGATGGAAACACCACATTTGAGAGTTGGCTCTGGACAAATTGATGAGTAGTTCCCGTGGGACAGTCCTTGTAACTTGCTCGTATTGTCAATTGAGCCGCACCTGGGTATGATTGGCTATCTGATATCAAGAGCGGGTCTTGTTTCTCTGTCTGCTACCCTGCAGCGACAAAGCAGAATCACTCAAACCTCCGCCCACGGTCGACCATTGAGAGGATGCATGTTCACCTATCATGCGCATAATATTTATTATCGCTGTACTGAATTTGGACTTTCTGTCTTGTTCACAAGATGTCTTGGTGCTTGTTGGCATTTTTTATTGTGTTGTTGACGGCAGTAGTCAATTAAACATCAATACTTCAATTCAATGAAGCCTGCGTAGAGTCTCACAAATTTCCAACGTCCGTGCATGACGCAATTAATTTCCCACCATCTGATCTGATCTTGGTCTTGACAGGGGCTCTATGTTTGGGCATGTCAGCGTATCTCACTAATGAAGATATGCAAAATAATTAAAGAACATTCAGTCAATTAATTTGCACCCTCCAAAGTCCCTCTCGTTATTGCAAACATTTTCATTCTCTCTTGCGATAAACAACAGACAGACTCGTCTTATATCCGCGTGCAATAACCGTTGAACCAAAATCTCACAAACTCTGATCCTTTCCCTAAGTTGCCTGGCAACTGGATCCTTTTCCCCTTGGCGTGTTCCCACATCCTGGAAGTGATACGAGGGATTCTAAATTTGGAGCCGCTTTCACGAACCATGATAGGCTGATCGACCCCGGATTAACCCCTTAATGCGCTGCCCGAGGCCTGGAACCACCCTGGAAGCGAACAATCCATTATTTCGCTTGTCGACGCGTACTGTTTTTTCCTCCTCCTCCCTTCTCTTTCTCTCAACCATCGCATTTCCAATTAACAACCGACATTCGTTAATTCTTTCTTCCTACGGTCGCTTTTAATCTACATAATTTAATTCCATCACAATCAATCACTCATCAAAATGTCCACCACCGTCAGCTCCGCTTCATCCCCCAGCGCCAGCACCGCCTGCGCCGCTCAGCTCTTCAACCAGCCCAACCAGGACAACACCTGCGCTCTTCCCTACAAGGATGAATACCTCACCATGATGGAGAAGTGCTGTGGCGACGCAAAGATTGTCAGCTACTACGACAACTGCGGCATCTACTGTGTCGCCCTCGACCAGACCATCGGCGAACTCTCCAAGTGCCTCTTCGGTGAGGGCGCTGCCGACGCCGACGTTTTCTGCAGCGGTAGCAAGAAGACCACCAAGACCAAGGACGCCGATGTCCCCGCTACCGCCCAGGCGAGCGTTGTTTCCAGCAAGGACGATGATGATAAGGATGGTGATGATGAGGATAGCTCTTCTGCTGCTTCTTCTGGCACAGCTACCGGCACTGCTTCTTCCAGCAGTGAGACCTCTTCCGAGACTGGTAACGCTGCTCCTTCTTTGGCGCCCAAGAGCGGCATCAGCACTGTTGGCCTCGCCATCGGTGCTCTGCTCTTCTCCTCTTTCGCTGCTGGTGCTTTCCAGCTGTAAGATTCGTCAATTGAGGTTGCGTCTTTTCTCTGCGATTTCCATCATTCTACATCCTGTCAATAATTAGGGGGGTTCTATAATTATCTATGTATACGCAGTTGGTGATAAAAGAATTGAACATTTATTTTAATACGTATTTAATTGATGTTTGCCCCATGGATCAATTGACTCTGCCCGACCGTGCCCTGGCAGGCCTGTCTCTTGTCGCGACCGTGCCTCGGCTACGACCAAACGTTTCCACTGTCCCCATCAGTGAATTAATGGGCGGGAATGTCTCCCCATCCCATTGCGACCGTGATCGAAGTAAATGCACGTCATCAAGGGTCCGCATGGTCAAAGTTCTGGAAGCGAGGATCCATAAACGCCTGAAGCCTCAATCCATGGAGTTGTTCTTCCGGGTGGGCGTACTCTAACAGCATCCCAGCGGCTTCAGGCGATTGACAGTTATTCCAACGCGGATCAAGCACGCTTTTACACAGTAGTTGCAAAAATACGTCAATTTCTTAATGCGCATCTTTTCGCCGCATTCTAATTGACCGATTGACCGGTCGCGATTTATTTTCAATTAGGTTCATTAATTGATCGGGCGTGATTTGTTTTCAATTGGTTTGGTCAACTGAGAGCGGGTGACTTGTCAGCCGTCTTGCCTGGCGACTCAGGGCAGTCGACAGTTCCAGAACACGAATCGGGGATGCATGTTTCTGGACAATAGTTGTAAGATAACGTCGTTTTTTAATGCGCATCTTTTGATAGCAGTCTAATCATTCTGTTTACTTGGTTTGGTCTAAAATTTAATTGCGTTGGTCGAGTTGTCAGTTGCCTCTCCAGCTTCCCCAGGCTGTTCACAGTTGTCGCAAACGCGAACATATACGATTGTTGATGTTTCTATGCATTAATTGCGAGAATACTTCGTTTTTCTTATGCGCGTTTTATCGCCATATATTAATTGACTAATTGATCAGGTGTAATTTATTTTTACTTGAGGTAGTGGTCGATTAAGAGCTGATGGATTGTCAGCCGATGGATTGTCTGGCAGCGTCACTCAGCGCACCTTAACACTGTCGTCAGTTGTTCCACACGTAAATAATGTACGATCTTTGATGTTTCCCATAAAAAGCCATGTCACAATGTCGATTCTTGGTGCGCATTTTTCGCGCGCATTTTAATTCCTATGTCAATTGGATTTTATTTAATTTTTGATCTAGTTGGCTAATTGAGCGCCAATTGAGAGTCAACCTACGGATTATCGTGTTAGGAGCCTCTCCACACCTACTCAGGCTATCGCTAGGTGTTTGACACGCGAAAAATGCACGAGCGTTGATGTTTTATCACAGCAGCTGTAACATAACGTCGGTTTGAACTGCATATTTCCCCTTCATATCTTGATGGACTTCATGATCAGGTATTATTTATTTTTATTGAGTTGTTCAATTGAGAGCTGCCCCAAGTTGGTCGCAGGCGCGTCAAATTGCCTTCGTTCTCGCTGGAAGCTGAGTCACCCAACCAGATGCACGTGATCTTACTGTACCCAAGTTGACCACACGATCTCGCGTACAGTCGGCAAGACACCATTAATTTGTCTTTTTAGAAGTATTAGACGCGTTTAATGCAAACTAAATGTAACTACTAGAGCCTGTGTCAGTATTCTTATTCTTGAGCAGCCTGGGGAGACCCAATTGACTACGATGGAGGATCGACAGCAGGAAGACAGACACGTGCGCCTGGAGAAGATCAGGGTATAGAGAGGCGTAAGTCACCCTTCTCTCAGGTTGAGTTCTGATATTTGGCATTCTTCAGAAATGTTTAGATGGCAGGAGGTGAAGTAGAGACCGGGTCGGGATACTCAATACGGTAGTCAGACACTGCCAGTCTTCTGCTGAGCGTCCTTTCCGTTTACTGGCGATGGCCCTCCGACATGAAGAGAAACTTTTACAAGGCCACTGATGCTTGGCCTTTGCTTCTCTCATATCACTTTCCGGTCTCATTCGGTAGTTCCCCTGACGGGATGGACATATGTGACAACCCTCGGCTTGCGAATCGGAAGATTTGTGGCATTTTAGGTTTGATCATGCTTAGGTCCCTTGGCCCTGACAGGATATAAAGTATATCGAAGTTGCATTGCATGTGCAGGGGAGAGTAGCTGACACTGGGGATGGTGAGCTACCTTCGACCAAGGTCGTCCATGGGTGGAGCGGATCCAACTCGGATATAGACACCAACCATGCGACTACTCGCAAATGCAAGGTTCATGCAGAAGTCAGTGAGGATCGGGTTATTAGAGCCTCAAAGATGTCATGGGGATTGCACCATCATCCATCGGCAATAAGATCTAAGCAACCAGCCCCACAGCACTATCTACGTGAGAGTCACGCCATGACGCAGGGGAAAGCAGATAAACGACAGTCATGTGGAAATCGGGAGATCAGAAGAACTAAAGAAAGGCTTGCTGGTGACTCTATGAGGTCCGTTCTTCCTTTATTACGATGTTCACCTGAGAGAGGGTTGCCTTATGGATGGTGGGTCTTACGCTACAGCCCTACCATTGTTCAATGTCCGAAGATGTACGTCACCAACTCCCACCACCTGGATTTGGATCTAAGGCTTAGATCCTACGCCGTTACCGCTACTTTGAACCCTTGTCCGAGAATACCTCACGGGGATCTATCCGGTACAGATGTGGCGTTACTCGAGTCAGAATCCCCCCATCCTTTGAGTTGCTTTTCGCAATTGAACGCGACAACTCATGCCTGTTCTCCAAAATCCTTTCATATCCCGGACATGTTGGAAGTCAAATACCCTTGTTAAGAGGGGCAAAAATTACAATACATTTTGCTTAATTGGTCCCTTGACTTGTCGCACTAACAGATAGTGGATTTCACGAGACCCCTGCCCTGCCGGATATTTATTATCCAGACTCATCAATGTCTGTGTTTTCGAAAGATCCAGTGTTTAAAGTTTTGGGATAACACGTATCCGAGCCGTTAGAGGTTGGAGAACTAGGTGGAGGTCAATGGCTATCGGATTTCAGGAACACGTATCAGAGAACACATGGCGGGGATTGTCACGGAGCTTATATATAGACATCATCATCGTAGCTTCCCTGGAGAGTGACATCTAATTCCCTGCACAACAATTCAATATGCTTCGTTCACGCTTTCCAACAGCTCATCACTTCACTGTCTCCGTCTTCGGTTGCCAATATCATGCCGAGGCGCCAGATGCTGCCAAATCTAAGCTCATCGAGAGCTTTGACAAGTTGATCGATCAAGATGCCATCTTCGTTGAACACCTGGAACAAAACGACCTCCCATCGAAGATTTGGATGAGCTATTGGGAATCGCCTCAAAAGTTCAAACAGTGGTGGGAGAAAGCCGACACCTCAGCCTTCTGGGCATCACTCCCTGACGATGCAGGTTTTTGGAGAGAGACATTCAGCCTTCCTGCCACTCGAGCCATGTACGAGGGTACCGGCAAGGGTCCATATGGATTTGGTCATTGCGGGAGCCTGTCACCGCTTACCACTAAGACCGGGTACTGGGGAGCTTACCGTTCTCGCATGACCCCTGACTTTGAGGGTGACACCTTCAGTTCTCCACTTCCCACCTACGCGAATCAGGAGCCCGTCTCTGAAAAGATACGGCCTGGAAGGGTCAAGATCACCGACTTTCCTGATAACCTTTGCATGGTCGTTGAAGGCCAGGTCTACGGCGCCATGGAGGAACGAGAGCGCGATTACTGGAACGAAAACTTCGACGGCCTGACAAAAGAATGGGTCACCAACGTTGTCACAGCAGGAACTGAGCAAGGCATGGTCATCGCAAGGGCATGCCACGGCTTCGGAGTAGAGAAGAAACTCGGAGCGACATCAAAAAGCGGCATCTTCCCCGGACTTGACTACCTTCGCCAGGCACAAATTCTGATCTGGCAGGATATCTCCAAGATGGAGCACATGGGACGCTACGACAAGACCCACGTAACACTTCGTCGCAACTTCATGAAGGCGTATGGACCTGGTGGAGAGATGGAAGGCGGGGATCTTTTGTTATGGGTGGATCTTGGTATCCTCAAGAAAGATGAGATTGATGCGGAGTATGTGGGATGTTACGAGAACACAGGATTTCTGAAGCTTGACAAGGGTCAGTTTTTCAAGGTTGAAGCGGTGGAGGCTTCAAAGTTGCCGCCGTTTTTCGACAACCCTGTAGAATCCAAGCCGATAGAATGGTAGATTAGATTAGGCATCAAGATCTTCAATTGATTGATGGGAAAACACGTATCAGCTTCTCGGCATTTGTAAGATAATCGCTCTCTGAATACGACGTGCATGAAGAACAAATTTGACATTTTACGGTGAGTCACGTCGCATAAAATCTGGTACTGATTGAGGGGGTGACATAAATAATTGCTGTTCTTGATCGTGTCTATCGCCCAAAGCTGTGCTGATATTTCTGTCCAGTTTGGTTCGAGTCCCCGTGTTATTGTGACGGGCTTTGCCAATTGACAAACTGACTTGATTGGACGGGCTCTCCGGGTAACTGTTATCCAGGCGGGGTCGAGTTTGAACTACCGAAATGACTAGTTTGAATCTGGAGATGAACCCATGTCTCTCCATATTTCCGACAAGGGCTACGACTCTGAGGCTCACACTAGACTACACACCATGTTCTCAATTGTGCTTCAGATCAGGAAGACTGTACCTGAAGGGGACGCTTACTTCTGCCCATAATGATGGGACATTGAGCTTTTGGGAAGCTCTGTGTAGGTGGTCCATAGTTAACCGATTGGGAACCGTCAAGATGGTGCTTGTCTACAGGCATTGTGTGGTCCCAAGACACAGGCGGCGCACGACAGTACCTGACGCTTTGACAATTCTCCTCTCAATCGGGTTAGAGAAGTGAGGGGATCACCCAGTAGATCCATCAGTCCAACTCGACATGTGTTAGCCTTGAACTTTAATTTGGCTGGACTCGATAAGCTATCGCCCATTGACTTGTCCTGTTCCCTCGTTTAGAAATAACAGTGGGGGATTTTTTATTGACTCCGACTTCACCTCATTCTCACCGTCATAAGCTTGAACCAAATCGACTGTATACTCCAACTGACATCACATCATATCTGAATCTCGCAATCATCATGTCTGATCCAAACCCACGTGTCAAAGAAACCCCACAGAACCCGAATCCCAGGAAGAGGGCATCTCTGGCATGCAATGGATGCAGAGTCAAGAGAACAAAGGTAACACTCCGATGCAAGATCCATGTGCTTATCGTACGATGCTGCACATACCATGAACGTATCGGCTTCTAACTCGTCTATCCGAGGTAGTGCGACGGAAGTCAGCCGCGGTGCACCGCCTGTGGTGACCGAGGCCAAGACTGTGAATATACCCAAGCCGAAAGCAACAGGAAGTGTGTACATCCTGTACCCAGTCTTACCCGAATGCTGACAGCCGCATCAGACGCCACACTAATGCTTACATAACCGCATTGGAGGCCCGAGTTGCTAGCCTTGAGGAGCAGCTGGCTATGCTGGCTAACAAACATCCGGAGTCACCAGTGTCCATCGATAATTGTGGTCCCAATGACGATGAAGCGATAACAGCCACCACGGACCCATCGCAGAGCCCTGCACCCGTTGACTCGACGGGTGATGTGATGGATGAACTGGCTAACTCTCTTGGATGTTTCACTCTTGGTGAGACTGGAGAGTTGCGCTATTTTGGCGCATCCAGTAACTTTTCCCTTATTCAGAATCACTCCATCAAGATCCCCTCATCACTCAAGGCGCGTAACCGAGGTATTGAAGCAGCACGGGCAATGCCCGGCTACTTTGAACCGTCCGATGAGCTCCGTGACGAACTACTCACTTTGTACTGGAGGTGGCAGAACTCTTGGCAGTACATCGTCCCCAGAGAACTGTTTGTTAGGGACCTGTATGTGGATCATGTTGACCGATACTGCACGCCACTTCTTCTCTTTTCCATGCTGGCGTTTTCTTCCAGGTACTCTCGAAGACTGGAGCTTAGAACTGACCCCAATGACGCCAACACAGCTGGAGAAGCATTTGCTGCTCAAGCTAGGACCATGCTTCATCATGAGTATGAGGCTCCGACTACCACGACGGTTCAAGCTGCAGCACTACTCGGCCTTTACTGGGCTTCCATCGACAACGAAGGCCTGGGGTTTATGTACATTGGAATGGCATCGAGGATGGCCATGAACCTGGGACTCCATTGTGATTGTTCATCGTATGCAGTAAAGAGCATGATCACTGAAGATGATGTGGAAGCACGGACAGTTACGTTCTGGGGAATCTACGTCCTTGACAAGTAAGAACCACATTCGATGCATCTTTCACGACAATTCACTGATTCTCTCAAAGGCTCTACTGTCTTGGAATGGGGAGACCTGCCAGTATCCAGGAATACAATATCACGACAACCAAATCGAAGGGACTGGTACCAGACAGCCCATTACTCACAGAGGCCCAATTGAGGTCATCGACTCCTTGGCCTACTTCTCACATCAATGAAAATGCAATGCATACTTGCGATTTAATGATGATCACCTCTGAAGTCATTGACCAGTTGTAGGTTCACTTAACCGTGCAATTTACCACCGAGGCTGACAGACCATAGGTACGCTCAGAGATATGCATGGACAGACAAGGAACGTGAAGATCGAGTTATGAAGGCCCACCTGGAAGCTGTGGGATTGTTTGATCGACTGCCCAAGAGTTTGAAGATCTCCAACTCGAGTCTACAGTGCTCTCCTCCCTATATCTATCAATTTCAGTGAGTACCCTCCTCCATATGATACTGTTCGTACTGACACATGTTTCAGTCTACAATACCACCACACCATCCTGCTTCTTCATCGACCTTTCTTCCAACTTCTCAATCCTGGGAAGAACTCTATTTTCTATGACCCTGAAGGTGGTGATATCCACTCCAAGTCAGTCAAAGACTCAGCAGTCAGAATTGCCAGAATTTTACAAATCTTCATCAAGAACTACACAATAGTGAGTACCATCATTTATCTGATCTTGATCGTCGATGCTGACAGCGCCAGGAACACGTACCCATCTCAGCAGTACACCCAGCATTCACAGCCTCCATCATCCATCTCCTCCACATCAAGTCCTCGGGAGACGTCGGAAGAAGTGAGGCCATGAGATGTCTTACTACGTGCATCGTAGCACTGTATGGGACCAACGTTAGTTGGAATTGGGCGAATCGATCACTTCGAGCTATTCAGTCACTTGCTCTCGAATGGGAGATTGACATTTGGGCACATGGTTTGGCGGATGAGATACCCGAGGATAGTAGGTTGCAGTTTGAGAGATATGAGATGGATGATGTGCCGGTAGTTGCTCAAGCTCATATTGGGACAACGGAAGGGATTTCTTTGGATGATATCTTTGAGTCGTGGGAGTATGGTCAAGTCTTTGATGAACCTTCGCTTGGCTTCTATCATTAGAATGAAATTATTGTATTGGTAGTCTTGATTCGTATTCTATTTGAAGAAGAAGTCTCTGTTGGTCAATTGATTCCACAATAACTCTTCACTGTGAAGCTACCCGTGTTCCCTTCGTATCTGCATACTGGTCATGGTTTCAACGTGACCTTCGCACCTTGTCGTGTGATGTGTGTGCTAAGCTCGTATCTGCAGGTACCCAATTGTCATTCAGAACTACCCCTCCCACGAGATCTATGATAGGCAACCCCCGCACTTTCGGAGATACGGATGAGATAGCTGCCACGTTTTGTCTGGGGTAAAGGCGGGGTTTGTGCCGGGTTTCACTATTCCGGCCAGATAAGCGGGTGGGAACTTGATGCCCGGATAAGACCAATTGGAGGATCAGCGTATCCGGGAAACATTCTTCCAGATAGTCACGCAGAAACATCATGTCATGATCAGACCACCACAAGATAAATACCGATGAAAGCCGCTGTTTGGTAGTTACAACTCATCAACAGCAATTCAGATCAACAATACTACACTCAGAACTCTTACTCTTAACTTTGCCTTCAAGCTCCCAGTTCCTCAACATGTCCAAGACTATCAAGGTTGCCGCTATTCAAGCTGAGCCCGTCTGGCAAGACCTCCAAGGTGGTGTCGAGAAATCCATTCGCCTTATCCAAGATGCCGCAAGCGAAGGTGCCAACGTAATTGGCTTTCCCGAAGTGTTCATTCCAGGTTATCCATGGTACGTCACATGACTGCATTCATGGGCAGATCAGCTTATTCATTCTTAGGAGCATTTGGGCCAATTCGCCTGTCGAAAACGCCGCTTGGGTCAATGAGTACTTTAAGAACTCCCTCGAGAGGGAGTCTCCCGAGATGGACCAGATTCGAGCGGCTGTCCGTGAGGCAGGAGTCTTTGTTGTTTTGGGGTACAGTGAGAGATACAAGGGTACTCTTTACATTGCTCAGGTCAGTCTCAAACATGTGTTCATTATTATTGTCTTCTTTGTTGACATTTGTAGTCTTACATCGACGAAACCGGTACCATTGTTCTCCACCGCCGAAAGATCAAGCCAACCCACGTTGAACGCGCCATCTACGGTGACGGACAAGGCGAATCCTTGAACAACGTTTATCCTTCCAAGTTCGGCAAGGTAGCAGGCCTCAACTGCTGGGAACACACTCAAGCACTCCTCCGATACTACGAATACTCCCAAGACGTCGACATCCACGTTTCCAGCTGGCCATCCATCTTCCCCGAGAACCACGAAGACTGGCCTTACCACATCACACCCGAATGCTGTAAAGCCTTCTCCCACATTGTGTCTATGGAAGGCGCCTGCTTCGTGATCTTGGCCAGTCAGATCCTAACTGAGGAGAATCACGAGAAAGCCAATGTCAAGGGCTTTGACTACACCAAGAAGAATGGAGGCGGGTTCACTATGATTTTCTCACCTTTTGGAAAGGAACTTGTCAAGGCTTTGGACCCGGGTGTAGAGGGGATTTTGTACGCTGATATCAATTTGGAGGAGAAGTACAAGGCGAAGCAGAATTTGGATATTGTGGGGCATTACTCGCGACCTGATCAGCTGAGCCTCAGAGTCAACCGCCATCCTGCCAAGCCTGTCTTTTTCGCCAACGACCTTTGACCTGGTAGTTTTAAGAGTCGGATATTGGGATAGTACACAAGTAGTTAATTGATAAGTTTGATTGAGATATTTGTATTGTTTATTACAAGTGAGATGGTAGATGGACTTCAAGGTGTTTCTTCGTCTTCCATTGATCACTGGAAAGACAACACAGTCAAGTAATCCGGACTTTAACTGCAAAGAACCTGAGTATTCGGCTGTTCCTAATTGCGAGCAAGCGAAATACTCCGTATTATGTGCATTGAACCGGTTCGGTTATTGCTCATTTCGGGAGGACTCTATATGGGGTTTCATGCCTTGGCACGTCATACTTGATCATCGAATTGGGGTTTACCATGTAATATCGGATGTAGGATTATTTCTCGAGTATCTCAAATTTGCTAAATGCAATCATTGGCCTTTTGTTGATGCGTCTTGGTGTCACGTCTTGATTCCGGAGCGGGGGTAATGGAGTCTGGAGCCAAGATCAATGGCATTTCTTCGCTCTTGCGGCTCAGCATGTTGTCTCATCCCGACGTTCCGATCTCTAGAATTACAATATGCGTATAATCTGCAGAAAACTGTCAAGTAGCTTCATTATAAGCGTCGGCTATTTCTGTTCTTGAATTTTGTTCCTGTCCTTAGCATCTGGGTTAGTGGGTAGGAGACAAAATAGCCATCTAAGCTTTACGGTATAGAACTCAGTAGTCTAAGAACTAAAGTCTAAAGAGCATAAAGTTACTAATGTCGTCCCTTATGCTTCCAGCGGTTAGTTATTCTGATACCCTGAGGCCGGGTAAAGTCCCGGTGGGCGCATACGCGGTATCGAGCCGTATTGGGGGGTTAACCAGGATGTTTTTATGCCGGCCGTATCATACTCAAGTGAGACAAACCGGGTATTCTTTGCGGTGGACTAATGAGAATGTCTTACACCGTATTTGACCGGGAATTATCGTTATTACGAGGCGGAATGGCCGCCGTGGCGACCGGCTCATCACCATTCCATTGGCGTGTTGACCAATGAAGTCTGTGTCAACTTGCATTCTGGACAAAAGATTGTGAGACATGCCCATGATTGCTCTCACCTCTTGGACACGTCGCGTTGAAGTTTATTCTTTAAGTGAGTTATAGTGCAAATTTGCAGAAACCCTTGCTGTAACGTTCAATTCCTCTCAAAGCTGTTTCTAATCCTGGGGTAAGGTAAATAGACAAAACACACGAGAGACACAGGTATCACGTGACAATAAGACTTTATTCAACAGCCTGAAAATGAAACAGAGATGACACGAGATGGCTTCACAGCCTAGTCTTTCGAATTACCAGCGGCCGAGTCTTCCATTAATTAAAGACGCCGTGCTTATGCATTTACTTTAGCCTAGAACAGAAAATGTCTTTGCGGCGTCAAGGCTTGGCAGTGTTGAACATGCCAGAGTCTAGACTTCGCATCTTCAATCATTGGGGGCTGACAACCTCTTATTGCGTACAAACAGTAGTGCTGCGCCATTGAGTATAACCAGAATACACAAAATCTGAATATAAAACAGAGGATATTCCACGTCTTGAAAGAGTTTCCTCATCGCCCATCTTCTCAACCACAAACCCAAAACGTCTTACAAAGCAACTCTATTCATTTCAGTAAGTAGATTGGAAATCATTCTCTACCCATCATCAAAACTACCTGTCCGATCCAGTTACAATGAAGGTCGCTCTCGCCGTCGCTCTCGTCTCCATCCTCAACGTTGCTGAAGCTGCCACGCCCAAAATCGTTACCCATATCAGCCGTATGGGAATCGGCACCTCTACTTATCCTGACACTTCCGGCAAGGCCAACGGTCTCGGCAACTGGACCGACGGTTGCAAGGGTACCAGTTACGACTGGATCAAGCAGGTTTGCATCGACCTGCCCAGGAAGAGGGCACACATAATTTACCCGAACGGCACAAAGCGCTGTTTCAGACAGTCCAGCAAAAAGACTAGTCCGTGTGGAACCGGTGTTACTTGCACCACCACTACATTGACCGAGTCTGGATGTAACTGGAGGTCTGCTGACTCTGAATTTGATGATGAGGTGGACGACAACATCGTTTGATGCATCGAGGGTATACAGTCAACTGTCTCGACGACCAAGACTCCCTGCCTGAAGAGTGGTGACGTGGGTTGAGTCTTGTATCTGGTCGACCAACTTGTACAGTCCTTACCTTGATAATGAAACATGAGCTCTTGCTTGATATCTTGTATTTACCGTACCTGCTGCAGAAGGACGGCTTCGCCACATAAGCATTTGGCAGCATTGGCTTTGTGGAATACAGACTTAACAGAAAGTGATTACGTATACGACACTGGTGCCTGAATACGCGGATGGGAATGACTGTAATAGTGATGTTTAGGTTCTCAACGTGAAGATTACGTCTTGTTTTAATTCTCTGTGCCATCTCTTGAAGTTGACTCATCTACCTTATCACCGTCACCTAGTAGCAACGAACATACTACTGAAACACAAGAATTCCAACAGTTCGTTTTATTAATCCCTTTCAGCTATTTATCATTCTGAACTCTGCTGACTGATTGCCATCACAAATGTCATTCGTATCTCGCTTTTGTGATGTTTCCACCCTCTAGCTTTGCGAAATAAGTTAACATTTCCCGACCTTTAACACCGAACCCAGTATTCAGTAATTGAGACAGACTCGCTATTAAAATTCTTCAGTCAGAGCGTAGTCTCATTTGCAATGTCATAAGTCTCAGTTTGCCGCCGTATGTCGTTTGTTCATTGAGAGAATATGAGAAGATACGTAATGGTGGTGAATGCCCGATATGTACTTCAAACGTAGCTAAGCTATATCTCGCCGCTGTGAAAACGTCTTTGCTTTCTGTAAGCATCGCGGTGGTGGCGCGGAAGGAAAGGAACGTTAGGCGCCATATACACACCGTAATGCGATGCACATAGTTCCTCGCGCCAAGGTTTCTGCATCGTCATGAACCTTTGACAAATGCAACAGTAATGTTGGTTCGAAGGAAAGAAGTCTCTTATATGATAGTGCAAGACACATTTGAGTCGACTACACTTCGTACAATCGTTCTTTCCCCCACGACCGGCGTATTGTTGCCTCCATAACCCGCCAGTTTTCGGAATACCGCCACAAGCATCCAGTGGAACCGGGTCTTTGAAGTATCCGCGGTAAATTAGGTAGAGGTCCCTGGAGGTAAGTCCGAGGCATGTGCTGTCGACAGGGTTAAGATGATCGAATATCATATGGTAAAGTTCGGTTGGTAGACGCAGAGCAGGAGGTGTTTGGTTCTTGATGGGCTGACCTTCAAGGGCAGTAGAGGATGGTGCTAGCATGGTGTTCATCGTTACCATAATGGTAGATATGTGCTTATTCTTGTTCTTGGCTGAAGGTGTTGTTATTCTTTTCTAAAGGCCTGACAAGTGTACAGAGCTGAATGGTTGGTCCTTGAATAAAGCGAACGAAGATGAAGTCTCTCGTTGATGCAGAGGAGGGGATGCTCTTATAAGAGCGAGAAATATTTTGAACTTTGTCAATCATTACATTTACCTTCAGAGTCAAAGATAAAATCATTTTGAGTTCAAACTCAGTTGTTCGTATATAGCTTTGATAGCATGTAGACCGTGAGGTCGAGGTAAAGAGTGTTAATTTTGGTGGGGCTTGGTCGTGAAAGATTAACAAAAGGGTTTGGTTGCTATGGACAATTGCGTCCAAAGGTGAAGCTTATATCGAACCCTTATTAGTGTAGTTTTGAGTATATATATTAGTGTCCTTCCCGTCGTTTTTGGTTTTCTCAGCACTCACCATCTTAATTACTTACCCAAATCCACTACCAAACCAGAAAATCACCATCTTCTGTAAGTCATGCCTGTCGGCATCAACTCATCTCCAAAACTAATTACCCCCTATAGTCACAATGAAGTTCTATCTTGGGCTCACTCTCGCATCTTTTCTCGGCATTGTCGGTGCTGGTGATTTGACAGCCAGGTTGTGTACCGTCATCTGGAGTGACGGACAACGCTCTTTAACTTATCAGGACACTGAGGGCGCATCCCACCAGATTGGCGGTCAGCTCTATGGGTGCCAAACCACCATGTTTGACTGGATAGATGAAATCTGTCTCAGTGAATCGAAAAGGAATGGCCACTTGTCTTACACTGACGGTGGGGAGCGCTGCTTTGGACAGTCCAGCCGGACGAGCCGCACGATTAGACCAAATGTCACGTTGGACATTACTTTTTTCACTGAAACTGAGTGCAACTGGAAGTGGGCTGCTGGTTTTGATTCTGATGATACGGACATCACAACGGTTGAAATTGAAGGAAGATAGCAATGAGAAAGTGTTGTTTGTTGAAGGGTGTTGGCGGGACGTTTGTATTTTCCTTTGTTTGACAACCCATATAGTTCTTACTTGGGTATTAATGAACAGCTTTATTTGATGGGCAACACAACACTTGATGGAGCCTCGTTTCTGTATTGTGATCTTTCTCGTTCCACCCTTGCCTTTCATTTTCTCAATCTCTTGACTTTCGCTTATTTCTTCTCAGTTTCTTCAAGGTTATGAAAAAAAGTTTATGTGTCCGCACAAATGAAATTTCAAGAAAAGTAATCAGTGGGCTAGGGCATGTCTTTTCTGTATTGCCTTTCCCGTACTAATCACTGTTTCTGTAAACCAAGGCGCTAGAGGTCAACATTCCAGTTGTGTTTATCGGCGAACATCCATTCTTCACTTGGTGTTTAGGCACGATATTTAGTACACAAGAGAAGAGTAAGGAGGATACATGAATGGTGTTCATTTGAGCTTGACTATTACCTGGGTTAGAAAACAGATTTGTTGGATTTAATACCTGAAATAGAATTTGACTGCAATAAACATGGTTGGTCTGAGATAAGATCTATATAATTCATGCGATAAAATAAGACAAGATAAGGATAAGATTGATACGATTAGATCTTGCGCGATGAGATAAGATAATCAAGATTAATAAGGCTACTGACTTTTCAACTCATCAATCACTTTACTTCAACCGGCATTATTGTTTGACATAACTCGTAGCTGTAAAGATTGAAGAATCCAAATCCGTTGCGCTCACTAATTGATATCATGAAAACTTCAATTGAAAGACTTAACGCTATCTTTTAGTGTCACACGCAACCTTGTAACCTACTGGATTTGACATGCATGCAAGAACTCTAGTGATTCGTATAATAGTATCACTGTGGGGAGCCGACTTTAATAGATCTGCTTGAGTAGAAGCTATTAAGCGTATACTTTGGAACTCACGTCACGTAAGGTCCACATGTCTTGAGACAGTCATACTGAAGGTGTCCTCAGCAGCGTAATATCGGATAAACCACCGAATACTGTTACCTGGTTTCTATTTTGGAAGATGTAGTTTGAAAGACTTAGGTCAAAAGACAGCGACACGTGGAACTATATATTGATCGGGGATTGAAAGCGATGTTGTGGTATCACAAATGTGTTTAAGCTGATATGAACTACAATCATGTGACCTAACTCAAAAGCAAGGATCTCGTGCTTGTATACCAGCTGAAAATAAGTCTGTTAAGATTGAACATGTGCATGTGAACTCATGCGAAATGTTTTATTAAAGAATGTTTGCGTATCTTCCCTCCCGTAGCAGGTTTCAAGTCTACGATGTCCGTCCCTAAGGAGACACCTGGAAGTGATAATGTATCCCTGAGGGTAACAAATCCGGCTATCACATGTAGGGAATCTTGAGAGGTAATGATATCTGGGGTTCCAACGATAATAAAGTTCATTCTAAGAAGGGCAGATTTTGAACTTGGTCAGGTCGGAGCGATCATGGTCAAGGAGATGTGGTTCCTCGAAGAACGTTGACAACAGTGAGCATGGTGACCCGGACGTCGTAAGGATACCAGGGGTCTTTGGAGAAGGAAAGCAAATGTTTACAGAGCTCTCCGACCCTGAGCGGTAGATAATTGTCCACCACACCGGGCCAGTCCGCATCACTGAGCCACCCAATTGGCAGTAGAGGCGACCAGTTCGTACAAATGTGGCAGTGACCTTGCTTGCCAAAACCTTCACCGCAGTTGCCCAGTGGCTGGGTTCAATTCCATGGTTACTGTGGCTACATAGTGGGATAGAAGCTCTCTTACATCGTTGCTTTTATAGAAATGGCGTATCAGAAGATGTCGACAGTAATTACCTACTGAAGTGTATAAATCGTCAAACGGAACCTGTATCATCCGGGAATTTCCAAGTGATTCTCTGGGTTTGTAGTTGTGTCATTCAATATCTCATTGAATGACCACAATAAGTCAGTTCCATATTCAGGTTTATTTATAATTGACAATATATCTCATGAGTTGCGTAGTTTGATCATTGGTTGATGGTACGATTGGTTCTGGACAACGATCATATTGTGCCGGACTGTGTAAAGAGCATGCAATTAAAATGAATACACGCGGGAACAATTGATCAGAGATGGTAATTGCAGACCTGGTTAAGATTGATGTGGCTCTTGAGGATCGACTGTTGACAGTGGCGGTGAAGGACGAGCTTCAACTGGAGACTTCGGCCTGTGGTGATTCATCGCCATCATAGCTGTTGGGGACAATGACTTCATATTCCAAAGCTCAGATTTGTCTAAGTAAATCTCGTTAACGACACATTCAAATCAAGTTAGTATTATGTTACTCAAGATGTCGTAAGCTTGCGCCCAGGCCTTCTCATTTTCCTTAGCGCCCACGGAGCCAACAGGTAAGTACTAAGTAAGAGTCGACATCTTTCAAACATAAAAGAGACAACGTAGCTTCAAATATTAAACTTAGCAAAACATAATCCAAGCGGACCCAGGCGGCATCTTTGAACTGCTGCGACTCTTCCATAAAGCCTTAGCGATTGTTGTCATCAGACATAGTGCTGTCAGTTTCTTTGGATAGTAGTCGGTCTTCAGCCATAACTATATACAGTGGTGGGACTATTGTCAATTACAAAACCTGTATCGGACATATTTGTTGAAATTACTTGTCATTGTTGAGAATGCTTCAAAGGAATAGCCGTACTTTGATACAATATACGTGGAACCAATATGAAGCCCACTCCCTTTACCCTCTGTTTAGATAACACACATCAATTTGTTATGTCCCTGTAAAGATTGCTGAGTAAACCTATTGGCAACTTGCAAGCTGTTGTATTTTCCTCGAGGACGCTTTGTCGACGAAGTTGAACTTACTCGATACGAGTTTGAGGTGTTTAGAAAATCTAAATGCCCCTCAATCTGTAAACACTGTAAATTGATGCTAACTTAAACCTGTTGCGCCAGGTAATTCATTCTTCGGAGATGAAAACAACAAGGATACGTGCGCGCACGAAGGTTGTTGATTGAGCTAAGTTGTTACGGCGGGGCACAGAGCGAGAAGCGTTGTGTTGAGTTGAGTACAATGCTGACAAAGATGGTAAAGGAAGTCCCCCGTGACCGGACGAACAATTGTGTTAGATGAAACTCCGTTTTCGTTCAACTTCTCGCACAGTACATGCAGCCTACAGGATGGTTGCAAGTTTGATGCATGCTCCAAATCAACGACTTTGGAAGTGAATTATGCGTAATTCTCGTCAAGGAAACCACGATTTGCGGAGCACTCTAATACAATTTAGAGATGAACGTGAAAAAACGAGTTTATAGCTCCAAAGTCAAAGTCGAAGAGATTGGTGATGAGGCAGAACTCAGTTAATGTTAATAGTTAAACTACAGTATTTCATTGGCATATTAAGAGATTTGACAAGATCTTGGAATTACCTGACGAACTGTTGTCTCCCTGCTTGTTAACTGTCGCATTACAGTATAATTGTTTGCAGCTGGAGTTGTCAGCTTTCGGAGACCTCATGTATAGGTTCGTAGACGGATGGGCAAAGAAAGGCCTCCGCATGTCTATAGAAATGCCCAATTTGTGAAATTCAACCGCATGATACTGTGATTTGCGATGCAGAACATGTGATGGGTGAAGGCGTCGTCGATATAGATCGATTAGGTAATCAGAGACCGGATCCGGGGCTTACCCGAATCTCGCTAGCTGAGTCAGCTTGTCTGTACCTCAAAGTCATAGCTGACGACGCAAAACACAACATCATGCACCACAATGCAATACATCTAGACCCTGGTTGTCATCCGTTATCAAGTTAGTTGTCAAAGACAGATGCGGGCAACGTGACGAGAAGTTCGTGTTATCTTCTTTATGCTTGAACGACTCAACAATGGACTCCGTGTTATTCATCTTCTACTCATCGTGTTTAGTGCTTCACAAGGATGTTAACGTTGACGACTGCTCTTGCTTAGGTAGTATAATGATTTTGTCTTGCTTTCATTTAGGAATTGACTCCAGATGACATTGAAAGAAGTAATCTATTTTCCAAGCACAATAAACTGTTATTGGACGTCTACAATAGCCCCCTACCGTCCAACCTTCTCCCGTATAATCCTAGTATATTTGGTCCCAATCCGGGGCATAATATCTTAGTACGACGCGATATGGCAGTAGCGTTTATACGGCCCGAAATTGCTATATGAGGTGCGGCCAGCATCAGACTGACAAAACTGTATAATACCAGATCAGCTCCATTGCTTGAATGACAGATTATTACTCTCAAACTCAATTCAATTATACATTCCTCAATGAGAACGAGCATACCATGTGACAACAGAAGACTAGGTGCTGTTATCCCCGTATGCTCATATCCCGAGCAACGACAGATGTAATAGTTCACTCTTACTGTGTCTCTTTGATTCAGTCTAGGAGGGAGTTCCTGAACACTAGATCTCGCAATGGGTTTGGCAATCCAACTATCATAAATGGCTTTCTAACTCAGTCGATGAAACATAAGTCTCCATTACGTCGAAGAAAATATGGTTTCCATTGCGAAGCAAGGAATTACAAGGATCCAAGTTGTGTCGTCATAAGTGCTGGGTGTAGCTCCGCCACGCACCTGTGCCACTGAAACTATTGACAAGTCGTCGGATGACTCATGTGTTAGTCAGTTATCGTTTGACGGATATTGGATTACTGCAGCAAAGTAATTCTTCGATGTGACAGGTATAAAGACACTACCTTGGTTTTCGTTGAATGTTGCGGAGTAATCCGGCTATTTCGACGCGTCATTTATGCACCCGCAGGAACCGATTCATAGCATTCGATCAAGAATCGTCTGATTTATGGACTCTCGGTCACGGGCAAGGTGTGGTCGGACTCGGATTTCTCTGTTCGGAACCACACCTTGGTCATTGAGGCGCTTACCCTCATGTCGTCCTTGTAGATGTGAGATCTGGTGTCACTATAGGTACATCATTCATTCCTGGGTGACAGGTATCTCTAGTACATCCAATATCCCTTGAGAAATAGGTCGTTGTCGGCTTTTGACCACCTTGGAGCATGTCCTAAATGGTACCTGGTTATTCTGGAAGTGATAATGCAGGTACAGCCTGAGGGTCATCACAACTTGTGAATCATGTCCACTGTTATCGTCAAAAATGGTAGAAATGTCCTCTGGAAAGAAGTCAGGGTCTACGTCTCGTGGTAGCACATCGTGTATAGCTTAAACCTGGACTGACGTGAATTGATACATTCATCTTCGACACAGACAAACACGTAGGAAGTAGCAAAACGACTAAAAGTAATCCTGAAATGTGTTGGCATAAACGGACCAGATATCAGTTCCCCGGGCCCTCTTCTTGTTGAAACAGGACGATAGTAACTGCCACCTGAACTATTCCAAGAAGATGTTCATTGGTGACGTTTGTACTTAGAGACGACTAATGGCGATTTGGACTCGGCCAGGGTCCATTGCCAGATGCAAAGGTGGTTAGCAATAGTATAATGGAATGACTGTACATTATGTGAAAACTCAGAGATGATAGCATTAACATCAGCTTTAGTTCAACCTAAGGTTAAAATCGTGACCCATAGACCGTGCTAGGAAGCGTTTTGTTGACAAGCAGATGTGGCCTTTCCAGTGACTGATAGTTGAGACCATTGGTCGAGGAAAGAATAATAAATGGAGGATCTCGGTGACTTGATCAAATCTTTTAAAAAGTTCGAGTTCCCCAATAAGAGTATCTTCCTGCTGATAAAAATCTCAAGTTCCCCCGTAACGATAGAGGGGCAGGGTAGTCAGTCAAGTCAAAGCTCCATAAAGTAGCATATTTCCTGCCGACATTAGAGCAATATTCCTCAAATTGAAGGCACGTAAGTCCAATCCCAGTATACCCATCAACATACTTGGCGAGATGTCCAGTTCATTGTAGTATCAGCAATGTTGCTACTTCTTTACCACCCGCCTTGTTCAATGCTTTGGGTGAGCCTCTACCGTCCAGACTAGCAGGCAAGGTTGGGGCTGGCTCTGGGTAATTAGATATCTGATCCGGGCTTTACCCGAATCTTCCTGGCCGAGTGAGCAGGTTTGTAACGTAGCGACACAACCGCCGACGAGGCAAAATACACATTCATTCAACAAAACATAGCAGATAGATCTAGACCCTATTCGTGATTCGTTATCACCAGTTGGGTTGAGGCTGCTTAAAATTTGGTACCTCTGATTACAAGATGCATGATGCGGTAACCCACAAGTATCTAATCCCCAGCGTTCTTGAAAACATAATTGTATTTGCACCTAGTCCTGTCTTTGCAAGAATATTCGAGGGAAGTGATATCGTTATTTCATGAACATTGGAAGCAGTAGTCTTAGCACAGGTTACATCAGAGTCCCATGCATACCTCGAAGCAGTATCATCCATATCTTAGACCAGCTGTTAAGGAACCAATAACTTTGGAATGCTGTTTCCATCGAGGGGCCCAACACAAATAACTCTTATTGGCAGGGCTTTTGCCCTGCTTTAGAACCTTGAAGCACCGTAGCGTATGATAATTGTGACACTCGATGGTCTTGATTTTGGCTAGCTGAGCCGTGTCTTGAAACACCTCATGGGAACAGATTTCATTATTTGACTTTCGGCTTCTGACCATGAGGCATCAGGGACTTCTCGTCTGCCTTCTCGCAGCGGAAAAGATGCTTCATTCCACTCACCATCCCGCCGCGGTACACCGTCAATTATGGACCTCCTCTGCCTTGATCAGCCCAGCATATGCGCAACTGGATGGCCTTGGTTTGTAACGAGATCCTACGAGATGCTGGTTCTGTAGAACGAACACTGCCAGACATTTTAACACAGCTGACAGTCGTTTTTCGCTTTATCTCAAGAGTACGTGTTTCCGACGTAATACAAGCAAAGGTGTGATCGTCATTCCGGTAGCCCGCTTGTTCAACATCTTTGATGAATTTAAAGCAGTCTACGCCAAAGCGTTGTTGACAACGTGTTTCGATGGAGGATGAAAGATATGGTTTTATCGACAGAATTAAGAACGGGCGTGATGTGAGGTGATTACAACAGGCTGGGCCCTTTGCATTGATAATCCACAACTGCACCCAATATGCCATGCTCTACAAGTTAATATGAGTATTAGTACCATGGATGTGAGATCATAATAGGTGAGATTCATCCTTGCAGTGGAGAGCTCCTCGCGACTTGGCCAAAGCCACCAGAAGACAACGTCGTATTTACTAGTAGACAAGAGGCCCTGATAAATACTTGAAAAGGCTCAAGTTTCAGTTAACAGTGTAAGCGAATGGCAATCTATCCATAGTCACTTTAGGAAAATCACCCAACACTTTCAATTAACTACAATAGGCATTAGTCGAAATTTATATACATTTTGGCAAGCTCACTATCAATTTCAATGGTCGCAAAAAGAGATACGCCATAAAGCCCAGTCATGTTTACAGCGACGTCGTGTCCTGCAACATCGAGCCGAATATATAAAGGTTAGGCGCTGGGTGGTACTGGAGCTGTCATATTGCCATTTTGGCTAGTCGTGGAAACTTGGTTAGTATTTTCAGATAGCACATTTGACAAAGAAACGAAACTTGTGGACTAGTGACTCCGAACCCGGCCATCAGGATTGGATTGCTTTCCAGGTGCCTCTGGAGCTATGTTTTCCTTCAGTATCCGTCCCTTGATTGTCAAGCAACAGTTCCATTCTCGAACCTACTACCAGACCGATCAGCATCCTGACTATTACGCAAGGGCTAGTAAAGAACATTCCGCAAATAGTAAAGTCTATGGGATTATCTAGAGGTGAGTTGATGTCAGAGCTTTGGACAGAAGTGATATTAGCCGGGAGTGGGGGAGTGAAAGTGACCTTGCTGGCGCAGAGCTGCTGTTTATTTCACTGTTGGTTCTTCCTCGCTTCGACGTACCTGTCTCTACATTCTGCTTTCTGTCATGCCCCTACTCTTACAATGACTTTCACAATCATCCATTGAATGCTTCCCCAATCTTACTCAGAGCAGTCGCAAGAAGAATCCCTATGTCCTGGGAAGTTGACAGAACGCAACCACCCCTTGCAGAGTGCTGCTCGCAGCTACTATGACACCCGCAATCGTAGGAGCCGACTGAAACCCATCAGTATAGACATCATATGTGATGCGCAGCAAAGCTAGATATTCGCAAAAGAACAGAAATAGCGCAGTTCGCATCCGCCGCAGTACTTACCGCCGCAGTACTTACCGCGCCTAGCACGACCCACACCCCGTTTGTCGTACTTGGTTATTTCGCAAACAGGATAAATCTTATGTTTTACTACATACTCGGATCTGAAACACCCACTCCTGCCAAATATTCCGCAATCCTGCCAAAACGCGTTCTGTCGGCCATTGAGTTGCACATAGTGTCGTTCACGTTTTTGTTTGCTATTGCGTCAATCGGTATTTATCACCTTCGAAGTCTTATTGTCATTGAGAGTTCTTGATTGGAATCACGCATCAAACTCTAGTAATTCATAATATGGAAGTGATATTGCACATGGAACCAGTGTGTGCCACTAGAACAGGGACAGGTACCGTATTAACTATGTTGTGGAGCCAACACTTAGAGGAATCATCATTTTAATCAATGTGACCAGGTCACCCTTATAGTTTGAATCCGAAACGTAGTCATTATTGCCATTATCGTCATACTCCGTATTGGTAGTAACAGTCCCTTCCACGTTGGAAGTCTGTTCGCAGGCTTCGTCCCGATCTTCTGGATGGTCATATCTTGCCCTTCCTTTATTTTTATGTGACGAGTGCGTTCCAGTCCCCAGAAAGCAATGTATGCGCAGCAACCTCCAGAGCAAAAGTTCAACGAACTGACAACAACGGGTAATCAGTAATAACGGCCGTAATGGCACACGACTATACATGACAACAAGAGTTCGGCAAAAACTTTTACTCATCTCTCATAGTAACACGGTGAAACACTTCTCATATTATCTCGCACTGGATATTTTGGTAGTTATTCTTCTTGAGACGCAACATCATCATGCTAATCTCCAAGGGCTTGAGCACCTGCACACCGTCTTGATGAATATGAAGTTCAAATGTTACGACGTCAAGTAAGACGGATATCGCTGTGACATCTTCTCGAAGAGGCGCTCCATTAGTTCTTACATTATTGATGCAACGAGGCTGGATACTTTCACGTTACTTACCTGTATATCTTTTTGACTATTAATGAATGTCTTGAATTTTTGAAACATCTTCTGCTAGATCCAGTATAGGAAAATGAACACTACTTGTCAGCGTGTTCTTTTCTTAGAAAGAAACATGTCTTTTTGTTTTTTCTTTTAGGAAAACCGCCGTTGACTTCAAAGCTTGCAACTGTTTTGCACTTCCAACGCAGTCCCTTTGTATGTTGAAGGATGTAATCAACCGACCACACCACTAAAACCTCTGAGTTATTATTCTCAAACGTTTCATCTCGGCGTATTCGACTGCAGACTGGATTGGTACCCATTATCAGTACTATCGTTTTCTTGATCCATTTGACTGAATGTTGTAATTTTGCACCGCCAACGTATTGCCAACGTAACCTCAACGGTTACACATCAGAACAATGGGAAACTCCAATTGATGCCGAACTCTAATTGATCCAAAATAATCATAGAGGTAGTGTCGTTGACGTGTGCTGATGGTGCAAGTTGGGTGCAAGTGCAAGTGCATTGCAGATGTACTGCTCCTGCGCTGCAGTTTCAACACGTTCTCAAGCATAGCAGTTGCGCTTGTTTTGCCCTCAGAAGTTTTCTTCGACATTGTGGCCTGATTGGAATTAATTAATTGCCATGTGCTATGAGATCAGTTGGCAAATGAGGTGTTGAGTTGGGATGAAGAATAATATAACATAGTAGAATGTACTTGATGTACTCTAAACAATGTTTCTTCCTATTCTTTACTTATATTATCCTTTCTATAGAATCTTTCTATTGTAAACCTGATTAACGATTCTCAGTTAGTGAAATATCTCACGTTGGATTGAATTATATAAGGTTTGGTAGAATGGCAGGCTACTACTCGTCCACTTATTCACCCTGCGATCCCAATATCTTCCTTTTCTCTTGTAGAATATTCTCCTCGCCTTAGAAGCAAAGGATTATTAATTAAAGTGGCAAATCCACCACAAGATAGTAAAGACTATACAGCGCTCTTCGGCAATATCAACAAGACGTATCCTTCATGTGTTCCATGGTTACCTTCATTAATTACCCTTAACCTTATATCAAGCCTTGGTTATCTCCATCTAACCCTCGCAATATCCACAAAGCTATTGTGTTAATAATAGACATGAATATACCCTATCCTTCACTCCAGTCTTACTCTTATGTGCGAAGACACTGATACCGTGTTGACACCTGCACAAGGTAGATAAGAATCCCAGGAAGACTATCTTCTAGTATAGAATAAAGCCTCAGACTCTGATGGCTTTAACTTCCTTTCTACTACTCTGGACAAGAGACCTGCGAGATTTCAGTGCCCTATATGGTTGAATGGACGCTTGTGTCTTTCTAATGTTAGCAACTTACTATAGATGAAACGCTGTTATCCTGCATTCTACTGCCTGGACATGCTAGGCCATTGGCAGTTTAACTATAGCATTGTTTAAATGTTTAAAGATATGTTCTTTGCATCCTATGGCTATAAATTGAGACCGAAGTCTTAGCCTCTAGACAATCTACGCGGATACGTGCTGTCACACCTAAGGTCCCTATAAGTCCTAGGCAGAAGTATGAAAAGATATTATCGATGTCAATGGAAGATTGATCCTATCATCGGTGTCTTGGTCAGAGACTGATGTTCTGAACCTTCTATTTTCCAATGGGATCTAGTATATAAGCTTCCTATTAAGCTTGGTTTAGCAATTCACATAGATTATAGTATTTTAAATCCTATTGTCGCTGTCTGCAGCAAGTGCTATAAGATATCATTGGCAAATTTTAAGATTATTCGACCCTAGTTAATAATATTATAAATCTCTTATAATAGAAGCAGCATTATTTAATTAATTAACTAGATAATCTGCACTAAGATAGCCTTTAACTTTAGGCTTCTTTATCTAGCCTTCTTCTATTAGCTATAACTTAAAGGCCCTAATTGCTATTATAATATACCTTTTTAACTAATTAAACTAGTTATTATATAAGATTATTAGTATATTAAATGCCTTAAGGAATATAATTTACCTTTTAAATAGCTTAACCTTTTCCTTTAAAATAACCTTTTTAAGCTATTATATTTTCTCTAGCTTTTCCTTTTTATCCTCTTTATATAAAATTAAGAGATTTAATTTATAGGTAAAAGCTATTAATTTAACCTTTATAAAAGTATTTTTTTTTTTATTATATAAAAAAGCTTAGCTTTTATATATAAAAGGCCTTTATTCTTAAGCCTTTTAATTATATTTTTAATTATATTAAAATATAAGCTATTAGAATAATAATTAGGATTAATAGCTTTTAATTTAATAATAATTAATATTATATATAAAAACTATAATAAGTTAGCTATATATAATAAGAGATTAAGATTAATTAATTTTAATTTTATTTAATTAAATAATAATATCTTTAATTTATATTTAGCTTATTAATTAATTAAGGTTATAAAAAAAAGAAATTATTATTATCTTTAATATAATAGAAGCTTTTTTTATAAGTTATAGCCTTTATTATAAGGTTTATATTAAAAGAGTTATATTATAGAAGAAACCTTATTTTAAGAGAACCTTAGATTTAATTATTATTAAAAATTTAATCTATATAAATAGATTAACCTTTATTAAAAACCTAGAGGAAATTAAGAAGGCCTAGGCAAAAGCTTAAGGATTATAAAAAATAATTAAGATTATTTAATCCTTAATATCCTACTATAAGTAGGTCACGGCAATGATAATTGTATACCTCAGCTTACATGGAGTGAGTTTAATTATTCACCTTATATGAAAAACCCAAGTTATCGCCTCTTCAGCGCTTGATACTGGCGTCAAGTCCAGTCTTGCTCCATACTAGAAGTTCATATCAGAGACAAGAAGAGACAAAGTAGCCTCAGACTCTGAATCAACGGTGCTGATTCAATACTCTGAGAGGTTGGGCTCAATACAATGGGCATGGCGCTCACGTCCGACTGCTGACCAAATACTGTGAAAATAGTTGTCTTGTTATTTTGGATCCGTTGATTCTTGACAATACTTTTGCACTTCTATGAAATAAACAATAGACACTTCCAGACCTTTAACTTCCAGCATTACGGCAATGAAGTCTCTGCATTCTTTAACCTCAATCTATCTGGCTGCATACTAGATCCTATATTCTCAAATAAGTGTGATTTAGAATTTGCCCATTGCAATTAATCGCTCCTGATGTGTGAATGAAATGGAATGCCACTGGAAGGGTTACATTTACCCGTGTTCCCTACCACACTGCGGCTGCAATAATCGCCTTCCTAGATATAATGAATGGATTTCGAGAGACGTCTAACTACTACAGTATTGCTGTCTTAGTATAATTCACATACATCATATAATTTAACCATTCGTCTTGAGTTCTAAGAAGCGCCTTCAATACCGACGGTGAATATGCTGGCTTATGGTATTAGGTTTCTATACTTGAACAAACACCTCTAGTCCAGCCAGACTTGACGAATTCTAGTTCATTTGATTGCTCTCCTCAAGTCACTTGTTACCTTGAACAACCACACCATCACCACCATAGAGGCAACAAACTCCCATTAGAAGATCGTCCACATCTACCAGAGTCAGATATCTAGCTACCTGTAAAAGAGGTCTGGTTCAACTTTTCGTCCCATGATGAAGATGGATTATTCTTGCATTAACGGAGACTCACACTCGGAATGATACGATGCTACCATATATGTATTACTCCATCTGTTCTGAAGAGATAAAAGCTCTTCGTCATTCTTCATTGTACTAGGACATGAAGGCTCTTACTGCATTTGAACACTATTGCCGACTGGTTAAAAAGCACTTGGGAACAGACACGAGTTGGCACTGGTGCTGAGAGCTGCAATCACCAGTACTGGGAATTAACTCACGACTAACACATTTGTCCGAACAAATTCCAGGCTGACTATTTGCTAGATGTCTGCGATTATATCCATGAAATGGCTATCTACTATCGAAACAGCAAGCCAGCTAACACATTAGTCAGAGATGAGAGAATCTACTTGTCAGTCGTTGTGATTACTGAAACAGGTATTGGCATTACGCTGTCAACATCGGTGCCGGAATTAGCTTGAGCGAGAATAGGAGCATGCAGTAATCAGTAGGTCGAGGATGGGGAGAGCCACATCCAGACTGCGTGTCTTCTTCTCGGGTATCGTGTTCCTGGACATGGTCATTAAGCAGTCAATGCTCCGGACTACGAGCTTAATAATGCATTAAGTGCAGGTCGTTCCCTGCATGGATCGCCCATGCCCACAAGTTTATGATCCACATACTAACATACCATCTGGTGGGTGGCAGATGTTCGTATATGCCTAAAGATACTGCATTGAGTCCTAGATCAGCGTTCGAGTATCTGCCCACTACTAGATGAATAGAGGTCAGATTTAATTCCACACCAACTCAGGTATAGTTAGCTCTATGGATCAAAGAAAATACTAGCATTGACTGACCCTACCAGGTAAGCCGACCGTTGGAGGAGTAAGAAACAGCTGTTATGCATACAATTGGAAACATCTTCGATGATAGTCGCAATCATAAAGTTCAGTTACTGCTCTGTCACGCATCGTCTTCTTGAGAAAATACATCATGCACAAACCTTCATTTCATTTGCGACTTGAAAACTTTAATCTGTATAGATCCATTGTGTGAAACGTAGACCCGATAAGGCTCAGTCTCGAGTGAAGAGTAAGGAATATCATGAAATGCCGGCTCAGATACCGAGTAGTGATGAAGCACTTATCGAAGAGGTGGAAATGGGCGTAGTAGAAGAGGTACAAGGCTCCTCGATGATGAAACAGATCCATCTACTGCTGAGGAATATAGCAAGCCTAAGGACACCAAGGGTCGGACTGGCTTAGACTATGCCACCGGATGCGGACTATACTCCATCGTAGAGGTGGTGATACGCAAAGATGAAACCAACAATATCTTGAATCTTCACGACGAGACTAGGCAGACACTTCTTCATCTTGCAGCCAAGAGAGGCAATCGCAATTTCGTCTCCGCATCTCTTCGTAAGATGGATGGCGCATGTGTGATGGTCGAGAAAGGAACAAATGAGTTCTACTTTCGCACTAAATATGGTTCCTCGGGTAGAATTCAGCAGGTAGAAGAATTCTAAGCAGATAGCCATGCGCAAGACAGAGATCGTTGGACACCACTGCACATTTTGGCCAGGAAGCAACATCGGGTAGGATAAGCAGATATGACTCAAACGGTACTAACGTTTTACACAAAAGACCAATTTAGAATGCGTATCCGTCCACAGAAAGCTTGGAAAGTGACATTCTGAATCTTACGTCTTCTTGATCACACGGTCGACTTTCTTCCTATGCCACTTTCCTGACTGCCATCGTCGTCTTCAATCAACCGAAGCCTTATCAATCAACCCTTGACAAATAATCATCAGACTTCTCAGGAGGTTGACGAGGAAAATGATGCTACAAGTCAGGCTCAGGATCGGAGCCAGATGGGTAGTAGCAGATGCTCAGCCAATGGCTATATGCAGGTATGGGTGGATGATATGTCCTAGAAACTAGCCAATTGCTGCAGAATATCAATGACACTCTGAGCTACCAGACACTTGGATAGAGATACTGTTGAAGATTAACTAAGTGAGGCGCGGGTAATTTTGATACATGGACTAGACCAGGTCTGAAGGCGCGAGCGACAACGTATTGTATGAGATGGTTCGAAATTTCTGCTACTGCTGAGGTTAATGGACTTGTTGAGGGTGGTGATGAGAGTGTAGGTGCTGGGTGCGTTGCAATGCTTAGGGAGAGATGGCTGAAAAGAGGAACACCTTGCACAAGGTCGGAGGTTTTCCGTTGAAACGCTGGAGTACAGCGACGGTGTTTCCATTGTGACTATGTCTAGGCTTTGTTGGGGTTAGTGGGAGTTAAAGCTACTTCTACTCCATCCAGGTGCGAAGAAAGGCACATGGTAGGTACTACAATAGTTAGTTTCGCATCATTTTACTTTGCCATATCAAAGTATTGACTGGCGAGGGCACAAGAGATAAACAGTAAGCAACCCGAAGAGTGCTTCTATGTCTCGTGTCGGGTCCAGTAGCTCACCTACTTTTACGTCCGGCTCTGTGTTTACCATGATTCTGATGCCCGTTTAATCTTCATATCATCCTGCCACTGACGAAAATAATATCGGCCAACACGATAGAACCAATATCCAGTCTGTCAATGAGAAATGTAAGGGCTCTTGTAATCGAAACAAACGACCCAAGCACAAAGGCGACGTCGCTGGTTACAAAACGGGTAAAAGGGTTTTATAAGATCAAAGAAGAACATCCATGGTACGAGGGGCCGTCGATAGCGGATGCAAAAGAGGTATAGAGAATGCAAGTCTGGCTAGGCCATTCATGTTTCGTTATGTTGAAGAAGAAATACGGAAGCAGTCAAGTTGCAGCATGAACTCGACAAATAGATATTGATGACACTATACATAGCTCTATGGGGCATTTTCCGGATACCTTGCACCCTAAGCTAATATATTTGCTCACTCTTACAGACCCTTGAAGTTACTTTATTGTCTGCTATGTGGACGCAGACCCAGACGTTAAAGGCATTGTGCTACTGACTACGTGCATCAGCCTTTGTGTTTGGTTGATGCCGAATCTTTATCTACTTCTAAACGCTTCGCCCTACTCATCGACACACCAAATCGTTTACTTTTTGGAGTTTCCATGATGACTAAATACTGTTCAAATCTTGGATGTCCGAGTTAGTGAAAACGGTCAATCCGTTCTCCTACGGCATTGGCGTGATGTGAATGTACAGGAGACTGGGAATTTCAGAAATCTGGCCCGTCGCAGTTTTCCTAAAAGGCAAAGTACAGAAGCCTGAACAATTACGTGCGTGCAAGACAGGTGGGCCTATCAAGAAACCTCTGCTTTGTCGCTCAGATGGGAAAGTATTAAAAATAACACACATACATACACATTGTAGAGCTATGGATAACTAAACTATCTGTCAATTATCTTGACACATATATGGATTGTGCATTGGCGTTTCAAACCAATTCGTATCCTGGTCTGCAGTAATGGCTATAGTATCTGTGTAAAGGTGACTAAATTTAAATGTTCTCAGATGGGTATAATCGAGGGTAGCTTGGAGCTGTGCTGAGTTTCGATAGATCGAAACCACCCCAGTACTAATTAGGGCTGTTCCACAAGGCAATCATGGAACTTGGACACTAATTTTAGGAAGACAGTCAGGTCGAAGGCATCCGATTGGTATTTGAAGAGCTTCGCAAGTGATCATGGAGTGAAGATGGCCCTTTCCGTCAATACGTTCCCTTCCATCGCAACTAAGAGTAGGTGGTCGACCCAATGGTTTGCAAGGTCTTCCGTCTCTGAGTTATCCCCGATCTACTGACCTACGACCATGAGGATAGTAGAGCCTCGTCGCCAGGTTACATTGCCGGTACATATTACGAAGGCCTCTAGTAAGCTTCAATTCAACATGATACCATTGGCCTGTATATGTTTCACAGGTTTATAACAGAATGATGGTGATATACATTCAAGATTGTCGTTAGCTTAGTTTGTCAGTCAGCACCATTCCTCATAACGACCTATTCCTCCGTGATAACGACCCTGCTACACCACTCTTCAATGTTCGGCTTTAATACTAAATGTTCCACAGGACGAGAGCGCTTCATACCTATGTAGTCTTTCTTTGGCCCTTCGGAAGAAATCTTGAATCAAAGCATGAAGAAAGTTTCTGCTTCGATTCTTGATTATACATCTTTATCTCGGGGTATCGAAACAGACAACACTTTTAAAATACTGACTGAGTTCAACCAGACGACGGCTGTTAGTCTGGGGATGCAGAAAGGAATAACCTATTGATAGCATATATAACTGATTGTAAAGGGGAATAGTCATTGGACAATGCGAATTTTCTTAAATTAATCATCTAACGGGACACATATTTTAGAATTCACCGCCAGTATAGGCGATTCAGCATGGTTGACTTTGTTTATATGGAATGAACTATATTTAACTGGTGGACTTGCAACATCATGAAATCACTTCTCCCACCTTTAACTTTTGCATTGACATAGTGACCGAAGGGCTGCAACAACCTGATGTTGGAGCAAATACTGGAGGTATTTCCTTCACAGTTGAAATGAAAACCGTATGTCAAACTTGTTTCAAGCGTCATCGAAGTAGAGAAAAACAAAGAGGCAACAGTCTTCCTGATGCACGCCAGATTAAATGCAAGGGATCGGCTTCTCGACTTTACATCAGAGGCCAGGATACGGCAGGATATCGAAGATTGAGTCAGCATTCCCCCAGCTCTTGTGGCCGGATCACTTAGTCTAGATGCTGGTCATCTAAATTTCAGGATGACTTTGATAAACGTCTATGGACTTTTAACAAACAGAACTTGTTTCCAGTGGGTGTTGACTATCCGCTGTTGGCAACTTATTTGACATGTAAATGAGCATTTTTAATTGACCTTCTGTTTCTGTCGGAGTTCCCGACATTTAACCGATGACCGCGACAGCACGGGGCTCGGGAATGGCGCGGTACGGCCCGTCCCGCCCCCACTTGTGCTGATCGAATACTCAATAAGCCGACCAAATAATTATGTACCATCTCCGAAGTTTACCCAGATCCTGCTGGCCGAGTCAGCAGGTCTATGACGTCGAGGCATGGCCGTTGGCGTATGCACCATAAAACAACAGATCTAGGTTCTAGTCGTGGTCTTCTATGAGTGACTATTTCGCGTATGTTATTTACAAGGTTGTAGTAGTAACACGGTGTCTGACCTCCCAATAAGATGAACTATTCTTGACTGGTCGCTAAAGTGCTTCACTGTAAATTTTATCTTACAAGGAACTTGTAGATAAAGCGGTTGCTTCTTCTTTTGTCAAATCTTGGTATAGCATCTCTGTTGAACTCGTGTTTGAAATCCACCTGTATTTTGCTTATCTTTTGACTTGACGTGCTATTTGGCAAGCTCCTCATCTTAGTTTAATGTCTTTTCACAATCTAAAAGAATCTACCCTTACTTATTTTGAATGATCTTTTGCAATTTGAAGCCTAATTAGTATTTACTAACTGCTAATCGCATTAAACAGGGTAACCTCGGTTAAATAATAACTAAGTAATAGGTTTATGCATAGCTATTCGGCAAATCTACCTATAGGAAGTTAATAACTCTATAATGCCTTCTTTGTCGATTGATGTGTTTATAAGTCAGTTAAAGATGCACCTGATCGTCCTGCTTAGGTTTGTTATGTTCAGTAATTGTCTCGGGACTGTATTTCCTCAAAGAGAAGTTCCTTATCTATATTAGTTATCAATTATATTATTAGTTTTTGCGACATCTTACTCTCTATCGACGAATCTTATACCTTGGTGATATATTATATAGCAAGGGCTATTCACGGTAGTCACTAAAAGAGATAGATTAAGAGTAATTCCTTATAAGCTTATGCCCTTTTATCCTAGGTATAAAACTCGATGATCTTCCCTGCTCATATCAGTTTAAACTACCCTCTATTTATATAGACATAAGGTCAGTGTAGACTGTATTTTGGATGCTTGTACCCTATTATTTGAACTGTACTGGCGTGGCGGTAGTCTACCACAAATATCGGAGCGCGTCAAGAAATAGGGCAACGTAGCTAGATTACGCATGACATTATATGTGATCAACCGTACTACAGCGTGAACGATGACTGAAGCTGTTCAGAATCAGGCAACGTGTAGGTATATCAAATTGGGCACCTGGAAAATGCACTCACAAGACACCACAGGTTTGAGAAGCTCTGGCTGACAGCATGCATCCAAACCACAAGTCTAGAGTCTTCTGCTTCGGGCATCTGGAGAAGGAAGGTATCAGCATAAACTTGCGCACTGAGGATCTGTTGATGCGGGTACCTAAATGGCCATTAGCACCACAGTATTCCTTCGCTATGGCTGTAGCAACCATATCGCAATTAACAATTAGGAACTCCAAACTTCTCAAGGTTGTCTACGCGCATTTAACGTTAGGCATGTACACGACGTTTGTCGCAAGCAAAAAGGTGCAGCTTAAGTTGTCGTGTTAGGTTGGATGGGAAGTTTAGGTTAGCTGTCGTAATTGTTGCCGACGTGCAATGGGACTACAACATCTTGCCACATGCTAAGGTCAAGGAGACTTGGTTAAAGAGTGCTTCAAGTTAAGACGTATGATGACGATACAAATAGGCCATCAACGGTGAAACTGTACATCGTGAGTGATTATTGATGAGAGCTACTAGCCTCACTAAGGTATTGAATCCTAAAGTAAAGCTTTAAAAGGGTGAGATTGGCAGAGCTGATCCCTCACTCAATCTCTTAGATCATTACGCCGAGCCTGAGACGTCGCAAACGGTCTCGAACAGCCTGCCTTTTTACCTGGGGAATCATTGCAAGCCAATGCAGAAAGACCCGCAGTATCATTGCCATATAGTGTCCTGTAACAGACCTTCCAGACAGGCATATATCACTCCTACATGAGTAAAACAATCGGCTGGATATCCTTCGACTGCCCCGTTGTTGACACACAGTGACGCCCATATTACTTGAACCAGATGTAATTTACCTTTCGTCCAGACATTATTTCCGTTATGCTCTCATCTCTTGTACGATCGTCCTTGAATAGTCGTAATTATCAGTGTATACTTGCCAGCCTCTCGCCAATCCACAGTCTCTGCATGCAGTCATCAACGGAGCAGCACGGCTGATCAATCTTGTCCATGTGGTTGACATGTGGCTGACATATGTATAATATCAGTTAAAGGACCTGACATAGGCGTCTAAAGAGGAGAGGAGCCAGAACAATCAGTAGAAGCGTTTGTATTTTGACTTTCTGCCCTATTAACAATGATTGCGTATCAGCATAGGATGGTGTTCATTTTGTGACGGATTACCAGTCATCGTATATGTCATTTGGTGATTTTCGGTTTTCAAGCCAGGATGCGGACTTCCATCTTTGGACAGAGATGTCGTGTTAAACAAAAGACAGAAGAAAGAAGACAGGGGTATCCCGGTAGCCCAGCTCGGCTTATGTCATCCGCGTGCTAGTTCGCTCTGGTTGCATGGCGGTTGCGCGGAGAATGCAGTCAAGACCGTTTTAGGAAAGTCTGGAAAACATTCCCGTTTTTGTTCTAGTGTGGATATGAGGGATGCGCATTGATAAACTTTCCCGACATGGAATAGAAAATTGCACGTGAGCTGCGCTTCCAACGCATTGGCTGTCTAGTCACCACAAGAATGCTATGGCTTCAGAACATTGAACCCGATACCGAAGGTACACAGCTGAAATTTGTTTATCGAAATGACGAAGAACAGACAGAGTTACCTACCTCCTGTAGCATATCACCGTGGATAAAAGCTGGTGGGAATCTTGAACCAGGTTTTCAAGTCGTAGCTGTAATTGACATGTGCCGAGGTGCTTGTGAGATCACCACAACTACAAAATCCGGGTCTGGGGGAAAGGCACAGTTGATTTTGACTCCGAGTTTCCTATCGATTTGACTTTTCAGGTGTGCTAATTCCAGAGTCACCCCTGTACGCGGCACCTCAAGCTCGATTTAGTCCTGCCGAAGGGCATTAGTCGGATAGCGTGGGCTGCCGACAGCCCTTCATTGGACAGCTGGCATTGTGTTTTACAAGATTTCCGAAAGCGGTTAGCAATGTAGAGCGAAGGGACGACGACTGACTGATGAAGCTTGAGTTGCATCTCAGTGGATTGATCGGGCACCAGGTAATCTCTCACGATGGACATGCTATTCAATTGATAGTGAGAAGAGAATGAAGTTGCTGCTGTTTATTCAAACAAGATTCTAGTTTTATGTAGTAGTCTTGTACCGGCAATTCAATCTTGAAGCATTAAGTCCAACTTCTACACTTTCACAGCTGAGTGATCAAACCCAGAAACACACAGGAGCTTTGATAACCTGATACCATTACGCTTGACATGTTCCATCTATCGACTTCGTATCTTATTAAGGGGTCGAATTAACATGCTAAAACTCTTCATGTGTAACCACGTTGTTATATTTGAGTTTATCGACAACTTGACTCGGGGAACCTGGTGCTCGACTGGTTGTGAATCTTCAAGAGTAACTTGGTAACTGTAGCATTCATACATTGTAGATAGATGGGGAGAAATAGATCCGTTGGGGAGGCAGATTTCACAGCGACGCTAAGGTTGATGACGTGGGTGATCTATTTTGATAGGCAGATCAGCTAGTATCGGTTATACCCTGCATCTATGACCGCTGGAAATATCCCTCCTTGACATTCAGTTCATCGCTTGATACCATCTTCTCGTTTAGCTTCATTAGTATTTCAGCTCTTCTGATAACCAGAGGTATGCTGCCAGGCCAGCTGGCTTCGCTGACGGATTTCTCTGCTTCTGTTCGAGGAAAATGAGTCTGCCGAGGAAGAAGAAGCCGAGAGATATTATCTCGACAAGGAGCTGGAATTGCCAACAAAGCTATACAAGAACCCAGAATCAGGCAAGGGACCAGACGCCAAGTACAAAGATTTCGTCCCATCCATTGACGTGGGGTATATCTGATACTATCATATCTGTCTAGAGATTTTGCGACACGTTTACTGCTATGGATCAAAGGAGGGAAGATTGATGGTTGCAGGAGGTATAAACAGCTACTGTGCAAACAAGAAGCTTCATTCATGTATCCCTTAATATAGAGATTAGTTATTACCCTAGCAGTGACTGCTTCACTGGTAGAAAGGTTGTGTTGTCCTCTCAAAGGCGCAAGCGACTACATGGCAAGAGTACCGAGTTTGATGAATGGCGAACAGATACAACAGGAGTTGCCGTCGATTGTTGCGCTGTAACATTCTATTAGCTGCAGGATTTAGTGTAATGGCAATGGCATACCGACAGAGTGGCGCAGGACAGTGCTGTCCCCTGGGTGTTGATAACCTCTGACGAGTCACATGCGTGCTACACGTGTTAACTCTTTCTGTTGTTTTCACCACGATTGGATTGATAAATATTTGTTAGGTAGTAGCGGGCTGACGACTGATACCATGACCTCCATGCCCAAACGATTCTCCTTAACGCTGAGCCTTGCCAACACACACCTCTGCCATCCTCCCATGGCCTAGCCTATCTTGTAGACCTCGCCTTGCCCTCCCTTTTGCTGTGCCCTACTCGTGACAATACAAAACCCGGCCAGATAGGAGGGATGTCTTCAAACGCTGAGGCATCAAGCTCATCGACGCAGTGTCGCTCCCAGCGAGGCATTCTCGGGCAAAGTATCCCTCCTGCTTCTATCAGAGGTGGACTTATGTTGAATAATCGGGTATATATAGACCTTTTCCCTCTCGGCCAATGTATTCTTCAGCCAGAACACTGCTTGCAAGCCATAATCAACAATACATATCTAAATGAAGTAATGGTCCAAGTCGAGTTACGAACGAAGATTCCGCGACGAAGGCACAGCCAAGCCAAATCTTGGCCCGTCCATTGACATTTAAATGCTGCTCTCGTTTTTCCTGCATAGTTAGTCTGTCCTCATTTGTAGACAAGTCACGCTGAGTATAGAAGCCACGCTCAATTTGAGCTTTTTGGAAAGAGATATTACCAAGGATTGCTCTTATAGCCTACCTTACTCTAGAAAACCTTTAGTTGCGAGGTTTCTACTCTGATCGAGGTGTTGAAGTAACGTAAATTTCCATGGTATTGAACGATCTTAGCCACCGACCTAAGGCATTCCCCCAGATCTTGCCGTTTCAATCGCTTCCCTGTGTTATATAGGCTGGCTGATAAACAATGAGTAGCTGTCATTGATATTTTCAATTTACTGGAAAATCATCGGGTTGTCAAGATACCTTACCCAGACGGCGCTGTAGCGACCGACTCATGAAATATTACATCTGAGCTACTGGCCCAAAGTGATCCTATTGTTACTCGTCAACGGAAAACGCTGCCTCAAGAGCCTCCCGTAACTCGGTATGATCAGCCCTAGCTTGAGTTTGTAAAGAAACATCAATGGGGCTTGGTTAGATGTCAACCTTTCAATATGTAGAGTAAGGCCCTCATTACTTCATGGTCGAGGTTGGGTAAGTATAAATAAGGGATATATACTTACAGACCCGACGTCAATGGATCACGGTCACATGTAAGCGCTGTCGTACTCAGCTATTTGCAATGAGTTGATACTGACACAGGTAGCCTTCTTTCCCAGTGTCCTTCTTCTCGTTTTCCGTACTCTTGAATTCAGGGCTATGAATAGAATCCATTTTGAACATACTTGGCTTATGTTGTTTATTTCTCCGTGGATATATATTCGGCACCGCTATCACGCTGGGTACTCCGACATTTAATTTCTAAGTGTCTGTGGGTAGACGATATCTCTGGTTCTGGATCAGCTTCCGCTTTGTACGGACTGGGGAACCCACTTACTTCGGCCTATAGCTTGTAAAGTGACCTATTAAGTAGATCATCTAGGCCGTACAGGGAAGAGACGCTACAGAGATCTTTCCAGAGCTATTGGCGATAGATAGGGTTACCTATTGCTCAAGGAGCCGGTTCCCCGAGGAGGGCAGCTATCAATTTCCCCCGCTGCAAAGATTGAACATGTCCTCTACAAGAGACCGAAGAAACGACAAAGGCAGAATACTTATGCCTAGGTCAAGACTTTACCTTGCCTAAGTTGATAGAGTCAGCATCAGTGGTTTAAACTGGCTTCATCCCTCATCCTATAGCTAATAGGCTACCTTTTATACAACAAAGTAACTCTCATATTTGCAAAAGCGTTGTAAAACCTACTTAGTAGCTAGTCTACTTTTTGTCCCTATAACATACTCGACGACTTGCATTTGCTTGCATTTGCTAGTAAAGTACAGAAATCAACAAATAACATACTCGACGTAACAGACACTCGCCAACCGTCGAGTCAATGGCCAACATGCCCAGTTTCCCGCTTTAACCCATCTTCCCAGCATCGCCGCAGTCCAGTGTAACACTTCTATATAGATCTCTGTACTGAACTAGTGAACTGCAGCACGTCATGTTTCGGATGACCTTGGTGGCAGGCAAGGCAAGGCAGAATGGAAGAAGACCGGGTACACTAATTAAGTAGTGTATCATGTTTCCCTCTGCTTAAGGATGCTTTTTATAGTGTCCCTAAAGAGCCACCAGAGGTAATCCAGCTGCACGCTACACGTGGAGGGTAGTTCTTAAATCCTCCCTCTGACGATTAGTGAAATACTATACAAGAGGCCTATCAAGAGACTTAGCAATAGGCCAAGGAACAGCGAAAGGAAGCAGACATATACCCAGACTGAGGCTTTGCCTTGTCCAAGAGTCGGCATCAGGGTCTTATGGGGGCTCATGAGTGAAGGTCCAGTAAACCATCATCTTGGAGGACACTTTTCCATTCAAAAGTCAACGCTGAGTTAACGCAGCAATCTGTCCGCAGCATAACAACAACTAAATAACTCTTAGAACAACGCCAAAGAGGTTTATAACTGGTCGTCTTTCAGATATAGATATTATAAATAACTACTAGGTCATCTCAGTCCTGTATACTTCAAGACATCATGAGATGAGGGACGGCATACCTCAGCTTGTGGAAGATCATCTCTGTGCTTGATGGCGCTTGTTTCTCGTATAGTACCAGCGTGAACAAGCTCTGTAGACATCAGGAAGTACCTACTTTCCAGATTGCATATCGCAGCAGAAGTACGTCCTGATGCAACAAGAGAGAGTTGGCTTTATGCCACGGTGTTGCTGGGCCGTCCCTACGAGCAGTGCGAGCTCAGCTGCTCGTCACCAATAATTCAACTCTCCCTGCCGCTTCCAGTGTTGGCGGCAGCAGTGGAGGTATAGCTGGCAACTCACTCACTCTGAAGAGACATGTAAACGTAACGGCAAGATGTTCTCGAACGAAAAGATATACAACGGCTTGTTCAAGCAAAGCAATAAAGGCTAAGCCAGTATGTTTACCCGTAGATACGTAGCTTGTGCCTTTGTTCCCACCATCAGTATCACCTTTTATGGACATTTATTCTGCTTTCGAGCCAGACGATATATCCTCTGGTTGGAAACGACTGCAGATAGATTATCCAAACAACAGACCAAGGACCGGGCAAGCAGAAGATGTCTAAAACAGGCAGAATTCAGTGAATTGGTAGATTAGAAGTATATAGATGAAGGTAATTCTCCCCAAAGAGGCTCAATTCTCCATGTCCTGTCAATGTCAGCTATTGTCCTCATCTTGTCCCACTCTATAACCCACAGACTGTAGCCTTGTAACATATCTTCTTGCCTGCCCTACATCTTGTGACCACGAAGTCTAAAGAGTTTACATATTAACACAGTTAGAGGACAGGAACATAGAACGACTCAAGGATGTTTAGACGTTTTGTTTCATGATGATATTTCTGAGATACGCTTAGCTATCATAGACGCTCCAGTAGATGCACCTGGACCTTGGTATTCTCTAGACTTCCTGGGTATTTCAGTCCTGTAGGTAGCTTGTACTCCTTCTCATGACCACCTTCAACAAGTTTCGCCCACGCCGGCTGGTCATCCTCCTCTGAATCCTTGCCCTTGGGTGGTAGCAGAGCTTGGTAGAGTAACCACTCAACGGGGTATCTCTTCTCCTGTCCCTTGTTGGTACTATCAGGCAGTGCAACATCAGCTCCAGGGCTATCTACAATAAGCAATAGACTTCCTTTAGGCGCTGCGGAAGTCAGTTTCAATAGGAAAGCCGTAGTCTTGGATATTGAGACTGAGTAGAGGTCGTGAAGTGTAAAGAAGAGAGTGATAAGTGTTGGGTTGGGTCCAATCATCGCAGGTAGATCTGTACTTCCGCCTTCGAGGATGTCGAGCTGGTTGACTGCTGGGTTCAAGACTTGGGTTGGGATAGCAGGGACATTGGAGGCGAGTGCCTTGGCGCTTGCATATTTAGAAAGAGGAGGAGCGTGTGTGAGAGTGTGTTGTAGTTTTGTGACAACACCTGACCAGTCGTGTCTATCGATGAGGTTGAGATCAACCATAGCACTACCGTCGTAGGGAACTTGGTCGAGTTTGCTTTGATGAGAGTGCTTGAGTAATGCCACACATGCTAACAAGTCAGATCCTCCTCGCCCAAAGCTCACGATCCTGGATGGCTTCTCTCCATCATTGTTGAGGAACTCTTGAACCCATGGAGTCTCACTCATTTCACTGCACATCCAAGCCAACACATTCGCAGTTACCAACGCTCTACTGGGACTCCAGCGAATTGTATATGCCTCCAGGAACTCCTCAGTCCCGAAAGCTTTGCCGTAGTCCTGTTCCTCAAGGGCTTCCCTGACGGCACGTAACACTGGAGTCAATGCACTGAACTCATCAACGGCAGGAAACGCAGTTCTGATTGTGTCAAGAATGAGTTGTTGATGCTTCACAGATAGACTCTGGATCTGTTCTATCGAGCTATCCTGTTTGACCGTTGCGGGTGTCTTTTTGACGACTTTCCGTATATAGCTTGGTCCGGTCCATCCTGGGCGGCGGACGGGTGGTGCAACTGGTGCCTTGGATGAACCGCTGGCCGGCGGTGGCCCATGCTTTGGCTGCGATTGCGCGTGACGCTTGAACTTGGTCATCGTAACGTCTTATAAACTGGGCACAAGCTCAGGTGTAGGGCAAAGCTGTAGTCAATTGAGGCCATTGTGGGAGGAAAAACAGTGCAAAAAAAATGACTCCGACCGGCACAAGTATCTTCCGACCCATTCAGCACTGAAAAGTCTTGTGTTCGAACCCCACTCTAGTCCAATCTTTGCGCTCGTGTCAAAGAGTTTTGTACACGCAATGACTGACTGCCTCAACTAAATTACAGACATATCATGCGCGATTTAACACCTACGACATCTCTGACTGTGGTGGCCGAGCATGTAGCAGGCGTTTGCGCGTGACGGTGCGTCGCCAGAAACCAAGCTCACTCACGACCAAGTCTAAGCTGCCTACCCCGTAGCCTCCCAACATGTTGCTTTCGCGAACCACCCGGTCCCGTCCATCTGGGCCCCGATTTACGGCCATATCGCATGAATTTGAGGAATGAAATACAGAATCAAGTTCCAACTGTTTAAATGCGACAGGTTCATTTGTCGCCAGTCGAATTGACTGTGCGGTTGATGTGTTCTGTGATGGTCACTGAGCAAGAGCGAAGGAATTGGCTCGACTTGTCAATTGTAGAGTCCAGTAACACATTCAATAATTCATCTACCAGTCGTTATTCATTCCAGTGATTGACAGAAGTATACTTCAATGGTGTCCCTGGTCTCTATCTGGTGTAGTCATTGCCGACAAGGCTTCAACTCAAGTACCAGTGCGCATTTACGAGTTGATCAAGCCTACACAAGTACTGCATTAACGATAATTTAATATCACCAATTGTTTATGCTCCATACATTAACAGAAGTACTAGCCAATGGTGTTCCTAGTCTCTATCCAGTGTAGGTATTGCCTATAAGCCTTCAATCCAAGTACTCCAGTATGCAATCACGAGTTGACCAAGCCTACACAAGCACTGCATGAACGCCAGACAATTTAATGTCATCCGTCGCACTTTCCCCATACATTATAACGTCGGTTATAGTGAGAAATGTGTTGTACTGCTCCAGAATTCTCACCGTTGGCGACTGGGTGATGGTCATGCCTCAATATGCTGGGCATGCCGCCCACTCTTACGAACGATCCGCACGACAGAATTACTTAATTACTGCTTGAAAGAGATCTCATTGCCATGGAGAATCCATAAGTGACGGCTATTTGTGCGCGACGGTAACCCATATCAATAAATGAGCGAGTGTCACTGGTGTCTTGCCGTCAAGAAACCGCTCTGTAGGCCATCACCTTTGCGAATGAAGAACTTCCAAGAGATCCTTTGCCGTTCATCCGGAAATCTGAATCTTCCGTTCGACATCGTAACGTTACTGTACATTTCTAATCAGTCAGTCATGTATAACCGGCTCTCTTGCCCTCCCATCCCTCGTCCCCCATCATGCAGAGAGGTACAGCGCAGTGGCAAGATCATGTTACTTGTCTTGTTTCGTTCCTCTAAATTCCTTCATTATTAACAACGGAGTTCGCTCGGTCTCCTCTTCTAGATCCTTCTCGGAAGCGACACTGTCGGGTAGCGGATCACGGCATAGAACATGTGACATCCCCAGCAGAGCTCAATGTCAGCACAAACAGCCTGTTTTGTTACAGAAGCAGTGAAACTCAACCGGTAAAAAGTGACAATAATGCGAGGCAAATGAACGGAAGGGAGGTTGGAGGTTGCTGTGCATATATACACTCATGCCGTGTCACACCAAGAGTGTACACGTCCCTGAAGCTCCCTTCCTACACGAAGGCGATGAACCGCACCGTTGCAGGTTTGTCAAGACGAATAGCCACTTTTGGCCTCGTGTCGGTACTACCCAAACCATGCTTTGGCTGACGGGTGACGGTGCGTCGGGTTGGAAGCTGTCTGGACTTCGAGATGGGCAATTCGGATGGTGTATTTCCGGTCGAACCGGTCAACTAACGTGACATTCATTCAGCTTATTGAATGGAAGATTATCGCGTCGCTGCGGTCAAAATCCGGGGTGCATGAGATGATGATAAGGAAGAAAGATCACCATTTGGCAGCTGGTGTCATTGGTGTTTCTTCACCGGACGTGTTGGCATTTGTGGTCGTTCAACACCAGCGCGTCACGTTCTGAATACCCTAGACCTGTACACAGCAACGACAGGAGCAACGGCAAAGCTCGGTGAGCCGCCACTCTACAATTATCTATCAGCAACTTGTTATCTATCAGAGTGATAAAGCATCCAATTGCTACTCGCGATTTCGCCTTTCTGGAGTCAGTCATATGGCCCGGGCCGTTCAATATGGGTGTGAAGACGAGATCTAGAACTGGTCAGATACACACTTCACAGCACCTCTTAGCGCATCAAACTGCTCACCGGCCGCCAGTCCGACTGTACATTGAATGCTCAGACGGGGCGAGAGTCAAAGCGACGGAAATCTGGGGTACTGAAAGAGTCAATTGTGAGTGATTTGTCATTTTACAATGGCACATAGCATGAGCCGTTGTCGCAATGGTCCCATGGTACTCTGTAGTGTGTGAACATCAGATCTCAGTTGGTGTTGCCCTATAACTGGATGAGTGAGGCGGACAATGGCGCGCAACAGAGTTTACAAGGAGATAGATAAGCTTCGCTATCAAGGAAGCACCTCCGAGGGGGACATTTTATGTGCATCGTATCTGCTCTGTCACGCAATCAATTAACGAAACAAAGTCATTTGACATGCAAGAAATGCACGATACAGCAGCAAGACACAGCGGGAAGTGTCTCAGGGCCTGCATTGCATGTAACTGTACCTACAGTAAAGGAACAGTTGAAGACTGCAAAGCAGAGATGCATGGCTGAGGCGGTGAACAAGTTGCTGAAGCATTTGAGAGTTCCCAGGGGTTACAAAGTGTGTGTAGAGAGAGTCCCCTATAACCGTTGAGATTTGGTGTGTGTGTGTGGCTTGCAGTGGTGGTGGCTCACCTCTCACCCGATGTGACCACCAATACGCTTAGCAAAACTCTCCAGGCTTGTTCCACCTCCGCGTTCAACAACTCTGGGCCCGTGGAGGTGACAACTCTGCGTGAAATATTGAACAATGATGCATCACGAATAGTAACAATTACGTAGGATACGAGCCAAAGAGGGATAAAAATGAGGGATATTGCTGTGAATGGAGACACAGACAGTGATGAGTGCAAGCCACCACAAGCTATTGAGCCGCTGGAAACCTCTTGAGAGTGCTGCAAGTCATGTCGGGCGGCTATTCAATTCCTCTCTGACTCTCTATCACCTTCCACTAAGCCAAAATGAAAGAATTAAAACTGCGGCTCATTCACAAGGGCGTTTGCAAAGTGGATTTGTTTGATGACTGGAGCTCCAAGAGGCTCTTGTACGATCACCACGATGGAGATGAGCCCCAGTAGTGCTCGGCCGCCAGACCAGGACAAGGGCTCCCTACATAACAGTGTAGGACTAACTAACTGCCCTAACAGACAGTGGACTCCAGCATCAATCATACCTTGTAGAGAGAAAAAGCTTGGCGTGAAATTGGCAAGTAAACTGAAGCAAAAGAAAGAGAAGTAACCGTGCAACCCCAGCAATTTATTATTGGCCCACTTCCCATCTGTATTTTTAAACGATTCACATACTAGACTTCGATGGTAGTGACCATGATGCCTTTGTAACGTACGTCATTAAGCATTCGTTCGTCTCGAGACAAAGTGAAAGGGAACAACTCCCCCGTGGGTAAGAGATTTTAAGGGGAAGCCTGGGGGAAAAGGTAAAGCAACAGTCGTTTGGAGAGAGATGGATATGTCGCCAGGAATAGACAGAGAGACAGACGTTAAACGAACCAAGTTTAGACAAAGTCCCTGTGCCTGGACAAGAACAGAGGTAAACTATCCACAACAGAACAAGTTTTGCTGATCAATCGCCCGAGCCTCAAGATGATGGTGTGCAACCATCTCGAATGAGAAGAAAAAAATGGGCGGTTCGCCCTGGAGATTGTCTGTATGTACTGTAACTGTAGTCCTTGACCAAAAGTACCTTGTCCATCCTGTGGAGCATATCGACAGAAAAGCAAAACGATAATAGACGAGGTCGCGCAATCTCGACAATCTAATTTACAGTAACCTCGTCTCTGTATGGTATGCCGGTTTCAACAAAGCCAATGCGGCTTGGCTTCACCGGACGGTTTCTTATCTGACCGACCGCTACAGGGGAAAAAGAAGTTGGAGGGCAAAAGGCAAGCAAGGGTAGATCAGCGGGGATATTTAAACCAGTCGAAAGCGATGTACAGACACATTTTCTCTGGTGTTGAGGCGATTACCTGTTCGTGGTTGGTAGCAAGGAGCCAGGATCTTGCCAAGGTGTGTGTGGGTGGAGGAGGAGGAGGGGGGCCATACCGTTGCTTAGCGAGCTAGCGAGCCATGATAACGGGTACGAGAGGGAGGGAGGGGAGTGGACAGGGGGAGGGGAGGAGAGGAGGAAGAGGGGAAGTAGTTCAATCTGTAGGAAGCTCGCAATGGAGTTTGCATTCTGACAAGATATGATGAGAGGTAGTCAGGATTAATTGGTTAAATTACTGTTTAAAGACAGAAAAAGAATGCCGTGCAGATTGAACGAGAACCCATTCAGTCAATCAGCCTTGGCAGCTGAAACGACTTTAATAGGTCTAGATTGAATGCTTGCTCTCTGAACTCTCAAGTTAGACGACGCCATCCCATGGAGAGCTTCCCCGCACCATGATTCGATGTTCTGGTCTTGGAGTGAGTGTCAAGTCAAGTCGTGACCGTACTTATCATGAAACCCATGACCCTCGCTAGTAATAATACAGGGAATAAATGCCAATTGCTGGTAAACCGGAGTAAACATTCCCATGGTTCATCACATGAGATTCCGAATCGTCCGATAAAGCAGGTTTCTCAGAATTCCCATCACGTGTAGTATCGGGTTCTTGATGTCGGCCGAGAGAAAGAGACAGAGGTTACTGTAGCTCTTGTTTTGTCCCGATATGGTTAACACCGGTCTCACGAGTCGTTGATGTTAGTGCAATGTACTCTGTAACGAATGGTTGCTCATCAGATGGTGGCTTGCTTCAGTCAAAGAGGGGGTTTTACTCTGGCGCGGGGTTGGAGAAGTCTCATTTCGTTCATCCGTGCAGCTTCAAGAGTCGGGGTGCTTCATCTCGTAGAGTGTCTGTCTGTAGGGTGACTTGCATCTTCTTAAAAAAGACATCCGCAAAGACAGACTCAAACCAGTATCCCTCAATCCACTCATTCCTACTGACACCCATCACCAAAAATTGATGAAACTGTAGCCATCAGCATTCAATGGTAAGCTGGCCCACCCCGGATGGTCTTAGGTACAGTAGCCTCAATCGGGGCGGAAGATCCGGGGCCAATGCGCAAGGCACGCAGCGGACTTGGCTCAAGCCGAAACTCATTCTCACGGACATCGTAGGGCACGTACGATCATGATGATACCATCAATCTCCACAGATAAACGGCACTCGCACGATACAAGACATGAAGCAGATGGTAGATCACACGAGCTTGAACTACTGTCCCCCGCATTCAATCCCCAGACTTTCGTGATAATGCCGAGCGCATCATGATAAGCAAGCGTCTGTACGAACGGTTGACTTGCAGCAGCTCAAAGAAAAGAGCATACGCAATGCAACGCACAGCATCGTCATCATCACCAGTTTCGCTCTACCTAATATATCGCCTGCATAATAACGAGTCTGCCGTTTTTTACTGAACGACCTCCCTCTGCCCCCTCACGGCGGAGGCGTCCTTCTGGTTGCGGATGTGGCTGCGTATCATGGCGCATGTCTCACTGATACAGCTTCCCACCCATGGTAACGTCGGTGAGGTAGTGCTGTACAGTAAACTCAGTTTGGTTTGGGAACTCTTGAATCCGGGGTTCAAATGCAGTTTTGGTTTGGTCTGCTTTGGTCCCTACAGGATGCGTGCGCGTAAAGGGTCCTTGGCAATCATTTTCACAATCGCCACGGAAGGGTCCTGAAGCTTCCCCCCTCCTCTAGAGTGTGAGGGTGTCCAGAGCACCAAAAAAGGTACAACTGCACGAAGATCACGACGCGCCTTTCACCCCCACACACTCACACTTTCATCATAAGATTCTGTGGCATTATCGTTGCGGAGATCATCAACGACGATCAGGGTAGCAGACATGAACTGGACCCTTTTTTTTTTGTTGATGATGATGATCTCCCTTGGAATTACTGTCTGTGTCTCTGACTTTCGTCTTGTCTTATTTCGCCAAGGGTCTGTGTCTACGATGAGGTGGTTGTAGCCCCACGAGGCTTGTCTAGAATATGCAAAACACCAAAAGATAATCACGGCCATGATATGAGATCCTTCCTGTCTACCCTGCCTGGCTGCCTGCTACTCGGTATACCCTCTCTGAACAAACCCGAGAAAAGACATCAGATCATCATCTTGGCTCAAGAGTCAAAAAAGCACAGGGCATAAGGGTCCCTGTAACCGTACCCACAACTCTGGTGGGATGGAGCATGTCCTGATCTCAAAGGGGTCGGGGTTAGTTACCTTTTGTCTCTTTAATTCAGGGTTTTCCTGTTATTACTCTTGTTTAACTACAAAGAGGAATTCGTCCCTTTTCTTGACTGTTTGTTGCAGGTGGTATACCCACTCACTCAATCGCCGGGGTCGTTGAGCTGAAGAGGTTGAATGTAACGCGCCCCCTTTGGCAGTGGCAAATTGCGAGATTACTCACTGAAGAGTTTTTAAATATCTCAAAAAGAAAGAGGAAATGATGCTCGATCTCGGCTTGAGATTAACTTTCTTTACGGAAAGTAATCGGCAATAATTGTTTAGGACCCTTGAATGTGAACAAATGGCTTGGATTGATCAACAACGCCATTGAAGCCATCATGCCTTTGGGGATCTTCGAGTCCTTCTCAGTGGATGCTAAGGTCCAACCTCTCAACTTCAAAACAATTAATTCGTCTCAGCCTAGACAGTCTAGCCCGTGCAGATCTTCACTGCGGGTCATGGAAAATACGATTTGGACTCGATTCAATCTCGGTCTGCGACGACAGCCCCTCTATTTACTCTCTGTTGAGTTGAGTTGAGAGTCGCCCTGAGCCTCTGAGTCTGTGGTCAATGCCACCCATGTTTTGTCTCGTTTAACGTCTTCCCTGTTGATGAACTGCATGCTTAGCGAGACCTCAAAATACCAATCAAGCCACGAATCCGAAAAAAGACCAATACTTGTCGAGACGTTGTGCTTGCAGAAAGGGTGTCTGTTTGTATTAGTGATAGGTATCTATCAAACCGCAAACGTAACAGTACAGATGCAGGAGATGCTTCATTCATTTTAGCATTCGCGGGGAAGACCGTCGTTTATTGTTAGTGGAGGTAGTCAGCCAAGAGTTTATTACTGAAACCTCCAGATAAGCTGAGGGTCCTCCGTTTTTAGCAACTGCAGTTAAACTGTAGCGCGCTACTCTCACCGAGGAGGGGCGATTACCTATCAGCCTTGCCCAAGAAGATGGAGGTAGTGTCGATATCGAGTATCCCAATTGCCTCAAAATTAAAGGGAACAGGACGGGTAGAAATGATGGCAAAGCGATATCGGAGGGTTATCATGTCGTCAGTTCACCATGATGATCAGAGGCTCTGGCGTGAGGGTGTCAGGTTACACAGAGATAATTGCTCTTCTCAGCTAATGAAGCTATCCCAATCCCTGTTACATATGTGCTCTGTACTGTTGCTCTCCCGTGCGTTATCGTACGGGCAGGGGGTTCATCGGGTTCTTGCTGGGACTCAATCTCAAAAATGTCCAATTGTACTACATATTCCTCCCTTTGGTTCGCCATGCCGGGCTTGTTTCTTAAACAGCCACTCTGGGAAAAATAACCCGACAGTGGCTCATACATGCATATCGCAAAAAAGGGAGAAGGAAACGGTTTTCTTTAGCGCCATCGTCAATTGAACTGGTGACTCTTTAACGCTGAATGCGACGTTCCAAATTGGTGTGTGCGCATATGGACCAACAAACATGGCCTAGGCGACGTAATTGAGGCAAAAGTTTATGGTGGGATGAACAATATATGCGGCACGACAGAAGGAGACAAAAGGTTGGCGATTTTGACTAATGGGTGGCGATGCAAAGGTCTTGGTGTTGTGCTTGGATATCGAGCGCTGTAGATAATTGTTGGGGGGAGGAGCTGTCACCTTGCAGTGGCAATGGATGGCTGTCAGCAACCCGACAGACCCCGTTCAAAATGCTAAAGGTATGGTGGCCATTCAGACAGGGAAGTTTCTGGTTGGTCCATCACATCATTCAGGGTCTCTTTAGCAACTGTTTCTGTGAGAAGTGATGGCGGTTGCGTGATATTGAGTTGAATGAGAGACGTTGTGTTTTTTTAACATGTGAAGATAGTCAGTGCATGCCACTAAAGTAAGCCATGGTGAGTGGTCTAACGTCGCCGCACCCAACAAGCCCCCAAAACTGTTAAGATGAGCCTGTGCGCCCCCACCAGCCACCAGCTAGTACTACGAGGCGCTGTAAATCATCTCATTGTTGGGTCCCCAGGGCTTGTCGCTTCTAAACTGAATGTGCTCTAGTGCTGAAACCAACGAGTCTTTAATTCCATCCCGACTCACCCTAGAGTTACGGTCTTTTGTCTCGAAATGAATATAATGTAATGCTAGACTCGGTGGTATTTAAAAACTCGAGGCATATAATCTGGTGATTAAATGACAAGAAGGGTAAAATACCTCCAAATTCCCCACCACCCTTCTGTCTGTCAGTCATACTTAGTCTCGGGGCACTGTTTAATGACTCTAGAATGAAGCTGATAACGAACCACAATCGGGAAAGGCTGTCGGACCAACATGGAGGTGAAAAACTCTAACTGGCCATACAAAACGCTCAGCCCAAAATAACTAAGCTAGGCTACCACACTCGAGCCTCTAGGCTGACGGACCTGACAGGAGTCCGGTCCAGTCCCAGTCGAATTGAGTGCACAGTCCCCGATTGAGTGTGAGTGGGCGATCTGGTCTGTGCTCCCATCGTTATCTTTGTCTATCACACTAAACTCTTTATCACACAAGTCTTATCCGTTTCTCTCTCTGTTACTAATCTCTCGCTTCTCGTCTCCGTCGCTGTGGTTTCGCCTCGTAATTAATTAACACAACGGGCAAAGACAAACAAGCTCAAGACTAGACTAATACTACGTGGGGGGGGGCCTGTCAGAACGATTGCCGCTCGAAGCGAAAATTATTACTCCATCATGCCATAGACACAAAAACCGTTATTGACCAATTCCCTTCAATCGTGACATGAACCTCTGACAGGGCTAACATCTTGACTAAGCAGCCCCAGAACCATCATCTCATCTGGGAATGGTGCGATCTGCATGCAAAAGACAAACCGCCATCGTCTGCGAGCTATTGGCGCTTGCTTCAGAGGGGGGAATGGTGACAGAAAAGCGGTCTCGTTGACTCTGCTTACGAGTGTATTGTAGTCAAACTGAATCATGACTCTCAACTCTGCCGGCGGTCAAGATAATCTTCATTCACGCGCACACTTATTGTGTTCACAAGTTCATCTCATCAAGTGCCAGTCCGTTCAATTGGAGGAGGACGCTGTCTCTACCTACCCCAACTCGACACCCCACACACAGAACAGACGCGAACAGGCGGTCGGTGTCTTTTTTGTGTCAGATCAAAGACAAGACAATACAAGCCACGAACGTTGAGAACCTCGAGGGGGGAGAAGGAACATCTGCTTTTTCGCATTGTGTCTCGACCACGATTCCCCATACCTTGGGCTTCTCGACTCCCAAGGGAACCACCGACAATGCTACAGGCATCGTGAGACTGGGGAGGCTAGTTCAACTCCCATTGGAAGAGATGCGGGTAACTGACTGATGAATGTATCACGGCATGACATGACATGGCATTCTTGACAAGGGGATGAGTATGTAGCCAAGGAGCAAGGACACCTGTCTCTCTGTCTATTGCGGTACGGTAGATCTTTTGCGTTGCATTCATCACAATTAAAGAAAAAAGTCTGGGGTTGATGGAAAACGTGGTTGGTATTTATTGTGCTGTGCCGTAGTTGGTGATGGGTTCAGATGCTTCCAGACTGTTGTTGTTCGCGTGGTGAGACAATGAAAAGAATGCAGGCATGGTTTCTGTGACGACATACGTCATTGACGACAAAACAACCGTGTCACGACATGTTTTGTACATTTTGGGGCCTTTACTCTTTAGCTTGTCTTAAGCGAAGGCATTCATTCGTTCCATGTATGCATACAATCCCAATCCTCAATCGCGTGTCCAATCGCTTGGTCGGGGTGTTAATTCCCACAACGACTCCATAATCTGCCGGAGCATTGGCCTCGTTTTTCTTTTTTATTGATCTGTGCTTTTGGGAATTTTTGTTCGTGTTTTAAACAAGGGGCTCTGCCTTGGATTTCGGAGGCTCAAAGCAAGTCAGACAAGACTCAAGACTGCGCTGTAGCGGAAAAAAAGGGATGGTGAGGGGGAAAAACGCCATGGGCTGGGAATGGCGTCCGTTATTACCGTACTGTGTAATAACGAGTCGGTGAGAGCTGTATTGAGTTTTGTGCCGTGGGAGATATTCCTTCTCATCGAGATTCATCTCTCATGGAATGCTACTTTGTATCTATCTGCCGAAGTTGGTGATTCTCTGCCCGTCTGACTGCCTTGTTTCCTTTTCGGCGCGCGCGTATGTCCCCGGAAGATACGGAGCGGACAAAGCGGGAGAGTTCAGTTCAAGGACAGGGCCGCCGCGATAGTTACCATAGACTCGCGGAAAAAGAGACGCAGAGACAGCTGAAGCGTACCTAACTTTAGTAGCTACTAGTTTTATCGAGGCTAAACCGTTAATCGTCTGGGGTGGGCTTGTTCAATGGAACTCTAGAGTGTGTCACTGAGATGAGGAAAAAACTCCACCTTTTTTTTTGGTGATGAGTCTGAGAGCGAGAAATCCACAAGCATGGATGTCGCTGTCTCTTTCTCTCTCGCTTACCATTCAACAAAGACCGTGCTCTACATGAAAATTACGGAGTATGATTGCAGTAGACTCAAAGCTTCAAGATTTTTATCGTCAAGCGATTTCGTCATCATTATGATGATGATGATGAAGAAAAACGTATGCAAGCTGAGATCAGCCTCGTATGCTTTTGCCTACGCCCAGCATCTCATTTGTTTGTTTGTCGCTGAGACAGAATGGAATACCCAGTAAGAAAATGCCTGTCTTGACCGATTGACTGAATGCAACCTCTTCTTACCACCCAGAGAGAGAAAGAATGGGCTTGGGGTGCAAAGAATGCACGAGTAACTTGGCGTGCGCCATGGTTATCTGTGATTCGATGATCTGACTGACATCCCCCCCGGCCTTGGGAGCGACGAGACTAAGACCGAAATGGGTGTGCGCCGACAGAAAAAAAAGAACAGACTCGATTGTTGGTTGGTCGGTCAGTGCTGTTTCCAGTGGTTCTTGATCGCCGTGTTGCTTCACGATACCAAAATGTCTCTGTTGGGTTGAGATATCTGAATCCTCACCACAACAACTGTTTAAGATGAAAGGATTTGTTTGAAGGCGAATGTTTCTCAATTTATGTTCTTTTGCGTTCATGTAGGTCTTTTAATTCCATGTCGCATCTTCTCGTTGCTCCAACACTCTTTTCCCTTTCTACTTCTGTTTCTTCTCTGTTTTCAGCTTTTTTGCATGCAACACCATCAGATTAAACTGATTGCAAAAAGTGTCAGCCTTGTTCATTTATTCATTCAATCCTATTCATTTCGTATAATAAACCTTTTATTTAAATCGTTGCCATTTACTCTTTCTTTTTTTACTTTCTTATTGTCATTACTATCAGGGTTTTTGTCTTTTAACAGCATACCGATGCTACCGTTTCTGTATCGTCGCAACAACCAACAACACCAATAAAACTGTAAACTCGCCCATTCAATTCAATTCAATTCACTGAGAGCTTAAGCTTCCGGCGCATCCTCAAACCATACCAAACCAAACAAGGACCTCATCAACAAACCCATGCCAATATACCCTTGACCCATGCTCATCAGCAAGTCCATGCTCTCGTAGCATTTTGGGGATCTCCGCTTACAGAAATCTTTTATCTGACTTGGCCTTTTTTTATCGGTCGATACGGATACCTCATCTAACGCTATCGTGACGGCCTTGCTCAGATCATCTCCACTTGGTTTCAACATCAGTCGAGAACCTCATATCATACACATTCACATTCTTTTTTACCAGCATCGGCATCAGATGCAAAGAAGCCAAGCCGAGACATCCCCACGCATTCACCAAGAGAATTATTCGCCTCTCCTTTGTATTCCGCCATCTGACGTTTTTTCCTGCAAACTATCTCCCCTGCCCCAACAGCCCGTGTGTACTGGATCCGGTAACCATCAGCAGTTGGTAACATCATCTTGTACGTACAACGTGCATAACAGACTTGGGATGGGATTGTCATCAATCTTATAAAAATTTAAATCTTTCTCTTCAAACAAGAGAGTGTTTTGGGTTTACAAGAGGCTTTTCCACTACTGTAATATCCAGCAGTAATCGGCAGTCGCCAAACCCCGCCGCCATCGCAACCCAAAAACAACGCCAATCTTGTCTTCATCCACAACACCAAGAACGCCTTTATCTCTCTTCCCGCTCTTATTACGGTTTGGAGGGGTTTCTCCTCTTTTCGCCTCCGCCTCAAAAGGTCAAGAAGCATCAATTCACGCATTTTAAAAAAGGTCTCTCTTCAATTGTCAACATCTCGGCGCTTCTCTCTCCCAACTCTCCACAACTCCATCCTCATCCCCATCTCCATACTCTTCTCCCCATTCCCACCCCACGGAGAAACGTCTACTCTCTTCAGTTTGAACCCCGCCAAAAGCCAATGCAACAGAGCTTTGAGTTGAGAGAGTTTGTTGATTGGATGCAACTGTAATATTACTGTTACTGTTACTGCACTGCATATTGTACTGTAGTAGAGTCTGTCTAATACAACAACAACAACACAACTCGTAAGTGCACAGCATCAACATGATGCCACCCCTTCCCTTGTCTTTCTCTTCAAAACCCTACCCTACCCATCCCAACCAAAAACCTCGTTATCCCACCCCTGGGCATGCAACTCAAATCCTGCCCCATCCTGCCTCTGCCCCATCCCTGCCGTTTGGCACCCACCACCACATCTCTTCCTCCACCCATCCCAATTGCCTCTACTGCAACTCTACCACTCCAACCATCAGACGGCCCATGCCTACGCGGCTCTCAACCTTGTCGTGCTAGTCCATGCCGCTCAGTCCGGCCCCGGCGCTGTCCTCGTCCTCACACACCTCACTAAACCTCCATGGGACAAGTACCCAAAAAAGGCCAAGGCAGTGGAAGCGACCAAGGTCAGGTCAGGATCAAGACCAAGCCAAACCAGAACAATCGTACTAAGTTTCGTACCTTGGTTTTTTTTTAACTGGGACCTGGCCTGAGAGGGATGGCAACTGGACAAAACACTCAAAACCACCTACTCCCCGCAGCCCTTTATCCTCGATTCCTTTCAGCATCTCCACCCCCAGCTCTGATTGCTGTTCAACGAGTTTACGACCACCCCAGAAAGAGACTGATCGATTTACTGACAATAGTATCATCAGCAGGAAAGCCATTTTGTTGTTTTTGTTATTCATTTGGTTCATTGTTTGCATTTTTCTATTTGATGTCAACCTCCTCCTACTCATCATCAACTCAACGAGCCTCATAATCCGACGACAACCGCTGTCATTCCTGTTCAACGTCGTTATCTCGGAATCCACCTGCAGTATCACTTCACTGTGATACCTTTTCAACCCACCGTCAATCAACTGCCGACTGTTCCTCGTGGATCACACATTTGCTCTGTTGCTGGAATATTGCCAGAGCATTTTCCTCGTCTTGGAGTCGACAAGTTTGTTTGTTTCCTGGTGTACGCATTGATCAATCGTGTAAGTTGTGGCACTAACCCAAAGCCCACCTGGGCGCCAACCAAACCCACTGAACTACTACACTGCACTGCAATGCACTCGCTGTGCTCCCTGTAATGCTCGCCAGCACAGCATTACCCACAGCGAAAAGCACAGCCCTCCTGTTTGCCTGCCCGTTCTTGTTACAAACGCAATCCGATTAAAAAAAACTTTCCACATCATATCATTGCCCGTTTTCATTCTTCTATTCATTGGGAAACAATCTGTGATCTATTTCTTGGCTACTCCATCTTGTTTTCTTGCCCATTTCTTCTTTTCTTTCCGTTTAATTACGCATCGCCACAAAAGTTCCCTGTTTTTTAACCATGCTAATCAGTACCTTCCCCATTATTAGACCTGATCTCGATCAACACCTGCCTTGATCTTCATCGAAAGCGCTAGGAGCAAAAACTCCATCGCATCGCACCAAACGACAATCCTCCTCCCGCAACCTCGTTCAGTCTCATCTCGCTCGAGACGAGAAGATCATCAACCTTATCACCCTTTGTCGATTCTTTTTACCTCTACGTGGTGAAGCTCCCGGAAATCCTTTCCTGCTTCCACGGATCACCTCCTCCACCACCTCTCCCTCAAATCCCACATACGACCTTGGGAATGCCTTACACGCCGCCCACCCACCGATCTCCCGCCTCCTCAGCCCCTACATCACCTGTAGCGAGCAGGAGGTCATCGCTTCAATCGAGCCCTCGACCTAGCCTACCACGATCCGCCTCATATCTTACAAAGCATCGACGAACACCTTCAGCTTCTGCTCTTAGCGATGGATCGACAGGGACTTTGACACCGCAGGGAACATCGGAGGATCTCAAGAGCATGGGCACAGCAGTTCCTTCAAGCGTTCGGCAATCACCCCCACCAGTGACAGACGAGCGCACGATGCCCATGGGTGCTATCATCTCCCCACCTGACTCTGCTTCCTCCGGTAGTGACGATGAGGAGCAAGGTCCCCAAATCCGAGGACGAAAGCTTGACAAGGCTCTACGAGATGCCGTCAGCCAAATCCCCATGCAGCGCACATCATCTCCCGAACGAACACAACAGATCAAGCACCAAGACAGCACAGAAACATTACAGCTTCGACCCCGCAAAGACAACATGCACCTCAGCTTCAGCACAAGTGCACTTGGTGATCTTGCCAAGGGTCGCAAGAAGGGTCACGTTCGATCAGCTACCGAACCCAACGCTGGTCTAAACAAGGACAACTCACAGTCAGTATCAGAAGAGGAGACCGATGAAGACTTGCTTCAGAAGCCTCAAATGGTACGCAAGAAGTCTGGTGAGCTCGTCCGACCTGCACTTCGTCCTTCTTCACGCCGTCGCCCCTCAAGCATGCCTGGTACCCCCATCTTCTCCAAGGCTGTTCACTTCGATTCACATCTTGAGCATGTCCGACACTTCCTCCAGGTGGATCGACCTCTTGCTGTGAGCGCTGGCTCTTCACCTATCGACAGCTACGAGAGTGACACCGAGTACCCCTTCCCTGGCAATGGCAAGCAGGCTGCCCGTACCCCTCCTTTCGAGTGGGAGATCCTCACCACCAACTTCCCTCACGACTCTACGGCTCGTAAGTCGTTGCCTGTCCGACTCGAGAAGGTTTGGCTCTCGGCCGACCAGAAGACTCTATTGGGTTCAGTGGCTGTAGCCAACATTGCCTTTAACAAGGCTGTTACATGCCGTTTCACCCTGGATTACTGGAAGACCACCTCGGAGGTCGCCGCCGACTACAGCCATGAGATCCGCCCCCGGGAAACACCGCTTGGCCATGACCGCTTTACCTTTTCCATCAAGCTCGCCGACACCGCCAACCTCGAGTCCAAGACCCTGTTCCTCTGCGTTCGCTACACTGTCGGTGGACAGGAGTACTGGGACAACAACACAAACTCCAACTTCCAGGTCGACTTCCGCAAGAAGCATCTCCCTATGAATGGCAAGAACAACTTCCAGGGCGCTTCTTCTCGGTCGGCCGGTCTTCCCCGAAGCAACCGACGCACCAGCAACACCAACGTCCCTCGACCCAAGTCGATGCCTGTTAGCTTCGGTGAGTTTGGTGATGACGCGAAGCTTAACTACGATCAGCCCATCCACGAGTTTCTTGGTGAGTCTGAGAACGGCACTGGTGGTCTTCGCCTCAAGTCCAAGTCGGCTGGCAACCTGGCCAGCGACAACCTCTCTAAGGACTTTGGCTCACCCAGTGGCCTCGCCTTCTCCAACCGTTACGACTTTGGTGCTTCCCTCAGCGCTGCCGTCCAGGCTGCTAGGGAGAAGGAAGCCGCCCAGGACAAGGATGGTCTTTACATGAAGGCCAACATCCGGAGTCCCAAGCCCATCCTCACTGTCCCTCAACCTCCCTCTACCGTTAAGAGCCCTACGATGGCTACCGGAGCTACCTCTCCCAACTCTACAATTTCCAGCTCGTCATACGAGGAGCTGGTTAACAAGTACTGCTTTGTACGTGCCCCCGAAGTCCGCCCTGCCTCACCCATCGCTTCTGGTGCCCGTCGCCCATCCCTTGTGCGCCAGAATCGTTCCATCGTTCATCCAGCCCATCGGGATGGCACGGCAATCCAGAAGCAAAATGAAAGAGTTGGTTACTAACAGTCTTGTGCAGTTTGGATCAAAGCAGTCGAGCCCTAGCATGATGGACGGCACCCTCAGTGGTGCTCGCTTCGACCCCGCCACCGCTGGCAACCACCGCCATACGACCTCGCTTGGAAGCCCCAATGGCTACGTCCATCACGCCGGCCCCGCCGCTCACCATACCCTTCAACTGGGTGGTGCTTTCAGCCCACAGTCGGGCTCTTCAACACCCAAGGATGGCTTCCGTGCCAACAACACATCGCCTTCACCGAGACCCTCTGCCACTGCACGGTCGGCTTCACCTGCCTTTGTATCTTTTGATGGTACTCCATCTAATGACCTGTCGTACCATGTCCAACAACAAATGATGGACCGGTTTCCCTGGTCGGGCGATGGCCATGCTACGGCGATCCGAGGATAGGACCATGTCGCTGACCGTGGAATGAAGTTGGACTGTTCATGATCCACCAACAACACTACACCAAGATTGTATTGCTATCGACATTAATTCACCGCACACACTGGGCCTCAAGTCAACATCGCTTGTCGGCCCACATCACTACTCTACCTGGCTGTTTGACCCGAAACAGCACGAGCCTTTGATCAATGATTGATGGATGCTCACACTGCTTACGGCCACAATTGTTTGGCGTTTACGGAATTGGACTTGTGCAAGCCTGGCATGGCGCGCCGGGCATCCGCATTGGAGTTTGGGTCTTTTTTACCTGCGAGTTCTGTTTCATTTTCTCTTTGCTATCGCGGAACACCACCGCCTTTGTTTGACTCTGCTGTTTTAATCATCATGTCTGGTCACCTCAATCTTTGACCACTCTCCGTTGAACGGGCAGAGATGGTCTTAATAAGGATTGAGCGCGCAACAGAATGAGCTTGCTTTATTTGTATTTACGCAGAAGGAGAGCGAAGCCTGGTTTTACGCGTGTCACGATGTCTCCGAGAGTGCGTTCTTAACTGCGCCTACAACGATGACTTGATTGAATGCGAAGACTGTACAATGGCGCAGAGGAAAAGGGAAATGAATTGTTAGTGATTGATTTGGGAATGGAAACAAAAAGTTTGCTTCCTTGCGAGGAACGCAATGCAATGGATTTGTGCCTTTTGGAAGGAGGAGTTGGTCATAACAGATATACATTATACTACTATACAAGGCTGCCAGAATGCAATGCAGGTACAGCTTAAGAGAATCATTTGCACCTCTGTTATATTTTTTGTTGCGATGTGAATGTGTTTGTTTGGTGGTTGTGTAATTGAATGTGGTGAGCCGCGATAAGACGGAGATGCAGAGCCTGTAAAAGTAAAACGGACTTGGCCGCGGTAACGGAGCGCCGCCGTTGTTGGTAATTGGTCACACCGTAACAATGAGTTACGGTCTGGACTTTTCTTATCATCGCTTCAGCACAGCCCCTGTATACATGACTACCTTGTTGATGCGATGCGATGGATTGGGGGTGTGATTTGAACAAATGGATTGTGCAGTTATTAGCGATGAATGGTGGTGAAGAATGAGACTCTGTTGGATCCATTGCGTGGTTTGCCGTTACAGCGGTTTCCCGGGCTTTGTATGGATGGAAGTTTAGTGTCGCAAGCAGTTGTCTTGTTATAGCGCTTTTACCCTCTGTAAAGTTGGTGGTCGGGCCCGTAATCAAGCGTAAGGTTCAACGCTCAACTGTAGAGGGTTGGTTTTTACGGCGTGATAACTGGGATAAGTTAAAGAACTACTGTAACTGATTCGGCAAGGCAGAAACAACAGAGTACAGTATAATCTCATCTATGTCGTGTTTATGCCAGTGGGATTACTATTGTAATGCGCTTGACTCTGGTTGACGTGACTTTGACAGTTCACAGAGTGATTGACTTGCCTCTGTAAAATTAGTGATTGGCCCTGTCGCTATCTGGGCAGACATCAGATTATGTGGTTGTCTTGTTGCAGCGGTCCACCCTCTCTGCAAATCTAGTTGTTGGATCGGTCGCTAATCAAGCCCGTATCATGCTTGACTGTACTGGGGGTTATCGTACAGGCGCAAGCATTGGAATAATTTAGAGAGATACTGTCTAATTCATCTAATATGGTAAAGGTAACAGAGTATATTCTATAGATTATTCCGGTCTAGTATTACATAAGTTGGATTGCTCTTGTAATATGCTTGCCGTTGGCTAAAGTGACACTGGCAGCTTTAATTGACTGCCCACCAAATTGACTGCCCACCAAGCTGACGTCACGCCACCTCAGCTCCCCCCCTCCAACTCAATCCAGTTTCAGTCCAGCTTCGGCTCCTCCTCAAGCTCAAGCTCCATCACCAGGCGTTAAAGCCCAACATTACCAAAATAACCTTATTTCTTTATCGTCTATCTTCCTACGAAAATGTCCTCCCGTGGCGTCCCAGAAGTCCTCTTCAAAAAGGTCGACGAGTACGTTGACTCTCTCGCTCCTCAGATCCAACCCCGCATCACCACCGAGCTAGAAACCTTTCAGCAAAAGACAATCGACAGTCTCGAAGACAAAGTCGTCGACGCCTTTCGCTCCTTATTCGACAAGGACAAGAAACCTTCCGATAGCCGAAGCCTAGACGACAATGCCCCCGATGCCTACGGTGGCCAGTCCTTGCCGTTTGCCGACGAGATTGCAAAGCTTACGCGTAGCTTTACTAAGATCACGGACGAAGCAGGCGATGATTTAAGGGATATTTTTGACATCACTGAGGGACAGGGTGGAGGAGGAGATGATACGAGGTCTCGTGGCGGTGGTGATTCTTCTCGAGGCGGTGCAAAGGGCTTCCTTTCGTTCGCTATGGACGCTGTACAGGACCATCTCGAGAAGAACAACGGCAGAGGTTCTGGAGGCCAGGGTTTCGAACTCGATGGTCTTCTAGGCATCCTCAGCGGTACCATCAAAGACGCAGCGCGCAACCCTGAAGAGAAAGCTCGTCTCATCAGCCCCGAGATCAAGGAACAAGTCGGCGCCAAGCTTCGCGAACAGCACGCTCCCATCGCCGAACAATTCACACGAATCGCTCTCGATCATATAAAGCGCTGGCTTCGAGGAAATACAAGTACAAGGGATTTGGGAGATGGCGTCAAGGGCGAGATTGAAGATCAAGTCAAGGATCTTGTTAAAGGTCTCGGAGGACTGTTTGGCAACAAAAAGTCCAACGAGGGATCTGCGCGAGGCTTTGGAGATAATGATCGCGATCGCGCTGATGGAGATGGTGAGAGCGGCGGTTTCTCAAAGGTCATCAGCGACAAGCTCAGCACAGGAATTGCGCGAGTCCACCGTGAAGTTCGTCTCGAGTTCCGAAAGATCCTTGGTGGAATTGAGAAGCAGCTCTTTGAGCTTCTACCCGATTCATTCCAGCGCCCTCTTGAGAAGATCCTCGGCGGTAACCCATTCGATTCACAGCTGGACCGCGACGCTGGACCTGGAGGCTCAGCGGACCGTGGTTTTGGGGATGACATCAAGGCGAAGCTTGTCAATAAGATCCGTGGTCTTGTCCGAAAGGTACAAGAGACGCTGCGTGAGAGTATCCTTGGTGTAGTCAATGGTGGACATCGCAAGTTTGAGCGCGAGAGTTGGGTGTTTGTTCAGAACATTGTGGAGCAAAAGGTGCAGAAGTACCTGCCCAAGGTCAAGATCTCTGTGCCTGATGATATTGGAAATGAGGGTGTTAGTGTTGGAGCGCCTTCTGCTGGGAACCTTGGTGGTGCCAATCAGCCGGTGCCGGCTTCGCAGGGTGGACAGGGTGGACAGCAGCCTTATAACCCTCCTTCGCAGTTCCAGCAGGATCACCATCAAGGTCAGGATTATAGGCCTCAACAGGGTCAAGACTACAGACCTCACGAGAGTCAAGACTACAGGCCCCAGAGTCAAGAACACCGCCCTCAACAAGGTCAAGATTACAGACCTCAGAGTCAAGAGTATAGACCCCAAGGACACGACGAGTACCGACCACAGCACGGCCAATCCAACCAAGACTACAGACCTTCGCACCAGGAGGGATACCGACCTGATGAGTACAGACCTCAACAGCATCAACCGCAGCAAGACTACCGCCCCGATCAGTATCCCCCTCCGCCACAACAGCATCAATCTGGTGGTTACAACCAAGGCTACCAGCAAGACCAAGGGTACGGACACGATCAAGGTCAAGGCCAGGGATACGGAAACAATCCCCGCTACTGAGAAATGGAAATGACCACGTCTGGTAGGAAGCAGTATCGTATTGGCTGCGCTTCAAAAGTTACATAGCGTCGGGTTCAACATGGCGATGCTAGGTAGACCTTGACAGATTGATGAATGATATGATCATTACACCTACCCTCTCTTCCCTCACTGATGCATTAGTTCTTCACGCATTGCTCGTATCGCACTCTTGTCAGAGCTCTAACCGAGACCCTTGAGTTCCGCGACCCTGGATCACGCACCCCCACAGGGCAGAATGTCGTGATACCATCAGATCATCTCATCTTCAATCTAGAAGCAGGGTTCAATCTACTCTATAGCGACACCTTGGACCAAGGGTCCAATCCACCATGTGAGAAAGTCTCCCTCAACACTGTCCCTAAATGCATTGCTGCGGTTCCGGGATGGGCGGCGAGAGAATAAGAGCATCACATGGTCCCTTGACGCTGCGTTATCGTGATGATATGATCCTCTAGTGGCCCACGTGCAGAAGCGTTTCGTCAGAATGATACGGTAGTTGAAGTTTTAACCTCGGTATTAAGTTTCTAGAATCATGAATGGGGTTTCTGCTCATGATATGATGCGAAGCGATAACGGCTTTGTTAGATACACGGCGTTCAAGGGCTTGGATTTTTGTTAGTGGTGATGTTAGTGGTGACCCCACGTTATCAGGGCCTGTATTTAAACGTCGCAATTAACATCATCGAGAAGCAATCGGGTGTCATTAAACCGAATTGTCGCGACGGTTAATTACATATCTATTGCTTACTAAAAATGGAGATTTATTTATTGACTCATTTTTCTTGGAAAGATAGAGAATTGTCCATTAACAAGTTTGGCTGGTTGCTGTCAATGTCGTGAAGCATCCGTGCCTTTTCCACCAAGCGTCAGAACTGAATCAGACACACAACAGCCCCGTGGCTTAGATACAATGCATTGAATCTGGAAGCGCGCAGCCGTTAAGCATTGCGATTAACGTTCAAGGTGTCCAAAGCGCGTGTAGCACGTTTGACACGAGACAATTGCCGTTCCGTTGCTTCATCTTCGCTAAGCCTTAGCATTAAGCACTGCCTGCGCCCATTAACCTGGACGATACTTTATTATCCGACGCATGCGCATCTACAGATTGAAACGTTGGACTGGCTCGTCGTGTTTCCGTTTAATTATATGTTATCCTTATTCTCGATTTCAATCTTTACCGGGGTTGCGTTTACTGTTGTCAGGGTATTCTGGAATTGTTCATGTTCGGTTCAATTGAGCTCATCGACAATCTTGACCAAGCTCGAGGGCGATAAAGACAACGTTTCCGAAAAGAAAGCACGACTGGACTTGCGCTGGCTTTACTGTGATAGGGTTACTTTTGAGTGTATCTGAACCAATATCTATTAACAATCCCGTGATTGATCAATTGAGATATCGCAAAGGTTGAAGATCGTGGTAGGAAGGTTGAGCGTCTTGTCAGTCGCTGTCCGACTTGTGCGTTTTAACGTGATGTCCCCAGCGGATCAAGTCCAGTGCGACAAATGCGCGGATGAACAACACAACCCCAAGAGATACGAAAGAGAAAGAGAAGAGATAAAGATACTAGTAAGTAATGAATAACAAACAATAACAAACTAATTAATTATTGTCCTCGTCCCTGTTATCTTCATTTATTACTTGGTGATTCGTTAGTATTGGTCTCAAAAGTCCAATACTTCCTCCTTTGCCCTGTAGCCAAGTCATTCCAGAGGACCAAGAGAGCACCTCATTCTCACACAATACAAAAGCATTGCTCAACAGCCCACTTCTTCCTCCCCCAACACAACCTAAGAAATGCCAATTCCAAGTTGTCTGTTAACTTGCCCGGTTTCTTTATCCATTACGAAATTGCTGTTCTTTTCCACGTTGTTATAGGGTCAATTTCACTGGGACCAAGGGGGATCCTAGCCCGGGCCCAATCCACTAACATGGGTATGTCGGAGTCAGACAGTTTATCTTCTCATCCTGCAAGCCACAGGAGGAAAAGAGAGAAAGAGGAAGGAGTCTAGAATGTTGTTGGTTGAAGAATAAACAGGGGTTTCATGCATTTATTGTACGACATTGGACTGGGCAGATACGAAAATAGCATCTACAGTGTTTGGGGTTTGAGGTTCATGCGGACAGAGACAGACAGACTGTCGTCATATTTTAGTACAAATTCTCTCTCATTTTACTTGCGCTTTATGGATCAATTAACTGGATGCTCAACGTAATCGCTGTCCTGTAAATGAAACGGCGGCCCGTTGGAACTCGTAAAAACTCCACTGTCGGCTTGAGACAATTCTCGGGCCGACTGTCACTGAATATGCGATTATTGCCGAACAATAACTCTCAATTGATCATCTTCAGGGGGACCATGCACTGGGAAACAAGGGGAGGGAGATATCGGTAATATATCCCTCAAAGAAGGAATAATCGACCAACAAATGGAACCTGTCATGAACATAGCTCAGCCTTAGTTAAAAGGGGTAGTGTCATGCAGTTTAAGTGACTGAGACACAGAAGCAGAAAAGAACAACATTCATGAACTTGACGACCCTCTTCAGCCCTGAGTGAATCAATAATCCGACGTTTGAACTTGAACTAGTTGCCCACGGGGGAGGGGAATAGCTAATCGTGTTTCTTACGTACTGGAAAATAACATTAATCGTGGAGAGAGAGGTTGTATCTCGTCGTCGCACGGGTCTCCGGTAAGAGGAGCCGTCGCTCAGGGGGGATGGAAGAGCTGAACCGACTTGAAGATGATAAAAGCCAAGACGACGGAGTCTGTCCGTTTCTTTTCTAGCGTCATGGTGAGAAATATGGATCGCCATGCTTCTAGAGCGTCTTCTCTTACTAACGTCCAATAACAGGACAAGGGACAAAAAGCGCACTGTCGTTGGTCAGACCAGATATCCGAGCTTTTCCCAGACCAGAAACCCTGCCCTGAAGAGAGACAAGGTTAGGGGAGGAGGGGGAAAAAGAAGGGAACAGGAACTGGCCCCTGAGAGTCAAACATTCGACGAGAAAGACCAAGCTTTTTGAACCCTTTAATTGTTCTATCGTTCAATACAATCCTTTTGTTGGTCGATATTAGAAACTACGTACCAGGCCCAGTTTATTCCTCCCACCTCTGCGCGACGAATCCGATTCGATCCTCAACACACACCGATCCCAATCAATCGATACGAATAATAACATAATGTCTGGTCTCGACGCACAAGACATAGCCGCCGCCTACGATGCCGTGCGCTCCGACAAGGATGCCACCAACTGGCTCCTAATCTCGTACGCGTCGGCCGTGGGCAACAAGCTGATGCTCACCAAGACGGGCACGGGCGGTCTGTCAGAGCTGGTGGGAGAGCTTGACGATGGTCAGGTCCAATACGGTTACGTGCGAGTCGAGTACGCCAACGATAAGGAGAGCACGCGTGTTAAGTTTGCGCTGGTGGTCTGGATTGGAGAAAACACAAAGGTCATGCGCAAGGCTCGTGTTAGCATTGAGAGCGGTGATGTCAAGAGGCAGCTTTCGCATCATAGCATTGCGGTCACGACGGGGGATAAGTCCGAGTTGGATGAGAGGGATATTGTGGTTCGGTTGAGGAAGGCTGGTGGTGCTGATTACAATGGAGGACGGGGTTAATCATTACAATGCAGGACGGGGTTGGTCGACTACTACAAGTACATACATGCACATACGGAGTACACATGCAAGGAACGGCCCGTCATGACAAGCGTATTGATCATCAGCTATCAATATCTCCAGGTTTGAGTACCGGTCACGTGTGACGGGATAGAGGGGGATGTCGCCGGACTTCTTAGATAGGAATAAGTTGATCGTTATCATAAAGGAGGGGAAAGAAAGCGTTTATCTTGTTTCAACCTAGATACTCACGATGGTATCAGCTATAATCTTGGATGCATACACGGCACGCGACTTTTGAAGATAGGCAAGGATAAATGGGTGGTGGTGGTGTTGATACCCTGACGATCACATACAGGATATTCACCAAAATAGGTAAAGTATGGGAATGCAAAGCTGAGTGATCGTCAAACGAGAAACCGGAATTCGGCCTGTCGGGGTTCATGTCATCGATTGAGTTGGATAGCGATAGATTGTTTGCATATGAGACATATATGAGCAAGGTACAGGGTATTCGTCCTTCCACCTGTACCTGTTTCACATGTTGTTGCGCAATCCGCGGTTGAAGAAGAAAAGAGAGTCAGGTAATTAATTTAAACTGTTACCTGAAAGCTTGGCCCGTTCTCAACGTTGGAGAGGCATAGAGAGAGAGTTACTGGTTGTAAGGTTAATCTCCTTCCAGTTTGAGGTTGAAGCCGAAACCTTGTGTCTGTCGGCTTGTCCGCTTGGGGGGCTTGTAATAACTCCACTGTTTTCATGACGTAGTGACCTATAGCATTGGTTGGTTGCTTGAGTGACTTCTTTTGTCTTGCGCTAAGAGAGTTTGAACTCGCCTATCAGAGGCATAAGAACCAACAGGTTTGATATGGCAAGTTACTGGTTGTGGTTTAGTTTAAAGAACTGTCAAGACTTGGCTCTGTTCTCTACCAGCACTGCCATGTTCTTCTTGTCTTCCCTGTAATTACAATTGCGCAGTAATACCCTTATTTAGTGAATTGACTGTTGGTCTTTGACCTTGTTAGAGTCTTGGCTTGTCTGACTCTCTAATCGTATCGTTCAGTCTGTCTATTCCACTTTTGGAATGGGTCTCGGTCAGAGAGGGATCCATTTCATTGTCTCCATTCCCCTGTCTCGTCCTTGATTTCCTGATCCATGGTTCCCTTTCTCTTGGATTGCCACTGACTTAGCCTAGACCTAGTCCCCCCATGTTTCCCGTGAATGCGCTACTCCAAATTTCTTCAAGCCCCCCCGTCCGTCATTTTTCTCTTTCCCCAGATTCAATTCGATCTTTTTTCCCTCTCTCTTTTCATTTGGGCATTTGTTTTCTTTTCTTTCTTTTTTAAAATCCCCTCATCCCCCTCACCTCACCTCCCTCTCCGTCTCTCCTCCTCACACACACACTCTCTCACTCTCATTCACTCTGTCAATCATGTCCAAGCACGACTCGGGCAGCACCAGCACCGGTGCCATGGAGCCCGCAATTGACCAAAAGCCTCGACGAAACTCCAAAGCCTCTGGTTCAGGCAACCCAGATGCTGCTGATCAGCTCCTCGAGAACCTTGGCTACAAGGCTGAGCTGTCGCGAAACCGTTCTACTTTCCAGGTCGCTTTCATGTCCTTCGTCCTCGCTTCTATTCCCTACGGTCTCGCTACAACCTTGGCCTACCCTCTGATTGGAGGTGGCCCTGTCAACGTTATCTGGGGATGGCTCGCCGTCTCTCTCATTATTGTCTGTGTCGCTGCTTCTCTTGGTGAAATCACCAGTGTTTATCCTACAGCTGGAGGTACATTTCTCTCTCCCTCGCTTGTCCTGTGCCTTGTAAAAACATGTCGCTGATTGATTCCCTCGTGATAATTAGGTGTCTACTACCAAGCTTTCATGCTCTCCCCTCCTCGATGGCGTCGCATTGCAAGCTGGATCTGTGGCTGGCTTTACATTGTCGGAAACATCACCATTACCCTCGCTGTCAACTTCGGTACCGCCCTCTTCATTGTCTCGTGTGTCAATGTCTTCGAGTCGAGTCCCGGTGTCGGTGTCATGTCTGGAGAGGCCTACCAGGTCTTCCTTGTCTTCCTCGGCCTTACATTCCTGTGCAACGCCATCTCTGCGCTAGGAAACAAATACCTCCCATGGATTGATGTATGTGAATCGTTTCTCGTGATTGAATGGCGTGCTGATAATTATTAAAGACCGCTGCTGTGTTCTGGACTTTCGCTGGTGTCATTGCCATTGTCGTCTGTGTCCTTGCTATGGCCAAGGGAGGCCGTCGCGATGCTTCTTATGTCTTTACTCATTTCGAGGCCAACTCTGGATGGCCCAAGGGCTGGTCTTTCTGTGTCGGTCTCCTCCACGCTGCCTACGCTACTTCTTCCACTGGAATGATCATCTCGTGAGTTTAATTGACAACATGCGATAATACAATAACAATACTGACCCATCTCTAGCATGTGTGAGGAAGTTCAGAACCCTTCGGTCCAGGTCCCCAAGGCCATGGTCGCCACCATCTTCATCAACACCTTCGCCGGTCTCCTCTTCATCATCCCGTTGATGTTCGTCCTCCCCGATCTCCAAGAAGTCATCCTCTCCGCCCAGCCAGTGCCCTTCATCATCAAGACCGCTGTTGGTAGCTCCGGTGGTGCCTTTGGACTCCTCTTCCCTCTTATTGTCCTCGCCATCATCTGCGGTATTGGCTGCACAACTGCCACTTCTCGATGCACATGGGCTTTCGCTCGTGACGGTGCTATCCCCGGTGCTAAGTGGTGGTCCAAGGTCAACACTTCGCTCGACGTTCCTCTCAACGCCATGATGCTCAGCATGGTTGTCCAGATCATCCTCGGTATCATCTACTTCGGTTCTTCTGCCGCCTTCAACGCCTTCTCTGGTGTTGGTGTCATTTGCTTGACTGCTTCTTACGCTACTCCCATTGCCATCAGTCTCGCTACCGGTCGCAAGCAGGTCAAGACCGGCAAGTTCTACCTTGGCAAGTTTGGCGCTGTCGCCAACGTTATCGCTATCGGTATGTCTCAATCACACTCAATCACTATGTTCTTTGCTAACTCGTTCAGCTTGGTCTCTCCTCGCTATGCCTCTCTTCTGCATGCCCTCCGTCATCCCCGTCACCCCCGAAACCGTCAACTACGCTCCCGTCGTCTTCGTCTTCGCATGCTTGGTCTCTGGAATTTGGTACTGGGCCTGGGGTCACAAGAACTACGCTGGTCCCCCCACAAACGAGGACTAGAGGAGCCAGAATGTCTCTTGAGGCGAACAAGATATATACATGCTTTGGCAATTTATTTTGGCATTTGATTTGATGTGTTTTGAACTCAGTATCGTATATACGTGAGGGGATTTGAAGTCGTGCCTGTCTGCTTGATACCCATAGATACCTAGTTCTGGATCCGGATCGTATGTTGAGTGATCTGAGTGTCGGCTAGAAATATACCAAGATAGTTACAATTAAATACATGTTGAGCTGCTGCTTTAATCCTCTTGATCGAGCTTGTGTGTCTGAACACCGATGCCTTTGCTGATTGCTGCACACACTACCTCGCTGACTTGGTCAATTGATGCTGCCGGGTAGGCAGAGGTCTCGTACCATCCCCCAGTCTATCAACACGCTGCCCTCATAGCTTTATCGCTCCCATGCTGACATGTGTGTTAAGTATTCACAACACAACCTTCCTCATACCATTTAACAAAGCCCATGCCGATCAAGTCCAAGCATTGTCACATAACGTGCTTCCGCTTACCATAAGAAGTCGGCTATTTCTCATCCACTTTGAGCCAAACTTCACGTCTTTACCATCATTGACCAAGGCCATCAAGGTACTCAACACCATGTGCATTCATAATCCTCAAGGGTATCGGAAAACTTGGTCACTGTCAACATAAGAGACGAAGCTTGTGAGCCAAGCCATGCTGTTTAGATCAGTGCTCTCATGGTGTTCATGCCTGTAAAGCTCAGATGCCATCTCTTATACTATCTACTAGCTGGTGTGTGTTGCTGGTGACGAGGTGCCTCAAGGCTATACATCCACCCAAACCGTATCTACTTGTACTCGTTGCTATGCTTAGGCTTGAGCTCAACAAACTGAATCAAGGCCTTAGGTCTGCCGTAGTATCTCTCCACGAAGCTGTTTCCCTATTGTTGACAGTGGTGGTCTGCTGTTGACCTTGCTCACATGCACCAGACTCAGAACTTGACCGACAAGGCTTATGAGGGTGCAAAATAAGTGGTACAGCTGAAACAACCTTGCATCATGCTTATATGTAGAGCAAGACCAAGATTACGGGAAAAACCCTCATGTGTGACCCTCTGTGTTACTGCCATGCTCATCTTGGTACTCCAGTATCCCAAAAGAGTCAACAGTCATGGGAACCCGTGAACAGCCAGCATCACACGAGCAATCAGAAAGCGACCTCCACCAACCACTATCCCTGCCTTTACGAGTGGTGTGTGTGACCTGTATCAAGCTTCCGTTGGACTCATTGGACCATTCACTCACAGCTACTGTAGCCTTTTTCGAGATAGGGTTGTAGGGTTACATAGAAGATGGCAGATGACAACATTGTGCATCTGATTCGGTGTTGGCCGAGACAGGGTCGGACAAGGATTATGCTTATGCATAAGCTTGACGAGTTACACATCTGAGATGAGTAAGGCAAGTGACGCCATGTTCCATGGACTCGACAATATGTGCCACAAAACCACAGTCCCACAAACTGACTGATCACTGAACGAAAATCGACATAAAACAGGGACTTGATCATTCATACAAACATAAGCTAGCTAAGACTGAACAGAACGTGCCTCGAATCATCCATCAAGCTTGGAAACAACAGGACTCGTCTTCTCCTTGCTAGAGTACTCCCCATCCTGATCAACACCACCAGAGCTCTCCTCATCAGAAGCTCGTGAATCGATAGAAGAACCCTCATAACCATTCTGCATAAGTTGAGGGTTCCTTCTAGACCACCACAGTAACCCAAGCTGCACAAAAACAGATCCAAACGAGAACGCAGTAGTGAGAGGGAATCCGATCGGATACTGAGGCGCATCAGAAACTCTGAAAGCACGAAGAGGAATAGTTGCATGTCCAATGTAAACAATCATGACGGTAAGAGCAACAACGATGGATCGCGCTTCGGGTTCCTTGCGCATCAACTCGGCAAACCATGCCATCAGGGCTGGACTTCCTGCGTTGACAGCGTAGGTCATGAAGTAGAAACCCATAACGACTTTGTTGTCTGATGGCCAGGCGCAGAGAACACTTAGCATGATACCGAGCATAAAGGCACAGCCAGAACTGATCTGCCATCTCCAGTGCTTCCAGTCCGACAAGCCGTTGAGGATCAGGTTGGTACAGATCTGCATGGCATAACCGCCCAAGGGAAGGATATTGACTTGGTACGTGCTGTAGATGCGGTTTCCTGCGCTGTCCTTGAGACTCTCGATGTACAGAACAAAGTACGCGTTTGCTCGATGTGCCCAAGCGTTCATGACAAACGCGCAGAGGAAGAAAAAGGTGACAGGGTGAGTAATCAGCTTGCGCAACTTGTTCTTGAGAACTGAAGTAGGGATCAGTTTTGAAGTCTTGGCTCCAAAGTCTCCCATACGCTCTCGTGAGAGCTTCTTCTCATCTTCCGTCAACCACCTGGCACGAGTGTACGAAGGCGTATCAGGAATGACAAAGAAGCCCACGATTCCCTGAGCGATGGTGATGACGCCTGAAACGATAAACAACCACTGCCATCCAGCGATGCCATGGGCACCGTTCAAGTTACGGTACAGAGCTGCCTGAAGAGCGCCGAGAAACATGGCACCTGCGACGTCGGATACGTTGAAGCAGGCGATTCGAAGGGCGAGTTCTTTGGGTGTGTACCAGTTGAAGATGAGGGAGACGACGCTGGGCCAGAAGACGGCGGAGAAGAGGCCGAGGAAGAAGCGAAGAACGTAGATTGTGGTTGCACTTTTGGCTTGGCAGGTTCTGCGAGAGAGTGAGTTTTGGTGTATATGTTGAGATTTGGATGTTGGACTTACACCAAGACGAAAAGACCCCAGATAATCTCACAGGTGGGGAGAAAGATGGACGGTCGAACCTATCATGGAGTTAGCGTTGTAAACTCAATGATACTGTCATCACTCACCCTCGTCTGAGCCAACTGCCCAGGAACAAGCCCAATGGCATATCCTATGGAAAAGAAGGTATTGAACATGACCAACTCATTTCCATATAAACCCAATGCTTCTCTCATTCCCGAAACATAAGCTTGCGTTGTAGCAGACTGATCCATCTCCTTCATGATACCAGCGATGAACGTCCATGTGAGAAGAAGACAGTCAAGCTTGAGAAGCAACACATGTCGTGGATTCTTGAAATAAGGAATGACTCCAGAAATGTGCTTGAAGATGCCCGTCTGAGGAGGATATGAAGATCCAACCTCGGCTGGTTGTGTTTGTGTTTCAGTAGTCGCCATTGTCTTGTAAGTCAAGATGATGAACAGAAAAAAAAAACATTAAAGATGAAACAGCAGTTATATACAAGGGGTTTGTCTTTCTCGTTAATATCCTAGTAACATTCATGTGCTTCTAAATCGGCATCCTGGCGATAGCAGATCAAGATAGGCATTTAGCGGGCCACTTGAGGCTCGCGTCATTTGCCGCGCAAAGAACGACATGGTGGGAGGATTGTCCCAGATAGGTAATTTCCGTCGGACGAAACCCCGATATCAGACTTGGAGGGTTTAAGCTTAATTGCTCTATCGCCACGATGAATTGCCAATTGTGGTAGTCTCTCTTTTTGAAGCGGGAGGATTGCGATTTACTTGAATGAGGAATTCGGTCTTGTCGCTGTTCAATTAACCTTTTGCGGTCACCTGATGAAGCCGTTGAGATGGATAAGGCCGATAAGATGAACCTGATAAGATAAGAGCTTCCAGTGTCGTCAGTAAAGGTCAATTAATACAGCTCCAAATTGTCTCTTTTTTTACTACTTCTTACGGCCGTGTCATTCAAGTTGTCCTTTTTTTATTGTCTTTTAGTAGGCTCTTATATGTTGTTTTATCGCGGCGATTGATCCCCAAGTACACAGTCTCTCGTTCTGAAGTGGAGGTCTTGTCGCTGTAACGGGCAGCCAGTTACCCGTTGGGTCATAGAGTTTTTGCCACCGATCTTCCTGCTACGGTCTGATAAAATGCAAAAGATGGGAAGCTACTGTATTAATCAATGGAGATGCGTCGCTTATTAGAAGAAAAATTAAGAACATTTCCCCAGAGGTACAGCAGAGAATGAATCTAACTCGCGGTGCAGAGAAAAACAGCCACAGCTGCGCCACTGGTCGGTCACCCGACTGTCTTGAACAGACAAGGAATGTATCGGCTTTAGTTGCCTCTGAGTCAGCAAAGATTAGATAAGAGTTACACCACTCAACTTATCATGTTGATATGGTACTTGTTTTTTCATCTCTCTGCTGTTTCAATAAAGGTCAATCGTATATAAATTTGAAGCTTCCGGTTTCATTCTTATCAACATTGGGTTTTATTTCTCTATTGCCAATTATATCAAGCAGAACGATGCATGGAATTGAGGCTGCTACTGAGTGATTGGGACTCAGATAAAAACCCGGCTTGTAAGTGTTGCGGATATGTCAACGGTCGAGAGGCTATAACGAATAACTCGGAGACGAAACTAAGGCATGCCATAATCCATTTTCGTCTCTGGAACTGAGCTCCTGTCGCCTCAAGCTGAGTCGGTGCTGAGGTTAGGCTGAAGGATTTATGACTGAGGATCAGTGGGAAAGAGAATGAGCGTTTTCAGGGCCTATAGGACATTAGAGTTGCTAACTAGCACTACTCGGTGATAAGGGTTTCTGATTATCTTCCATGTGTTTAATTTCAGGGCCCTTACTATAAGCGACTCGAACGGTGCCGATCCTCTGAGAGTCTCGGTGATATTAATAGACTGCGATGTTATCTTTAACCATAGATTCGTCACTGACATATTCCAGTACATCCTCCATGATCCCATAAACGTGCAAGTACAAGGAGTTAGACAGTATATTGAGACAGCCGATTTAGTCTTCCTTAGCTCCTGCTGCTAGTAATATCTCGACGATCTTAATATGACCTTGGTAATCTGCTGCCCTAAGTGCAGTCTCCCCATAATTATTAACAGCATTAATATCAGCTCCTGCCAATAGCAGCTTCTCAACAACCTCAAGACAGCCTCTCCAAGCTGCCATAATAAGTGCAGTCTCCCCATAATTATTAACAGCATTAATATCAGCTCCTGCTGATAGCAGCTTCTCAATAACCTCAAGATTACCTTCCCTAGCTGCTATAAAGAGCGCAGTCTATCTATTAGCAGCAGCATTAATATTAGCTCCTGCTAATAGCAGCTTCTCAATAACCTCAAGATTACCTTCCCCAGCTGCCATAATAAGCGCAGTCCTTCTATTAGCAGCAGCATTAACATCAGCTCCTGCTAATAGCAGCTTCTCAATAACCTCAAGATTACCTTCCCTAGCTGCTATAAAGAGCGCAGTCCTTCCATTAGCAGCAGCATTAACATCAGCTCCTGCTAATAGCAGCTTCTCAATAACCTCAAGATTACCTTCCCCAGCTGCCATAATAAGCGCAGTCCTTCCATTAGCAGCAGCATTAATATCAGCTCCTGCTAATAGCAGCTTCTCAATAACCTCAAGATTACCTTCCCTAGCTACTATAGAGAGCGCAGTCCATCCATTAGCAGCAGCATTAATATCAGCTCCTGCTGATAGCAGCTTCTCAATAACCTCAAGATAGCCTTCCTTAGCTGCTATAGAGAGCGCAGTCCATCCATTAGCAGCAGCATTAACATCAGCTCCTGCTAATAGCAGCTTCTCAATAACCTCAAGATAGCCTCTCCAAGCTGCCATAATAAGTGCAGTCTCCCCATAATTATTAACAGCATTAATATCAGCTCCTGCCAATAGCAGCTTCTCAATAACCTCAAGGTAGCCTTCCTTAGCTGCTATAGAGAGCGCAGTCCTTCCATTAGCAGCAGCATTAATATCAGCTCCTGCTAATAGCAGCTTCTCAATAACCTCAAGATTACCTTCCCCAGCTGCTATAAAGAGCACAGTATCTCCATTACTATTACCAGCATTAATATTAGCTCCTGCTGATAGCAGCTTCTCAATAACCTCAAGATGGCCTCCCCGAGTTGCCCTATAGAGCGCAGTCTCTCCATCCTGACCAGCAGCATCAACATCAGCTCCCGCTACCAGTAGCAGCTCGACTACGGCCTTGTGCCCGTTCTGGGCGGCATAATATAGAGGCGTACGACCATTAGTATCCTCGAGTTTCAGACTGTGTCCAAGTCCAAGTAATGAATCTATAGCCTTGCTTAATCCAAAGAAGCATGCCAGATGGAGTCCCGTCATTTTCCTAGGCAAGAATGAACTGAAATATACGTCACCTGAGTATTGGTTGGCTACCATGTGCGCTTGATACGATGCTACGACCTTAGCTTGGCTCTCGAGAAAGTTGATGACCGCTTGATTTGATGTTGCATCCTTGCGAGCATGATGACCCCAGTGGTGCGCGGCATAATGGTAGAACAGATTTGAGCGCAATCGCTCCTCAAACTCGTGCGTCGTTGTACAGAACCCGGCCTCAAAGACGGTAAATGAGAGGTAGGTAACGCAGGCTGTGGTGATTATAGACTCTGGGTCCTGAAACCATCTCTCCCGTGTCCGCTTGAGGTATTCTTGCGTTGTGTAGTGGACCAGTCGGATGATACCACTCTCTTCATCGATTGTCACCAGTCCAGCGCATACTGATACCATGTCTCCGATGTGCGTCAGGTCGCCATAGTCAAGCTCAGACTTTCCTGTCTTTATTGCGATGGCATGCTGAAGTTCTGATGTAGTAAGTTGCCTCTTTGCGCACGTGATCCATAACAGGACCTTGGTTGCAAGTATCTTCATTCCTGGCATTTGTCCGTTGATTCTCTCCATGGCTTCTTCGTACGCAGAGGCGAGTACTTGAACCTTGTGATCTTCGCCTTGTTCTTGGCCTTGCTTCAGGAAAGTTTCCATTGTGCTTCGGATATCATTTACTGTCAGCTTATCGCGAAGAAAGCCAAGATACAGTTGTGCCAAAAGAAACCTGCGGATCGTTAGTAGTTGCACTACCCTTCGGACTATAATAACGTACATTCCATCGGTGGCTTTTGAGATGCCCATTGTAATCTCTTTTTGTAACTGTCGGTCCTGTCGGACGAAAGATGGTAACTGCCCCATGTGATCTTCGAGATATCTTCCCACATCGTCGGGACTTGCGCGAATCTCTATTGATGGGCTAGTTTCAAACTGTTCCATAATCTCTGGAATGAATCTCGACGTCGCAAAAATGTTTATCCCATGCTTTGCCTGAAGGTTGAAAAGCTCCGATAGGAATCTCATCCGGCATCCATCGGATGCTAGGCATTCGTCAAGTGCATCAACGATAATGAAAACTCTCGAATGCATCGCTACTACGGACTGAAGGAGCCCTAAGATTTCGTCGAGGGATGGCCGAGTTCGGATGGCCTGGTGTTGGTCGTAGAGTCGTTTGACACTCTCTGGTAAGGGTTTCCGGCACTGAGTCAGCTGCTTCAGCACACTCGCCAGCAAGTCCCCAATCTTCTGCTTGTGATGCCGTCGGAAGTTGTAGTAGATATATGCGATGCCGATCTCCGAGTCCTTGTTAAACCTTGAATTGAGGAAATCGACTATAATGGACGTGAGGATAGTCTTCCCAGCCCCAGGTATACCAGGGCAGAACAGCGTCTGATTGCTCGCAGCTAGCCAACCCAGGAACTCTTCCGATTCGAGGAGCCAATTCCCAGTTCCTGGTTGTCGTCTGCTAAGATAGTCGCTTTGTTGCAGGCCGTAGTCGATGGGCGTGAGCCAATCCAGGATCTCAACATCTTCCTTTCTGTCCAACTTGACCCGGGTCTGTGTGGTGTTTTCTCGAATTGCGAATGTATCACCACGAACTGTGTTTATCATTAGGCATATGCTATCAGCTCGACCAAGAATGACTAACCCTGGTTAAGTATTTCCTTCACTGGACGCTCTTGGTTGACATCACCTGGCTGAACATGCGCCAAAAGTTCCTTTGCAAACGCTGCAGCCACAGCTGCAGCATGCTCCTGCCAGTCTTTGTTCTTATGCGAGTCTGCATAGTCGCAAATTCCTCGGATGATAACGCAAGGGAAGCTGTTGACTAACCCAGCCGCTTCCATCTCAACGCAAAGAACATGCCCGCCAAGATCCTCAGTAAGTTTCTTCCGGAAAGCAGCGTCCTTGATAACCTGGTTACCAGATGCAATCAGGCCATAATGCACACGCATCTCTCTAGGTTTCCTCTTGATGACTTGGGTCTTGTCGCAAAATCGGCAATTCTCTTCTTCTTCCTCCTCTTCCTCTTCGCTGTCAGGAATGGCGTCGCAATCCATGCCCTTGGTAACATGGCCATAGTCCCTGCGAAACAAAACATCCTCAAGTGAATCAGACCTTAGATACTTTGGCACCAGCTTTGGCCATTTCTCTTTCAGTTCGTCTAAGTATGCTGGTATCTTGGGCCCGTTTAACTCATGCTCCGACTCCAGTTTTGACAAAACCGTAAGCAGCGCGGTAGGGGGGTTATTCAATGACCCAGTCCGTTCGAATTTGCCGCCTTCTTTCGCCTTACCGAGGTCCCATTGGACCACACCGGGAAACCCGTCTGACGGTGTACTAACGACTACATCGCCGAGTCGAACCTTGGGTGGAATACCGCCGCCGATACCAACCATCAGTCCGAACCTAATGGAAGGAAAGGTGGAGATCATGAAGGCGGCAACAGTGGCTGCCGGATTGTTGCCGATCTGTCCTTTAGGCAGACAAGCTATAACAACGTTGTGGCTGCCAACAGATCCAAGGGTGTAAGTATTGGGGTCGGTCGACGGCTTCAGGAGATCCGTATGTCTCTGGTCCAGCATGGCCGTCGCCGCGGTCTGCTCTTTGGGTAGAGCGCAGACCCACCCCACAGTGTAATCATCATGACTTTTGGTCTCGGTAATTGGCTGTGCAGCCATGGCGGGGATCGGCTGGGTCTTCGGGAGGACGAATGTGGACTGGGGAGTCGGTTCTGTTTGTTGCGGAGTTTCTCGTGGTAACTAGGTAGTTGGCAATTCAACAAAGACCGTCAAACGCTTGCGTCTCTTAAAGGGCAGGAGTTGACGATATGACTGCGGAAAAGTGGTTTGCGCGATGGCCCCGAAGGAACTGACTGGGCTGAGGTCGGGTATTTAGCCTTAGGCTGACACTGTCTTGGCATCAACACAGCCGCAGTCCAGTAATCCAAGACATGTTGATTGGATGGCGTCAGCCACAGCGCGTAAATCATCATCGTATTGGTGCGGAGGCCGTTTCAAACGGGCGAGTGAAGGAGACAGCATAAGCAAATGGCTTATGGGGAGGAGCCAACTCGCCCGACCGCGCTGCGGAACTCTCAGATGAAGGACACAGGACGACAGCCAGCCTGCATTCCTAGTGGCTAGTTGAATGTAAACGAAGACTGCGAAGGCGACCATACTTGAAGGTACCTGTAAATATTTCAGCTCTCCACACTACAGGTAGGGGGGCCGGCTTTTGGGTCCGGAAGCACGTGTCCAAGGCGCTTTCGCAGTGGGAACGGGAACGGGCGATGGTGCCATTACGCTTCGTGCCGAACCTTAACCCAAAATGGACCAAGCTAGCCAAAAGCGGCAATTGGTGATAGATCACGTGCCATCTGAGTCTTGTCTCCGAATACCAGGAGAAACAGGATTACTGCGAAATGTTTAAGTAAATGGAGTAACGTTTTGGAAAACCTTATTTTAATTGCCATCGTCGCTGCCACTTGAATCGTTACTACGGACACCGGCATTTCCATTTTTTATCGTCAATCTTGAGGTCTATAACAGAGTCTTTCTCAGCGACGACACCATCGGTACGGATAGTGCCTTTGTAGATCCAACAACTCCTGAATCGACCACTCTTGTTTTCTTCTTTAGAAAGAAAACTTTTTGTCATTATAGCAGTCTTTCTTTGAGCATATCTAGAGCTTATAAAAACTCTGGCTCCTGCATCGTCGACAGTCATGAGTACTGATACTGACATACCAGACACTAGCCCTGGATCGAGACAGAGGCAATCTGGGGACGACCGGACACGTACACTCTGGCTTTGCGCAGAATCCCAAAAGCAATATGCCAAATATAAAGACGATGTTCTGGCGTAGTGGGTAGGGCTCATCATACTCGGAGGCTTGACTAAAGATCTTCTTATTGTCGTCACTGCCACTGGGCTAGCCATTACCTGAGACTCGGTAGCTATCGAGGGCATGTATGAGATACGCATGAGCAAGCGTGCCAGGATGACATCTACAGAAAGCTACCCACTAGCAAGGTATTCCAAAGATACCTGACGCATTGGCTATAGAACTTCAGAGATAATATACTGTAGTCTGGCTGTGATGTCTACTTGCCAAGAAGTAGGCTGTCGTCTAGATTTTTCCGCCTGTAAGTCACTTACTGGGTGCGTTCGGCGATGTCGCCTATTTTGTAGATTACTGTACAGTTTTGCAATGCCAATATCATCCCTCACAAGAGGTAACCGACCTGATCTCTGAGCTGTCCGACCTCTGCAGTAGTTAAGCAGACAAAGAAACGGACTGTATTGTATGGCATAGCATTGCATATTTCTCTTGTTGGCCGGTATGGTTTATTAAGATACCGATGCCATGTTCGAGGGATCTCCCGGTGTTGTTGCTGTGCCAGGCAGTACCCTACAACTACGCCCTGACCTTTGCCCAACACTTTCAAACGTCGATATAGACGAGCGTGGTATAGAAGAACCTAACTGCAACACGTCGTGTGCAGCATAATTAATCCGGTGTAACTGCCAGTAGCAATTTCGTCGTGTCTACGACCCTCATGGAACGGACTACAAGTAGAAAAGTAACCAATAACAGGGGTGAGCTTGAGAGTCTTGGGACAGGAGAGATGGTGGCAGTGTGGTATCCCTTGGTAGTAACATCTCGTTGGGTGGACTGAATCATGCCTTCCCGATATTGGGTTTCCACTATGCCGTCCTGTTCATTCAAGTGGCACTGTGACAAGTTCACAGTTCCAGAGAAGAAAGCTGCTCTCCACCACATCACTTTCACAACCCTTTCATTCGACGACTGTAAGATCACCCGTTTACAGCATTACGCGTAGAGATAACCTCTCCACTCTCAGGTACATAAATCCTGTGGGCTTCAGGGGTGTCTAATGCTGAGATGGAGATAATGTTTAATGGTAAGATTGCCTTTGCATTTCTTCTCGGAAAATATTGTGAGGGCTGACGCCACTCGTCTCATCTTGATTCACCCAGTTCAGATACTCAAATTTGAAAGTCATGTAGGGGGAAGTCTCATATTTCTGCAGTCTTGATGGCAGTACGATCCCCGGAGGAGTCACATTCGGAAGCTGTGAGTCTGTTGATAGTATCATGCAATGTAAGATGCTATCAAGATGAGAAATGGCGATACTGGCATATGACTGACCGTGTTTTAATCTTAGCGGCAGTTTTTATTCTTTGCAAGTGACATCAACTTGTATTGGGTTAGTGGGTGCGTAGTGGTAAGCGTATACTTGGAGATAAAAGTTTCCAATACTGTAAATTTCAACAACATTGAACAGGTGGGAAAATTTAGAGATATGCCTTCTCTCTGACGCTATGATCATGTAGTTTCATGGCCGTAAACCGTAAATCTAGTGGAGCCACAGATCCTAGGATCCCATATTGGACATGACACTTGTTTCATCGACTAAAAGAATACTAATCATCCTTACGTTCAACTATCCATCCCCTGCTACTGCCAGTCAAAGAGCGCCAGAGAGGTATTGCGTTACGTTACTAGCGACAAAACATAGCTTGTGCCGCTGGCAGACCTTGCAGCGCTATAATTGCAATCTGATTTACCTTCTAGATTCCCTAGGGCGTTGTTCTGCCGCAGTATGCCATCTCAAACACCTGCAGAAACTGTTACGCCTGTAATCCACGAGGAGAATACATCACAAGACCCTGGTGCTGAATGTATCATCTTAGACAAGACAAAATCTGTCTCTGGAAACTGATAAACTGTTCTGTTATCACTTTACTATCGAGTGGGGAGTTGGCCGCTGAAGTCTTGAGGTACAAGAATAAATGCTCTGTGATCATAGTCTAAATGATATAAACTGGCCTGCTAATTCGTTCTCTTATGCTTCCAGCAGCTACCTTTCCTAATATTGTGAGGGGCTGTTACCAGGGAAGCTTGGAATCAATCTATTATTTTTGAGAATGTCAAAAGCTGAAGTTTGTGAGGAGCAAGTACTGGTCCTCTCAAGCACTATGAACCGATGGCGTTACCAAAACGCCGTAACTCTTGGCCTACCACAAGGCAACGTTGCCACAGCAGGTTGGAACTTCTATATCGAAATAACTGGGCCTGTCATTATTTTATTAATATGCATTATTGCTGACATACCTGGATAGCGACTGCCAATTATGTTTGGATGCGAATTCTCTTATGGATGAGTCTGGCGCAACAGTGTACAGAACAGCTACAACACCTGTCTGCTGGGGACACCGGCTTACCAGCAATGATAACGTCTTCTCGTCGTATCTTCTAGCTTCAATGGTTATACTGACCTTGCTAAGTCACCGTCACTCGTTCCCAGTTTAGCATCTGCCAACTGACTCCTAAAACTTCACTCCGTATTTCGAACTATGTCTTCATGAGTAGCTATTTATACTCAAACATGATGCATTGATGGTCGTCTACTTACTTGAGACACAAGTCAATGTGCATATAGTAGGTACTGCATTTTATAAGAGGTTAGCTTTATTATCATGCACCGGGTATCAATAAAGAGTTGGGAAACCTCATGGACTTTGAGCCCCTAGTTAATAATATTACAAATCTCTTATAATAGAAGCAGTATTATTTAGTTAATTAACTAGATAATCTGCACTAAGCCTTTAGCTTTAGGCTTCTTTATCTAGCCTTCTTCTATTGCATATTTATAGTCTTAAGCTATAATTAATAGGCTATAACTTAAAGGCCTTAATTACTATTATAATATACCTTTTTAATTAGTTAAATTAGTTATTATATAAGATTATTATATTAAGTGCCTTAAAGAATATAATTTACTTTTTAAATAGCTTAACCTTTTCCTTTAAAATAACCTTTTTAAATTATTATATTTCTTTTAGCCTTTTCTTTTTATTCTCTTTATATAAAATTAAAAGATTTAATTTATAAGTAAAGGCTATTAGTTTAATTTTTATAAGAATATTTTTTTTTTTATTATATAAAGAAGCTTAGCTTTTATATATAAAAGGCTTTTATTTTTAAGCTTTTTAATTATATTTTTAATTATATTAAAATATAAGCTATTAAAATAATAATTAAAATTAATAGCCTTTAATTTAATAATAATAATTAATATTATATATAAGAATTATAATAGGTTAGCTATATATAATAAAAGACTAAGATTAATTAACTTATTATTAACTTATTAATTAATTAAGGTTATAAAAAGAAGAAGTTATTATTATCTTTAATATAATAAAAGCTTTCTTTATAACCTTTATTATAAGGTTTATATTAAAAGAGTTATATTATAGAAAAAACCTTATCTTAAGAAAACCTTAGATTTAATTATTATTAAAAATTTAATTTATATAGATAAATTAACCTTTATTAAAAACCTAGAGGAAATTAAAAAGGCTTAAGCAAAAGCTTAAGGATTATAAAAAAAATAATAGACTTTAAGCAAGTCTTTCACTATTTAATTTCTTTACCAGATCCTCTAAAGACCTACAGATAGTAAAGCTTTAAGATAAATGCCCAGATTTCAAAGTAATAAACATTCATATTAACTATCTATTAAAATCGAGCCAAGTCTTGAAAGCTTCATCATCACGAGTTACTCTCAAGCATTCCCGTCCCAAGGGTCCTGAATAAATAGCACAACTTTGAGACAAGGCATGAAGTATATATTCCTCCCAATCATACTCTGATGCAACCCTTCATGAACTACTCTTAAAGATCTTATCAAAGTCAAACTCAATCCAATAAACCTTCGGCTTCAGTCCCGCCAACTTCCACTCCCCCTCAATCTTGACATACGTATGCTGCATCAAAGCATGACAATGACCCTTAGCTTCAACGACTTTCTTATCAGGTCCAGTATATCGTTGATGAGCAGCCCGTAGTTGATGTTTACCAACAACACGATCAGCCGAGATAGCTTCATACTTTGAACCTCCGATGAAATGCTGCGAGTCAACTAGAGGATCTCCAACAAAGCTTGGGGCTGAGACCATGGCGATGAACTCTTTGGCTGGCATTGCGTCCCAGGTTTGTCCTGTTACCTCGGCGTAGTCAACCTGTGAAGAGTTAGATGGTGACGAGATGGTGAGATGAGGGTATGTACGTTGAGTTCTGGGGCGAGTATGGCTTCTAGACGAGTCCAGTCCTAGATATATGTTAGGTACATGTTATTGTCTGTTGGATATGAGAGTGTTCTCACCTTGGTGTCAAGACAGTCTCCCCAGTCAAACGTGATAGCTGCAAGTTGCAGTGCGTCTTTTCAAGGTCATCAGCATTCGTCTTGGACCGGGTATAAAATTGCTCATCACTCAGTGCTCACCTGCGGGGTCAACTCTTAAAGCAGTCATGTTGTCGTTGGAGAATCTTTGACTTTGTTTAATTAATGTTGGGGTAATTGTCGCCTTGACAGTTGATATTGTTATTGTAATGTTTAAATACAGATTTCAACCATGTACTTGTTCGTTCGGAACTCAGCGGAACTTCCGAGGTTACATTTCCGTCCATCTCTCCACTCATGCGTGTACAAGGGTTGGTTGTTAACAGCCAGTATTATCAAAGCAAAGTCGAGAGTTACAAGTCGAGAGCAAAGATCACAAGTCACATTGGTCAAGAATATATGTCAAAAAGTATTAGATTGAGTAGCCTAACCCCCGAATTACTCCCTCCCATTAAAACACCTGCTCTAAAAATGTTTTTCGTTTCCAACCACAAACCGCCTCGATTGTGCAATGCAGATATCTATCCATCTTCCCAAAGAGAAAAAGGCAGAAGAAGAAGTGAAAGTCAAGTCCAGAAAAGAAGGCTGAATGCTAAGCTATGATCCAATGCATGCGATGCGCTTAGAGAAGAGCAGCGGCGACAGCAGCAAGGAGAGCAAGACCGCCGACAGCCTGCTTGCCAGCGGAGCTGACGATGGTTGGCTCGCAGTGGTCGCCAGAGCAAGGTGCCTCACCGGAAGACTCACCACCGGAAGAGCCCTTGGAGCCAGAGTCAGACTCACCACCGGAGGGAGGAGCAGGCTTGGAACCAGAGTCGGAGCCACCAGAAGGAGGAGCAGGCTTGGAACCAGAGTCGGAGCCACCAGAAGGAGGAGCAGGCTTGGAACCAGAGTCAGAACCGCCGGAGGGAGGAGCAGGCTTGGAGTCAGAACCACCAGAGGGAGGAGCGGGCTTGGAGCCAGAGTCAGAGCCACCACCGGAAGGAGGAGCAGGCTTAGAGTCAGAACCACCGGAGGGAGGAGCAGGCTTGGAGCCAGAGTCAGAGCCACCACCGGAAGGAGGAGCAGGCTTAGAGTCAGAACCACCGGAGGGAGGAGCGGGCTTGGAGCCAGAGTCAGAGCCACCTGAAGGAGGGTAAGGCTTGGAGTCAGAGCCACCGGAAGGAGGGTAAGGCTTAGAGTCAGAGCCACCAGAAGGAGGGTGAGGCTTGGAGCCGGACTCATCACAGTGGTCACCGTAGCAAGGAGGAGCGGGCTTGGAACCGTGCTCGGTCTCGGGGCAGTGAGGAGAAGAGCAGACGGGAAGCTCAGGAACCTTGGGGTGGTCGGGGGTACCCCAGTTGTTCTCCCAAGGCTTGTAGATGACCTGGCCATGCTCGCAAGACTCACAGTCGACAGGAGTGTAGCAGACGTCGTAGTTGTACCAGTCATCACACTGCTCAGGCTTGTAGACGGTAAGGCCGTGGCAAGATCCGTTGGTGCAGTACTTGGGAACGTACTGAGATCCACCCTGGCAATCACAGGCCTCGGAGATCCAGACGTACTGGCCATCACAGTCGGCACCGGGGTAAGGCTTGAAGACGTAGACAATGCGTCCGCCCTTGTCAGTGTCGTAGCAGTGTCCGTTGGAGCACACGTAGATGGCAGTGACGGTCTGGGTCTGGGTGGTGGAGGGGCCGTCGATGGTGGTTGTGAAGATGGTGGTGATGGTGGACTGGTCGGTCACAGTAGCAGTGATGACATCGGTGAGAGTAACATCAGGGCCGCCGAGGTTGACGTAGACAGTGAGGAGGATGGTGTTGGGAATGCCAGACTGGCGGCGGCTGAAGCGGCTGCGGCGAGCAAGAGGAGCATCACCACCACAGAACTCGGAGTCATCACCAGGGCACTCAATGTCGCAAGAGTCGAGGTTGACGCGCTCAGTGTCGTCGCCGTCGATCTCGTCACCACAGTAGCAGTCGGTGTCGTAAACACCAAAGTAGCTGCGACCGACACAGAGGCCGGCACACTCGTCGAGGTCCATGGAGCCGGAAGATTGGGCAAGCTCAAAGGTAGGGAAACCGTTGGTGGAACCGACACAGCCGAAGAGAACAAAGTTGTCGATGGAACCGGGGAAGCCAGCAGCAGAGGTAGCGGTGGAGGTGGGAGCAGTCTCAGTGCCAGTGGCAGTGACAGTCTCGCCCTCAGAGTTGGTGGTAGCACCATCGGAGTTGGTGTTGACCTCAGTCTCAGTGGCAGTCTCGGTGTCAGTCTCGGTACCGGTGGGGACAATGGTCTCGCCCTCAGAGTTGGTAGTAGCACCCTCAGAGTTGGTGTTGACCTCGGTGTCGGTGGGGATGATGGTGTCGGTGACAGTAGCAGTGGGCTCACCCTCGCTGTTGGTGAGAGTAGTCTCAGTGACGATAGCAGTGCCGGTCTCGGTGTCAGTGTCAGTGTTGCCACCGTTACCGCCGCCGTTACCACCACCGCCGTCAGATCCTTCGCCAGCAGCAACCTTGACGTTACCGACAGTGAAAGCAGTAGGGTTGGCGCCGCAAGACTGAACGAACTCAAGGTTGGGAGGGGCGTCACCAGCAGGAGTGCTGGAAGAGGAACGGCTACTAATGCCATCGGTGGTCTCGAGGCCCTCGGAGAAGATGCTCACACCGTCGGCAGTGATATCAAGGGTGCAGCCACCGTCGGCACGCTTGCGGCTGTTGTCAAGGAGCTCAACAAGGATATTGAACAAGACGTAGATCAAATCGCCGAGAGTGATGCCAGTGGGGAAAACAGCTCCAACGGAGAAGGAAGCGACACCGTTAGGCCCAGCTCTGAGAGCAATAGCGATTGAACCATCGGGGAAGTTGACGAATGAAGCACCAGGGCCAAGAGTAGCACCGTTGAGGTCGACAGGCTCAGGAGGTCCAGCAGAGCTGGTGGGAGCGAGATCGGTGCTGGTACCAGTGGCAGACTCAGTAGCAGACCCAGTAGCGGGAATACTGGAGTTGGTGAATCGCTGAGCAGTGACACTCGAGGCCAAGGCCAAGAGTAATCCGGGAGTGAAGCGCATTTTCGATTAGGTAAGCCGAAAAAAATGCAAAAAGTGATTAAAAAACGAGTGAATTGAGTGAGTTGAAATGATTCAGAAAGTGAATGTGATTGTTGTGATTGTAAAAGAATGACCTGGTCCTCGATGGGAAGATGAGAGTGAGGATGAGATGAGAAGGATATTGGGAGGAAGTTTGTCCATGTTATATACAAGATTTGGTCACCCTTTGAGTGAGTATTCAGACTCTACCGTTTTCGTTTATTGGGAATTGCAATTGCTGCAATTGTTCCCCTTGGAATTCATTCACTCCTGCATGCGAAAAAGCATTCCTTGCTGTTGTCGCTAAAACATGCAGGGCAACACCAGATTATCCACTGTTGTCCAACTAAACGGCGATAGTCCGTCACAGTTGTCTCACCAGAACTGAATTCAGTACGAGAAATAAAACGAGTCCATTCTTTGAGAGCGCTGGCTATACTGATTGCAGTTTAATTCAAGGCGTCGTAGTCCACGTCAAGTCAAAGCGCAGCAATTGTCTCCTTTTTGCTCCCTTGATATGACAATTTTGTGATGGAAGTTGGTGGATTTCTTGCTATTTCCAGGCCCTTGGATTCGTCCTCTTGGTAATTGTTTCAAGCCTTACGGGCGCATCCAGGTTCTAGAGTCAGCCAAGAATCATTGACAACCACAAACAGTTTCTTCAGTATTGAAGGTGATATTCTCAATTAAATCCAAGAAATTAATTACTATTGTGTCGCCCAAATAAATTCTTGTAATGATGATGTTGTTCTCAATTGAATGACAGCAAATTACCAAATTCCTGCTTGTGTTGATCCCCAGGTGGTGGTTGACCTGTGCGCTATAGCAACACGAATACCAGAGACAGCCAGCTGGTAAGACAAGCAGCAAAAAAGATGGAGGGAAAAGACATGAATTGACCACTCAAGACCGCAATCATTGTCATTCTTGGCGAAACCTGTAGACGGAATGGACCGAAACAGTTCAACATGCCATGACGAACCCGGCCAACACGTTTGCAATTCTGTTGGTGGGCAAATTGTTTCACCCACTGAGATGTTCACAACGGTTGGGAACGATTGTACTGGTCAGTTCATGTTTGCGGTCAAGTAATTCTGTTTCCGTGAAACGGGTACAACTCAATTTGACAGCTGTCAATTGAAGAGATGAAGGGAGGGAAAAAGGACATGCCCTACAGAACTCACTCAAGATGGGCAAGGCAATTGAACATCAAACATCTATCTACATCGTTGTAAACCTTGGGAATTCTCAACGTCTGCCAAGCCAAAAAGCTTATTTATCTCAAATGACCGTTTGTCGCAACTGTCATTTGAAGTTTAATAAAGACCAACACTCGAGACTCCAGTCTCTAGGGTACCTACACCACTGCCAGGACAACCCAACTCCAAGGAATGAATGGAACCCTCTATTCCATTCCCCCACTGAGTAGCCTTAGTCGTTCACAATGCACACAAGCCCATCTCACACTCTGATCCTCCCCTTTCTTTGATATGTCACTCCAACCTCGCAATCTAGAAACGAACAAGCTTTTTCTTCTCTCAAAGGGTTGGGAACCATTGGTGAAAACACGAGTATTGTCTAAGACAGGGCAGGGCGCAGGTTCTAGTTGGCTAGACTACCCCTTGACCCAACCTCATGGTATGCAGTTTGAGTAGGGAACAAGTGATGATGAGCCTGGATTCTTGTTTCTATGGAATGTTGAATGGATGGATAATTGGGCGAGATTTCAAGTTGTGTTATTGTCGAGGGCGAGGTACACAGATGGGACGAGTGCGCCGCTGAACTGATCATCTTCAACGACACCATTCTTCCTACCGTTCATCAGCTTAATGCTGTTCTAATTCTTTTGCTTCGATATTCCTTCTAGATGTAGATGGGTAGCATAAAGCTTGGTGATGGATTTAATCTAATATTTATCTTCAGTTCAAGGTGATCATTGTCCAACCAAGAGTGCGCGTTGGAATCCCTTCTTTCATCTATTGGGCATATTTTACAGCGGGGTAGGCATTGCGTTGGTGAAGCTGCCCTTGTGCTTAATGACAGCAAGAGGGATCAGAAGGAGATCTAGGTATCAAATGAAAAAGCTTGGTATTTCGGTCAAATATCGAGTCTCGATGGTCGATTGAAGAGCGGTTGTATGTGTTGAATGAAGAAGAAGTAGTAGCTGACCGCCCGAGTATGGAAGGAGCTGGAGGGTTCTCAGCTTCAAGTGAAAGTCAGTCTATGTTAGGCGTTGAAAATCACGTTACTCGAACCACCAAATTCTAGACTAGGTGATATTCCAGTGGACTGCCCGCTCTACTTAATCATTGAGCATGGTAACCATCTTCAACAACTTCATTTATCCTGCAATGCGTGTCAGTTTGATGCGATTTGTATCTCTCTACTATCGCCATCACTTCTAAGTAAATATAAACTATATAAAAATGGTGCTGAATTTTGTTGGATTGTTGTCGTCAGTGAACGTGTAACCCATGGGCCTAACTTACTCGCCTGCCCTCCCGATCTGTTTCTCATTTTTTGCAACGTTTGAGTCACAAGTTTTAGTGGACTAGCTCAGTGCAACAGGGGATGAGGTTCTTTCGCAAAACGAATAACAGCTCTGTAAATGTGCAGAATTTATCATCTCAACTCTTGATGCATTCCTGTTGTCGCTATAACTCATAGATCCGAGTGAGCGCTTTGAAAATGCTGAATTCATTGAACTATTGCCGTCGTGTAACTCACCTTCGTCTACCTGATCGGCTTTTAATTTGTTTTGCGCGGGACGCTTGAGTTACAGCCCGGTTCTAGTGGACTACGGTAGTAGGCCAAAAGTCTGACCCCACCACACCGTTTTCGTCCATGGAGGAATTTCAACACCACACTTCAACTTATTATTTATTTATCAATATACGGTCAATTAAAAAGTTATATATATCATTCGATAGCCCTGAATCTGGTGTAGTTCCCTGTAACAGAACGTAGGCAGCTTGGGTCGCGAAATGCAAACTGGCTATAAAACGTACAAAATTTTATTTTGAGAGACGTTAATGTATTTCTGTTGTCACTGATATCTACAGTAGCAGATAACTGACATAATAAGTCATGCTGGATTTTATTGAAACTGTATCCTCAGTAAACGTGTAGCACAAGAGCGTAACTCGTTTTCGTCTACTTGGCCTCTCATTTTTGCGATGTTTGAGTTACTACAGTTAACAGGCTTCAGTGGACTAGCCTCCTGTGGGAATATTTGAGGAGCTTTCACCATGAATGGGATACAGCCTTTGTATTTTAATGGAAATTTGTTATAAGAAAGATTGAATCATTTATATTGTCGCTCATATTACTGCTTTAACCACCGTAATTACTGAACAGTTTTTTACCTGGAAAAGGACGTTACGGGGTTGATCTTGACTCTTGGGCGAACACAAAGGTTACTGCTGTAAGCACTGTAGACAGTGTCACCTCTCAAGCAACAAGAGACAGAACCAACCAAGTCGGATGCGCAAAAGCTGTTCACCATCGTCCATTATTTCCTTTGAACTTATTCTTAACAAGAATAAATAAACAATAATAAAGACCACACCTCCCGTCAAGGCAATTAATTATCATCAACCTCGAACATAGCGTTCAGGAAATACGCCCTTGACATCAGCCATAACCTGCACAGCGACATAGCGACTCTAATCACCAAATTAGCTGCGTCAAAACCTTTACTTGGAACAATACTTACAATCCATCGACACATCCAGAATCCAATACCAGCAAAGTAAAGATGAGGATCTAAGAGATGTTAGTACTATCTTCAATCGTTGGAGGAAAACTTACGGCCGGAATATGTCACGTAACCAGGAGGCTCGCCCTCATCATCAACGCTCGGTACGCTCACATTCTCAAGATGAGATGCTGATTCCTTGTCGATAAAACCAGCATCGGCGTACTTCTTTGGCAAATCCTCATTTCTGTATCCCGTCGCAAAAACTACACCTCCAGCTGGGATTGTCTTTGACTTTTTCTCAGCCTTGTCGTATACAATGAGTCCCTGTTCTGTCAGTCCCTTTGCTTCACCATTGGCAATGCGGATGCGATCCGACAAAACCAAGTCAAAAACTCTTTCTTGATCGATGTAAATAGACCTTCCACGTTCCTCGAATGCTCTACATGGTAAGCAAACCTGCTTCTCTATCTGGTAACCCTTTTCTTGAAGGAGTTTATGACGCGGTTCCATGGTTTGAGTGAGAGATGACATCAAACCACTAGCCATGTCGCGCATCACTCCCAGAGGTAGAGAGTTTTCGTGAAAGTCTGCTGCTTCAACAGGCATTTGACCCTGATAACGCATTGAAACGACGGAAATGAACATGTCAAAGTCTAATAGTGTCGTCGGACTTCGCTGTAGCATGGTGACGCTCTTTGCGCCGTTGAGGGCGAGGTCTTTGGCCACGTCGTGAGCAGAGTTTCCGGACCCGACGACAACTACATCGAGGTCTTTGTATAGAGTTGCGTCGCGATACTCGGAGGTATGCTGAGCCGGACCGTGGAATTGTTCTCGACCTTCAAGAGGTGGAATGTAAGTGTTTGCCTTTGAGATGAGAAAGCCATTAGACAGAATGAGGTTCTTGGCTTTGATCGTGGATGTGTTGCCAGACTGAATGTCTTTTAGATCAATCACCCAATACTGAGCATCCTCATGCCAGGCACTCCCAGTGACTTGGATACCCCCAAAGAAAGGAAGCTTGAGTTGTTTTACAGCAGATGACATGTATCTCGTCAGATCTTTGCCTCCCATGTATTCCGGGTAGCCGTCAGAAGGGATAGGGAACAAGGGCAATTGAACCATGCTCCTATTGTGATGAAGAACAACGCTGGAGTATCGCGACGTGGACCAGTTACCACCTGCTTCGAGCTCTACATCAAATACAGCGATGTCGGCGCCAGCAGAATCGAGCATGATTGTGTTGGCCAAGCCACTGGAACTTCCACCGATGACAACGGCGTCCAGAACACCAGAGACATTGGGTAGACCTTGGGCAGATGGTTTGCCTCGTTGAGAACTATCAACTGAGGACTTGGATAGGCGAGGCAATTGCTCAAATGGGTGGTCAATCAGTTCTTGAACAGCTGTACTCAAGATCCAAATGAGCCACTTCCCATCTACGTGAACGAGTTTGGCTTGACCAACGCACTTAGAGCGCGGCTCTTCAGTGCAGAACCCAAAAGGCACATCCAAACAAGCAAGCGTCGGACTGAAGCGCATATACTGGGGAGTCATGCCCCAGATCCCCGTTGGATTAGCGGAGAATTCAGAGGGTTTGCGCTTGTGATTCTCTGATAGAGTCTTCCATGCTGACTGTATCGCGGATCGACCATGAATCGTACGCTTGTCGAAGGTGAGAGTAAGCGCATCCCTCCACCAAGCATCCTCAACAAATAGGTCAGCGAATCTGTCCCAGTCTGAACTGGAAACAGCAGAAGAGAGTTCCGTGATAAATTCCGAGGCGATTTGGGACTTGTCGAGTGATTCCTCGCCGTCAAAAGCTGGGACGTTGGGGAACCCTGCGGCGAGATCAGCGACTCGGGTCCTGTTGCGCTTTGGATGTTCGGCCATGACTGTTATTTTTGTGACATTTATACTGGACTCAGAACTACTTGAGAAACGATCTGGGGAAACGATACTTATAAGTATACTCACCATTCTTGCCACTCTGATTATATGCCTTCAATCATTAGCCTAATTGTTGTAGCTTATGCCTCGAGATGAAGACGGTGGTGAGAAAGATAAGCGCTAAAAGTCCGAGCCAGTCCACTGACACAGTTGCATTTCTTGAAGGATTTTACAGCGGTGTCTTGCTCTGTAACTTAACCTGTTAGTGCTGATCGGTTAGGCGATCTGCGTCTTACAAGACAGAATGTCAGCGGAAACACGGCTCGGTCGGCTTTTGTGATGTTGACTATTACGAACTCGTCTTTGTCTTTTATTATTTAATCAGGGTCGACTGAATGACATCTGGTATTTTAATCCTCGTGAGAGACGTTGAAGTGTGTGTTTATGGCAACCTAAAGTAGAAGAGAAATTAAACTGTTCGATATTTTGTTCACCATGAGCAGTTGCCACTTGGTGCCGTAATGCACCAATGGTATTACACGGATAGATATCTGGCCCACCTAATTAATTGCTTGTGTTTAAATGGAAAGCAACAAGGATCGTTTTCCATTCAAGCCATGGTTACTCATTGCTGCTATTGTCAAAGCCAAGAGATAATGGGTAACAAGTAATTATAACAGCGAATTGTTAAATTATTAATGCAAAAGAGGAACAGCCTCAATATTCCACTGTTCTGTTGAGGGCGACTTGCTGACGATCCGAGCTTCTCAACACAGGTTCTCAATCCTGAATTGGCGCTGGCAGTCATAACCGTAAGACTACGGGTTTTAAGGTTTCGTGGTCTAACGGTTATGACTGCGGATTCTGATTCCGCCAGCGAGGGTTCGACTCCCTCCGAGACCTTTACTTTTGATAGAGTTCAACGATTTCTTTTTTCCTTTTGCTGTGAGTACAAGTAAATAAATACTCGCAAAATTTGGTAGTGTTGTGGGTATATTTGCACCAGATTGATCGAAGTTCACGTCAGGTCATTAGGTCATGCCTCATCAATCACTTCTACATACCATGTAGACTTAATAACAAATGAAAGATGTGCTGTAATATGTTCGTATATCAGCTACAGATGTCCCCTTACCCGGACCCCGTTGTGGCATAACACGGACCTCGATCAATTTGGTGAACATGCACGGTAACGCATGCTGTAGCAATCACAATCTCTTCAAAGGACCCTGGCTTACGGAATCTCCTTGGCAACACTTCCGCCATCTAGAATAAAGCACTATGTCGGGATTTGTTGATGTCTCTTGCTGAATTTGTGCCCAGTCGTCGCATAACAACTGAGAGCGGCCACCACAGGCCCAGTTAGACACCAATACTATGAACGTCGTACGTCATGGTATATCTCAAACTGGTTTGTCCTGTCAGGCGACTGGAAGCTGATAAATGCCGGAATCTTGCACTCACATTGACACCTCGTGTACCTCTTGAATGGCGCTTTCCTTCTCATAATTCCCATCTACATCACGGATCAAGTCAAAGACTGTCAGATATACATTTCAAAGGCATGGTTTGCTTGCTAAATAGTCAATGGTCGGGTTACGCAGTTAGAGAGTCGTGATACTGGGGGATGCGATGTTCTGTGGACAAACCCTACCATGCGAAGAACAGGATGACCTGGACAAGCTGCACAATAACATTCAGGCGCCTTCTAAGAACACTTTCAACTCGGGTAAAGTAATTACTGGAGGTAGTGTCTTGTAAACCCTCATAGACAGCGTTGGGTGTGGTGGCTTATGGGCAAAGAGAACTGTCTGCTCTGGGGATGGGACAGATGGCACCCAACATTCAGCAGCCGAGCGTGTAGCTGGATCAAAGCAATTGAGAGACACATCTAGCGTTTCCATGTCCGATACGAGGGTATCAAGTTAAATAGGTGCCAGGGATCATATCCGGGGAAACTCTTCGAGTGGAAAAGATGAGTTGATGACCGCCGCCCGAGAGCGACAGGGACGAGACACTCCCCAGTTGATGACTTCGGATACAGAATTGTCGGAATATATAAGCAACGAGTTCTTGAATTAAATCTCCTGATTCCCGGAGGAGTATCGATGAGGTTACGAAGGTTTGTTGCCAGCCTTCAAGAATGCTGGTGATCTGGCCTCCATGGTCACGGGGATCAAGTTCACAGTTTAGCTGGAAGGCCAAGGACGCCAGTATTGAATCGCACCATCTAATATTGAATCTTATTTTGCATATAATTTAACTCTGCCTGCCCTGTTACCCACAGCTTCTGTTTGACGGTGTCGCCAAGGTATGGCCTTCGCTCAATCATCGTCAGACTTCGCTGGACCTTGATAGCGCGGTCTTCTAAGTAAATCGCCCTTTATTCATGAAGTACTTCATCATCACTAAATTTTACCCTGTTTATGAGGCCCGTGACCGGTCAAAGTAGACTTGGACTGCCTTGGAGCTCGGAGGTCCCAGTCAAACCCAACCTGTCATTCTTTGACATGATCAGTAAATTCGGCGCAGTCACTTGGAGATTGAAGAATTAAAGTACTCAGTCTGATAGCGCTACGGACTGGAACCATAGTGAGTTAAATTAAACAAGCCAAGTATGTTTAGAATGGCTGCAGTTTATAGCCTTCATCTCAAGGGCATGGGAAACGAGAGCCTTCGTACATGTCATACACGACTTGACTTGAAGCGTCATTCTCTTCAGTAGTACGGTCGCTAAAGAGAAAAAATGAAGGAAATAGTTAAGCGACAAACTGAATGATGTTTATAGATCATTATTATATAGTTATGAACAACATGTGTCTTCCAAAGATGACCAGTTGTAAAGCTCTTCGGTGGTCTATACCCTACAGAGAGAAGGCTGCGCCAACTCAGCGTTATGATTTGAGCAGATAAGTGTCTTTCGAAGTAGGGAATTGCAATTGCCCCTTGCTCTCAGGTCTCTACAATTTCAGTCTTGTATCCCTCATTCTTCTTCGATTTTACGTTGCACGCCATCCACGTCGTCTGGACCACCTCGTACCCCAGTCAAGCACAGAGATTTGCATATTAATGTTAAAGTAAACTAAAATAATGTTGGAAAGAGGCATTGGATTGGTGATCTGAATGGTTTAACTGACAAAACTTGGTATGTTGGCCAAAGACTCGATGGTCGATGAATAGTGTCTCTTGTCGTGTGTGTTGAATGAAGACCAAGTGGAAGCTAGCTGCTGAGCAGGTATTACAGCGTTTTTGTCTATGAGAAAAAAAGCCATAGTGTGAACTGTGTTTTATTGCGCTTAATATTTATCTGTCAGTAGGGAGATATGGCACCGATTAAGACATCGAGGCATGGTTTGCGAACCGGCTTAGATGGGGTAACGATGACGACGGTTCTGGTTCACAAGACCACCCCGTACTGCCAGTACGTCGAACCTTTGGCCGTAGAAAAGTGTCTTCCCGTGCCATAGGACGATTGATGTGGTGGTAACGTAACGGGCTGAGCTTTGATTGAGGGTTGGGAGAGGTAAACCTTGCTGCTGTCTGTATGGGTTAACAGAGGCTTCTTTTATTAGTTACTGTCAGCATAGAGTTCAGACAGCTGTCCTGTCAGTTGCGTTTACATTGGGAAACTTGGTCTAATTAGCAAGAACTATAAAGAACATTCTTTAAATAATCTGAGTAGACAGATAAGCCTTTGTCAAGAACGTTGATGCAATTGGGGCGACCCAGGCGAAAGCTGAAGGAGTCAAGGAATACAAGTACTTATTATGGCCATTCGCTGTAGAGTGGCACGAAGTGAGTATTGAGCTTCGTGAATCATATTGAACCACCAACTACTTGACTGGGAAATGCATGAACTGTGTGTTGGGTGTATTCTTTCGTGACTATTCGTATACAGATGTTGTATTCTCTACAGTGTAGCTTTGATCTAGAACTAGAGAGACATTGTCTACCAGGTTGAGGTCGAGTTAGCTCGCTCGCCTGGAGAAGGTAATCTCAGTTCGGTTTGACTAGAGTGAGTTTCTATGGTAGACAAATTACAGAGCAAGAAGCGCTTAGGGAGGACGACATTTCCCAGAACGTTTGAGCCTCCCTCTCATGTGTAGACATCGTTGACACGCTGGCCGTGTTCACAGGCCATTCTGCCAAAAGGTCCATCATGGAAACGACAGCAAGACGCTGCGGCTATCATTAAGACGGAGACTGTGATTCTTGATCCTTTGGAAACGACGGATAACCATGAAGATCGGTTGACTATAGATAGTATTAGCAAGCTGTCATACTGTCGACGAGGAAGACGTAGCTGATTGAGGGATTTGGAGTGAATTCGTGTTCTGCGCTGATAGTAGAAGAAGTGATGTACTGCATGATTATTACACAAGCTCAGGTATTGGGCAAAGCGCTATCGTCAATTTAGGCCATTGCGAAAGAGGGAGAACCAATCGACTCCAAAACTGTCACAAGAGCATTGTGTTGTTTGGTTGAACGGGTCTGGTTCTGGTTTATGTTCTGTTGAACTTCGATTCGGAATGAATGAAAGTTGCTCCGGAGGTCTGCTAGCTGTTGCTCTATGCCGTCTATCTTGGCCATGTGCAACCGAATGGCGTGAAGCTCAGCAGCAATTGAGGATGAGGCGTTTGGAGAGAGCATGGCAGAAGATATCACAGTTCAAACCATGGAAGTTAAAAAATGAGTCTGTCGACAAGTACAAAATAGGAGGTGAAGGTCATAGTGAAGGAGGATGTTTAGGGGGTATGTATGCATTTCAAGACGACATTCTCCTGGTGCGGTAAGTTGTCACGACGTATAAACGTAGCGGAGAGTGGAAACTACAGACGGGGATTGTCTCCGATAGCACACGCTGGGGGCAAATGAGTGACGTTCTCACCAGTCCAAAATAGGTATGATTTGCAAAGTTTCAAACAAACGTGAAAGGGATTTGGCGATTAAAATAATATCCAATAAGAAGTACATACACTGAGAGGATTAGACTTCAATGCTACTGTAACCCATGGGATGCAACCCACCATTCTCCTCGCTCATCATTCTCCTCGCTCATCATTCTCCTCGCTGGTCTGATCTCATCTTGAGCAAGTAGGAGTTAGTATTACGCTATCATTACGAGTCTATCCATGAGCTGGATGCTGAAGACGGAAGAGATTACTGAATGTAAGGCGATGTTTTTAGATGCAACCGAATGGCATATCACCATCACTAGCACCTGTTGCGTATTTGCCTGGGTACTCTAGGGTTTAAATTCTGTTCAAACTTCCTCATCGTCTACTGTGTACCTCATCACCGACTCATCTATCATCTGTCATCAACGCCACTCTACTGTCAATCCTTGACACTCTTTATTGTCAATTATCAACACTCTTCTACTATCCTCATCAAGACTCCTCTTTATCAATCTTTGATACTTCTTCACCGTCCATTTTCCCATCGTTCATTATCTCCTTGCAAATCTACAAGTCATCCTGCCGGCTGTTGTATTTTCTGCCTTGGACAATCGCCATTCCTACCTTGCAACGCCCGCCAACCGCCTATCTTCCTACCTATTCACCTACGGGAACCACAACTGTCTTGATTTCACTTTCAGAAACCAAGCTCTACCAATAACATCACATCGCGAGACCTGACGTTTTCATCCTTGCCTATACAGGCGCCGTCTATATTCACAATTCGCTATTCCATATGCATACTGGTATGGCGCCTGTCTCTTTGGTATCTTCAATATCACTAATACATTTAGTCAATTAAACCCCTACCTGTTTGTTCCATCCCCTGACTTCCAGCCAGCCAATTTGTAAGTCTTTCATGGTATTTCATTCCTCCTCATTGCTCTGCGGCTAACATTCTAGTACATACGAGTCACAGTTGCCCTCCCGTCATTACCTTCGGCCGTCATTACCTTCGGCCATCACCTCGTCTCTTTACTCTATCTCACTACTCACTTCCACAACCCTCTTTTCGATTCACCACGAACCGACTCAAGCTTCTCGCAATGGCGCACATCGGAACATCTAGGCCAACCGCCCAGGCTCGACGCGAAATGCCAATCGACCGAAACAACAGTCCCGTCGAGAGTAGCACCCTCATCATCGACTATGCCAATTTCAAGGGCTCTAGGTCCCGAGAGACGAAATTTCTCGACTTCAACAAGCAAACTGAAGGCTGGCGTCAACCCGATATCATAGTGGGCTCTGATCCCTCGCAACTGTTGCCTTGGTCCCCCCTCGGCGATTACCACCTCGTCATGAGGACTTCCAGAACTCTTGTCGAGACAGACAACCCCAACGATCCCAACTGGCGTTATGAGGCACCCCCCCATCGCTCAAAACTCCAACACGGCCCAACGCCCTGCTTCTGCGCCATTACCCGTGGAGATGGGCCGAGTTTTCTTTCTTATACACCGCTCAATCCCAAGGTCATCATGGGATTTCCGTTGGTATAATGATGTCAACAGGGACCTGGTTGCCACTCTGCACTTGGCGACAGGCATAGGCGAGATTCGGCTTCACGCTATTTACGACCCCAATCAGCCTCGCCAGACCCTTGACATTCCTGCAATGCTCGACAGGACAACCGTGTCGGGCTTCGACATCATCATGGGAGACTTCAACACTCACCACCCGTCATGGTCAGGCCCACTCTACAGAGGAGACCCCAACAGAGTCTCACCGCGAGCGAGACTACTTGAGGAGGGCATGACCAATGCCAACATGGTACTTATGACAACCCCTGGCTCAGAAACGTTCGTGAGGGGTCAAGGCAGAAGGAAGATCAGCTCAACCCTTGACCTGTCACTTGTCAGTTCGCCATTGGAGAAGTATGTCGACTCGTGTGAGATCTATGAACAAAACCCATGGTCAGACAGCGACCATCGTGCGAGCCGGATGGCCTTGACGATCGATCCGTCCCGAGACAAACAGCTGCGCTACCTGTGGGACAAGGTGGATAAGAAGCTCTTCATATCCGAGTTTCTTCGACATCTACTATCTATTCCCGAGCTCAAGGACATGATCGTGAATGCGACGGGTTGCAATACAGCTATGGACGTGGTCATCAAGAGTCTGCAGATTGCTACTGATCGGATTGTTCCCACCATTGAGGCAAACCCGCCCCCCAAGACGCCTATGAATCACCAAACCCACCAGTTTCTTGAGGGTGACGGTATTCCATCCGCTGGCGCAGAACCTCCTCATGTGAACAGTCGTACGAGAGAACGGCGTCTCAAGCGGGCCACGAAGCCTAACCGGCGTCGCGACTATCTTCATTCTCTTGGGGAGTCTCAATATGGCACTTGGAAGGCGGCCAGGCTGGGCAAGCGATGGGCCCAGTCACGCATTACTCATGTTATACCCACTCTCGTCGATGAGTCAGGTGTGGAATATACAACCGATGACGAGAAGATCGAGCATTTCTTCGACATGCTATGGAAGGGGCGGAACACACCCGAAATGGAGAACATGACTGTTGTTCCCTACCCCACCATCAACCCAGAACGCGAAGAACTGGCCATGGACTTGTCCGTGACCGAGGCGGAGGTCAAACGCCTCATCAATGAGTCACACCGGAGGAAGGCACCTGGTCTTGATACAGTCCCTTTCGAGGCATTGAAGATTGTACGAGATGAGATTGCTCCCTATCTCGCCATCATATTTCAGGCCTGCCTTAGTCTTTCTTACTTCCCTGACTGCTGCAAATCTGCCCTTATGATCATCATTCAGAAGATGGGTCAGCTGTCTTACAATACGGCCAAGAGCCATCGCCCTATTGCACTTCTAGCCGCCGGTGGGAAGCTATTGGAGAAGCTCTTGGCCAACCGCCTCAAGAAGGTTGCAGTCGATCATTCTCTTCTTCCTGCCTCCCAGTACGGTGCACCCGGGAGGTCGACCGTAGAGTGTCTCAGAGATTTGCTGCGCATAATCCACCGCGACTGGAACAGGAAGAAAGTCAGAAGAGTGGCAGGGAAGTTGATGAAGATGACCAAGATGGGGCTCGATATTGCAGGTGCTTTCGACCGAGTCAACCGCGCACTGGTGCTCCAGGCACTAGCAGATAAGGGCATACCCGAGCCATTCATCCGTATGATGCAGTCATTCCTTTCCGGACGCGACATCAGGCTCAAACTCCCTGGTGTCATCTCTGGTCCCACGCGAATCAATATTGGCATTCCACAAGGATCTCCACTCTCACCACTCCTATTCCTGTTCTTTGTAGCCCCTCTACTTGAGAGGCTGGAAGCGTTGTCCATCGACGGTGCCATCATCATACCATTCGCCTACATGGACGACACTTATGTTGTCGTAAGGTCTGAATCTTACCGTGACAACTGCTCGGCATTGGAAAAAGTTCACCGCACGATCGATCAATGGGCGCAGGAGACGGGGACGGAATTCTCTCCGAAGAAGTACACCATCACGCACTTCAAGGACCCTGAAGACAAGGGCGCCGACTGTAAACTTGTCCCCAACATTCCTGGAATCGTTGATAACGACAAAGTCTTCAAGAACAACAAGGTCAAGATACTTGGAGTCATTCTCGACCCCAGGCTAGGGTTCGAAGCACACGTCAACGAGATTCGCAGGAAAGTCAGGTTGAAGCTGAGAATTCTCAAACTCATAGCCAGGCGAAAAGTTGGCCTGACAGTCCACAAGGCAAGGGAATTCTTCCTGGGTTGCATCATGCCCATAATCGCCTACGCGTGTCCAGCTTGGTTTTTCTACAGTCCAGAAAAAACAATGCCACAGTCGTTGAAGAGACAGGTGGACCGACTTGAGTCAATTCAGTATGAGGCACTCAAGGTCGTGACAGGGTTTTTTGGACGAACATCGAAACACGTCGTCATGAAGGAGATGTACATTCCCAGCATTCGTGTCTACCTTTACGAAAAGGCACAGGTTGGGCGAGCCATGTTCTTGGAGATGCAAGAGACCAAGCCCTATGTCCGCCCACCACGCTTCCAGCCATCACCTCAACGCCAGTACAAAACCTTGTCAACAGACATTCTCGACGAAGCGGCTTACACATTGGCAACCAGAGCTGCTGAGACGCTTCTGTCGAAGAAGGGAGGCGATGAGGACGAGTTTCTCAAGGTATGGCGTGTACGAGACAAGCGTAAGAAAGCTATCAAAGCTTTGGCACGCGAGGATGCTGAGAGGAGAAGCGCTCAGGAATGGAACAAGTACCGGTGTCAGCGAGCGGACAGCCATTCATCTCGACATCGTCCTGTCTGCATAAAGGAGGACTGGGGTCCTGAGAATCTTCGCCTTTACGAGGGTCTTCGGCGGGGTGAGAGCACACTGCTGCTCGAACTACGCACCGAGAAGATCGCCTTGAACGGTCCATTATTTGACATGGGCATTCCACATCTGGCTCCACCTAGCCCTGCAGCTGACCATCAGCACGAAGCACAGTTTGTTCTGTCTCCAGCTTGCACATGCGGGCATCGAAGCCAGACTGTCTACCACATGTTCATGCGTTGTCCAGAACTTGATGGTGCAAGACAGAAGTTGGTCGATCGCATTGGCGCCTTGGATTGGAACACCCTCCTTACAGTCCATGCGAAGCTTGCTACGCAATGGGCTATGGTCTACTTCCCACTCGGCGCCCAGTACGACCACATTCGCGAGGACTCACCGTTCTATGATCGGTACACCATGTCTTAGACACCTCGCACACCCACTGCAAAGGAGGACATTTCCGTTAATGTTTAATCCTATTCCCCTTCTTCTGTATCTATTTTCTCGTATTTCTTTCTCTTCTGAGACCTACGGATACAGTCCTCTTTGCACAATACGCCAAAGTGCCCCTCACCTTTTTTTCCATTTGTTTTAGACTCTGAGGGGCACCCTAGTTGATAACATCACGAATCTCTCACGATAGAAGCAGCGTTATTTGGTCAATTGACTAGATAATCCGCACCGAGGTGAGTCTACACTGAACGTGTCGAGATTGGTTTGGCTCATGACTGATTCAGACAGCCTTTGGCTTCGGGCTTCTTCGTCTAGACTTCTTCCAGGTAAGTTTTTCTTCCACTTTGTTTACCCCAATCACGCCTCGTGGCCCGGTCTTCAATCATTTACTCACCATGCTCAGCAGGTTTGACACCCCATCCGTATGGCCCCTTCGTCTCTTGCCATGTTCCACTCCCGAGCTCGACGCTGACCCAGCTGCCCTTTGCAGTCGCGTACTTGTGGTCTCAGGCCACGACCAGCATGGTCTGTACGATGCTCTTTCATCTATGGCTCTTTTCTATTTTACTTATTATCTTGCTGACTTTTCAGCCAGCTATGACTCAAAGGGTTCAGCCGCCGTCATCACCTGCCTCTCTAACCGGTCGAACCACTCGTCGTACGAGACGGTGTAAGTACTCTCAACGACATCATTGTTATCATTTCCGAAAGCTAACTTCACGGAGCAGCTCGTCAAGTGCCTCAAGGAACTTGTTTTGCCGTCTAGACGGTTCAACCTTTTCCTCTGAGATGACCTTTTCAAGCCGCCGCATTTCCTCCAGCCTCTTTCCTATCTCAACTCTCTCTTTCTCCTCCTCCTCTTGCCTATCCTTTTTGTACGAGATCAGGAGATCCAACTCGCAGGTAAAGGCTATTAGCCGTAAGTAATTAACCTGGTTTTTAAGACATTTAAACTAACATACTGTATATAGTGACCTTTGCGAGGGCATCCCTCTTCTTTATCGTACAGAGGTTCATTGCCTCCGTACGCAGCTTGGCATCTCTATTGCAACTGACCGCAGTCTTGATCGCATTAGAATGCAAGCTATCGGGGTAGTGACCGGGACCGATAGCCTTTGGCTTGATGAGTAAGTTTTTATGCATATGATTATCTCTCTGGCAAATCCTGACTGACTTAGTAGTAGTCGGCATCGTGTACGAGAACTACGACAGGTTAGCTATGTGCAACAAGGTATGTATGTTTTGCAATTGACACGCTTTTACAAGCTTGCGCTGACATGTTGAAGAGACCGGGATCGACTGACTGTGAGTGGCTTTGCCTTTTTTCCCTTGCCTCCACTGATTCCTCTCTGGAGTAGTTGGTCTTGCTTGGTTGGGCGATGGTGAGTAGGTATGCTACTTGACTTGTATTGTACTTGCTGATGCTAACCTGTGTGAACAGATGTCTTTGACTTGTGTGTATGCCGGTGATTGCTTCTTGTTTTGATCATTATGCTAACTTGCAGTGTTGTTGGCTTGCCAGTTGACTGAGGTTGCAAGAGGAAGAAGTTGCTGCTGTCTTCAGCGTGACAGAAGCTTCCTTTATAAGTCAGTAAGTATACTCGCTCAATTGAAACATCCTGCTAACATTTTCAGTAGCCTCTATCATAAGGTTCATGCCGAAAGAGTCACGCCGTGGAAGAAACCTTGTCTTGAGAGAACCTTAGATTTGATCATTGTTGAAAATTTGATCTGCGGCATGCCAGTTTATAAGGGAATTCTATCACTGGCGCATCGGCAAATATGACGGTGATGATCCGGATAACTACCCTGGCTATGCTGGGGTCCATCATGGTGTTCCATTCAACAGCCGTTCCTCTCCATACGACAAGTACGAGTCTGCCTACCCACGATGGGACGAGTTCTCGGGAGAAGTCCGCCAGTGTTTGACTCGTTGTCTGAGGCTCATTGCCGACGAGAACCCGGAGGAATTTGGCAACCAGGTGTACACAAGTTTGCCGCATTGGGTCGGCAAATATCCTGCAAAAGAATTCTTCGACCTCCACTTCGATTACTGGGAGATCCCCTCACAATCTCGACTTCGAAACGCTATGGGCCGCCTTGAGATCCCTGATTTTGTTTGGGACCTTCCAAATACGTGGTCACACAACTGGCTACGCGAAACCAAGGAAGATTGGCACGCAAACGTACCAGTGGACCAACTCGTCAACCACAACGAACCTTATCTGCTCCGATTCAACATGCGCGGGCGCCAAAAAATCAACTTCTCTGCTGCTGCCGCTGCTATACGATTCCTCGGTCTACTTTCCGATACTCAACGAACCCAAATCCGTTCTCTAATTCTCCATGAAGATGCCCCATCTGTGAACATGATGTCCCTTCATGCCAATGGGCTACTTCCTTTCCTAAGGGAGAACCCTTTACTTCGGATAGAACGTCGCGTCAACTTGATCGATACCAAAGGTGTCGCAGACAGTTCAATCCACCAAGTCGTAGGCAACTGGGGAGATGGGGACGATTCGTGCTCCATTGACACCAGTCACATAGTTTCACATGTTTCACGGTGGCTTCTTGACGCTGTTGCAATTGGCAAAGAAGACATTCCTGCTGGATCACTAACCTTGCTACTGGAATCACACCCCTACGCAGATGCCTGCTCAGAGGCTTTTCAGCAAATGATCCACAAGAGGATTGCCTGGTGCCAGGCCCTTCGTGAGTGTGCGGATGTGGACCTTTTTGGGACACTTACAGACAAGGAATCGAAAGCATTGAGGTACGACGCCTATTTGGAAGATGGATTCGAGGAAGCCATTATGCATTTGGTGAACCAGACATCCGAGGTAATTCGCTGCGACTTTGACCCGGGAGTTCCTGTAGACTACCAGAGGGTTGCGGATGAAGCCAGAGATGAGGAATACGAATTTGAAGAGTTATTGGGATGCAGAGTGCCATTCAGCTGTTTTGTTGATATAGAAGGGGAATCTTACAAGAATTCAGTCCTGAAAGAGTATGAGTTCCAGACGCCAGAGGAGTGTTTCCGATCGCGGGCACGCGACAGTCAGTAAGGTTGATTTAAACGGTAGGAGACGCAGATTGGCAGGGAGGAGTTGAGATCTATGCTCATTATTGAGAATCTGAACACACTGGGTAATAACTGTTTGTAATTCACTCTTGGTATTTTAATAGTTCAAATGTTCTAGATTAGAGAATACCACAATTGATTGCCATGAAAATACGTCCGCCAGTCTTTACTTCACCAAGGACTCTTATGTACCCTAGAACACCACGCAACAGTGCTTGCTTGCCATCGTTTGTCACAGGTAGACAATATCCACCGGGCGAGATATTAACATTGAAATGGGAAGTCGCATACTTAATTACTTGATTGCTATAATTATTTTTCAATTCTATCGGTTCGTTGTTCTAGAATTGAGGATCACGGTAGATGAGCTGAGATGTTTTATCTGGTCGCTGTAGCAGGGAGAACGCAAAGTAAGACGAGTCTTGTTCACTTTGTAGCGCTCACAGCATAGTAGATGAAAGATACTGATAGATAGGTACATACGGCAAAAGACTCATTGATATCAATGTCTTGGTAAATTTTAGTAGCGACGTGGTATTCTTCTCTGCGAAAGCTCAATTGATGGTGGTGGATAGAAGTCATCAGTGGATAGGTCCACTAGACAAGGCACCTGTAGGTATGGAGGTATTCACTGATGTCGGTGTTTAGAAATTTAGGGCGATGCGACACTCTTGATGACGCCTCATCGATTACACCTGGACTTTTTTAGTAGAGCGCATGGTACATGGAAACCAATACCTGGAAACTGAGCCTATCATGCAAGGAGTTCAATTGATGCTCTGGATATCAGTCGCGACGCGGTGATCTTTTCGTCTGAGCTCAATTGAGGGAGGGTCCCGTACAAGGCGGTCTTCTTACCTTGTGACGACTTTCGTTGGACACATGACAGATGGCAGCTAGCGCTGAGTATGCCTATTAGATAAGATGTCGATACCTAAACATTTGGAGCAGGGCAGCACTCTTTTGTAGAGCCTGATTGATGTCGCATAAAGACGGTGTTGTTCACCTTGGGGCTTCGGACACAGCGCTCATGGTAGGCAGAAAGCAAGAATGGACAAACCTGTTAGACAGGGCATTCAATCGATGCAGACATCAGTAGCGATGTATGAAAGTTCAATTTGGTCATGTTTTAGGGTCTCTGTTATTGTACACATGGAAGCCAACACTGGGCATATCTATTAGACAGAGGACCCATTTGATACGATATTTTTAGTTGGAAATCAGGAACGGGTGTTTTCTTAGTTTTACTGAGGGTTGTAGAGCTTACGGCAGGTCAATTGAAGTTGATCTGTAGACATTGAGAGCGACGTATGTCAAGCTTAATTGACGTTGGCCATTAAAGCGTGTTAATCAGTTTGAGGCTTCTATCACAGAGCTCATAGTGGACGGAATGCAACATTGGAAACGTCCATGAGATGAGGGATTGGCTTGATTGACGTATGCTTTGGGAGCGATGCAATACGCTTGTCCTGTATCTGACATGGAGGCCCAGACGGTCTCGTTACCTTGTGGTTGAGATTACCAAAAGACGAGTCTTTTGGATGAGGCACTGACTTAATTGATGCCGATAGCTAGACATCAGTAGCGAAATATATTCTTACTATATGACAGAGATCAATTAATAGTGATTTATTAAAATGGTCTTGTTTATTGTAGCTTCGGTGGTAAAGCGAGCGGACAGTGTCTTAATTGACAGTGGGCCATTAAGACGAACTCAGCCATCCACCTTGGGACTTTTATTGTAAAGAGCATGGTGAATGAAATGTAACTAGATAAGTGCATCAGGCAAGGAATTTAATTGATTTAGATACCCATCTATCCCTATCGACGTGGTAGTCTAATTTGTTAAGGCTCAATTGATGGCGGGACAATCTGACATTTGGAGAAGACGTGGTGAATCGATTTGAGATGATACAAGACAATGCTGTGATGTTTCTGATAATGAGCTGCGCATAGCGAGAGATCAAGACAAATTACGCTTTGGCGATGAATTAAAGCCTAACAAAACTGGCTGGTTGTGCAGAGAATGGATGGATGGTCTTGTTCACCTTGTGGGTTTTGTCGTTGAGGAATGGAGAGCGGCAACCAATATTGGGCAAGTCCGATTAATGGATGCTAAATTAATAGAGGCTTAATTAGTATAGTATACGTCAGTTGATGGACGCTCAACTACTGGCTGCTCGTTTGCTATGGCTTGAAGATGGTTCACTAAGACGAAGCGCCAGACTAAAGCCAACCATCAATTATTCACATTCAAAGACATACTCGAGTTAAACATTCCTCTATATTATAATTCGCTTACTCTTCAATGTCATCTCAAAGTAACTGAACTAACAATCCAATCATTGAGAAGCATTCCACTCAAATGTCCTGTCTTCACTTCCACCCAACACCCAATCATCACCTAACAACCCACAACCCCCCATTCCCATAAACCTGATCCCTCATCTCTGCACCCTCACTCCTCACTCCAACCCAATGCGACGGCACTCTATCCAAACCACCCTGCACAACCCCCGCCGCATCACCCAATCTCTCTTTAAACCCTCTATCACTCTTGGCCGCTCTCGTCGCAGATAGATTCACCTCTGGACCCCAAGCTTCCCTGCCCAAACTCGCCGTAGTAGTCATTACATCGCTAGAGTGTTCCTCTACAATATCTTCACCAGATGTTGCGGCGTGTAGATAACCCATAAGCATGACCTTCATCCTCATCTCAAAGAACAACGTGTCTTCAAAGTCATGCAAGATGTGAACGCATACTTTGTTTCGCTGGACAACTCCTGGTGGAGCGTTTCGTAAAGGTGCGATTGTAACGATGGCTTCGTGCCAGTCATCGTCAAAGTCTTCGGCTGGTGTGTTGTTTGGTGGTATGATGCGTGCCCATGCTGCAAAGACACCTCCCATACGCATCTTGACATCGTCTCCGACTTCACTCAGATTCGCAGTCGGAATACCGTACTCCCTCGTAGATGTCCCCGTTCCTCGTACAACCTTCCCAGCGAATTTATATGGAAACGGTGCTTCAGGACCCTCATCGTTGCCAATAATCTGCAACGGGCCGTCAAGACCACTCCCAGTGACCAAGGGATCATATCGTCCTGCTTTCCCATTCTTCCAAGTCTCACTCACAGCGTTCCCCAAACCCGTTTTGTGATACGCTGTGTGCGCGACCTTTTTAATCGCTGCGTTGGATGGCGTCAATCGCTTGGCTCCCTGTTCAACAACTGCTCCTGCAACACCGGTGTACTTCTTAGCAACCTGTGATCCAATCGTAGTAGCGACTTTGATGCCCATCTCCAAAGGCATGGTACTAAGACTCGATCCACGAACGGTGCTCACATCTGTAGATGTGCTGGCTATACGAAACACGGGGCTTCCGCAGAGGATCTTCTTATTATCTTCACCAGCGCAGACGACGAGACGAAAGTATCCATCTGTCGCTGCAGCAGGGATACGCACGATGTGTGTCTCTCTTGGGATGTGGTTCTTCAATTTCCCCGAAGCTTTCTTGACGAAGCGTTTCAAGTCGCGTTGAATACCACGTTCATCAGCTTCGGGGAGGTGTTCGACGCTGGCTCTTGTAGCGGGTGTGACGTTGAGCCAAGTTCCCGTCGTACCCATCAAGGCTTTGAGGGACATGCCCACGTTTCCTGAGTAGCCCTTTTGCTGCATCCATATCGTCCTTGTAGGTGGAAGAGGTTCATCTGAGAGGATTGTAATGGGTACGGATGTAGCGGGACCGCGATACCAGATTAAAGCGTGAGAGTGACGAATGATGCTGAAATGCCTGTTCGACTCGGCGGGATGACTGATGAGACCGCCTGCAAAGTACTGCGCTTCGCCCAAAGCGGCTTTCCATTTTGATGAGTCTTTGGGTTGTTCTTCTTGTGTTGACAAAGCGGCTGAGAGGGCTGAAGAACTCTTTACACGACGAATCTCATGCGCTGGGGTGAAGTCGTTTGACAGGCCGGGACTTAGCGATGTTGGAGTGGGAATGTCATCAACGACAAAGTCAACCTGGTGAGTCCCTCTTGGATCCAAGAACCCCGATTGCTGAGGAGCGTGAGCGCCGGTGAGGTTCGTAGCAGAACGTACAGGTCGAAGAGGTCTTTGAGGAGGGGGAGGAGGAATTAGAGAGGGGTTGTATGAAGGTGAAGAAGGATTGTAGGGATTTGGAGTAGGACTGTATGGAGCTGGAGGAGGGTTGAATGAGCTCTGAGAAGGACTGTATGCGCTTGGAGAAGGATTGTATGCGCCTGGCGAAGGTTGAGAAGGATTATACGACCCAAAATGAGTCTTTAAAGATGGTGAAGGACAAGGTGAAGCATTCGTAGACGTTGGTGGTGGTGCATATGCGGAGCCGAATTGCGGCGAAGGATAAGCACTGTACACGGGCGGCGGAGTCGGCGGCGGCGCAACAGGTTTCCGTAGGAATTGCGGAGGGGCCGGATATTTCTCCATTTCGGAGGGTGAAGCTGGAAAGTAAGGATTCATTGTGTATCACCTAGAAACTCAAAAGTTGATGGGAATGGGAGAGCTGAGTTGAGGTATGTGCATCAGATTAGAGGGAGAAATTGCACCGTGTTGGTCAATCAGGGGTTAATATTGACACAGTATCCAGACAAAGAATGTTTCCATCGAGACTTTTAATTGTTTGATACGGGGAAGCCAAGCGAGATGGGAAGTGGGTATTTATAGAAGTCTCGTCATTCATGGTTTATTTATGCTTAAGTTTTTAAATAGATTGCTGTCACTGGCTTGTCACAGGTTCAATCACGCTTTGTTGGGGCAGAGTCAATTAAGCTGCAGACACCAAAGCTTCCATCTCGTCCAATTCCCTAGGAACATCCGTCAAGTTCTCATGTCCAGTCTCAGTGACGAGAATGTTGTCCTCAATGCTATTAATAGCGATTAGCAAAATTGGCATCGATAGCGTGACGGTGCACCACAACTTACCGGACTCCACCAACATCCCAGTACTTGTCCAGGACGTCCTTGTTGATGAACTTGCTGTGCGCGGGGTCTTCGAGATAAGGATCGATGATGAACTTGCAAAAGTAGATCTAACAATGTCAGTGACTACATCAAACCTTGACTCAGAAACTTACACCAGGCTCAACTGTGACAACACTGCCAGCGGGGAGCTTGCCTCGCACGCGCAAGTATCGGAACAGCTTATCCTTGTCGGCAAAGTTGGGGTTACCACCAGTGTCGTGGGTATCCATGCCGAGATAATGACCCAGGCCGTGAGGGAGGAAAGCAGCGCTCGTGCGAGCCTTGAGGATCTCGTCCTTGTCACCCTGGAGAATACCAGCCTCGAGAAGACCATCAATGGCAATCTGGTGAGCGAGAACGTGAACGTCATCCCATAGAACACCCTCCTTGAGGATGTCTATGCATGCCTTTTGCATCTTGAGGACAGTCTCGTAAATATGACGGGATTCCTTGGTGAACTTGCCCGACAGAGGGAATGTTCGTGTCTAACAGGTCAGCTCAATTCTGACATCACAATAGGGTACACTCACAATGTCGGCAGCGTAGTTGTTGTATTCGCAACCAGCGTCCATCAACAGGTTGAGCTTGCCCTCTGTGGGAGCATCGTTTCCGACGTAATGCAGGGTAGCAGCAGCCCTTCCAGCAGCAGCAATAGGATCATACGACATCTTCTTGCAACCGTGAGCCATGCATCGCTCGTAGAAAGCAGCCTCCAGCTCCTGCTCGTTCTTGGCAGCCTTTGCCTTGGCAAAGACAGCTCGGTGTCCAATGCCAGAGATATAGTTGGCCTTTCGCAGCATAGCGACCTCGTACTCGTCCTTTACCACGCGCGACACCTCGATGGCGTTCTTGAGGACGTCAAAGTTCTTGTTACCGAATTCGATAAAGGATACATGGTCGGAAACTTGCTTCGCGATAGCAAAAGCGGAGGCTTTTGGGTTTGCGGCGCCAAGGTGGGCGAGGGTAGCGTTGAGTTCGGTGGTCAGCTTGACCTCGTCGACGTCGTACTGCGAGAGGGCTTCGTCGATGCTAACGGGGAGACCGGACCAGATAACGTCGTCGGGGTTAATGGGGGGAATGAAGAGGATCGATTTGGAGGATTGGATGTCGTAGATAAAGTGGCTATCGGGGAGGTTGCAGCCGGTGAGGTAGTAAAAGTATCGTCGTTGACTGTTTTGGTGGATGATGATCAGAACATGTTCTTGTAGAGATAAGGAGCTGGGATGACGCACCGGAAGGGTTCGGGCTCGTCACTATCCTCCATCATGCGAGTCAATTGACTCTCGAGGTAAATAATGCCGTTGGCATCGGAGACGTCTTTGCGAATGAGGTCGACGACGCGCTTCGCGTGGGCTTTGCCTGGGTATTTGCCCTTGAGGACGGCATCGTAGTTTTCGGCGACCATGTTGGAAGACGGTCTAACTGTTTCGATGCGGGGTATTTTCGACGAGGTATGTTGCGTGCGGATCTCGCGTCTATGTCGTGTAACTCTCAAAGTCGAGGAAGAGAGAAAAGTTGCTGATGGAGAATAAAAACGAGGATACGACCGAGATAAAGACAACCCCGCTATCCTCGGAGTTTTTGTTATGACGGAAGCCATTCACGAGACAGGAAGCTCCTTACGTTTTAGTGGTCGCAGTTCACTAATTGCCTTCCCGTTACAGGGTCTTGGTAGTGGGGGTCGGTTGGTGGCGGCTTGTGCAGGGACAACCTCCACTTGCGATGGATGACAGATGGGAACAAAATGGAACGATAAAAGATTTCATGATGAAGAAATGGATCAATTGAAGAACGGGCTATCATTTATCCATTACAGGGACTAACAGTAAGAAAAAGAAGTGCATTGGAAGCTGCAATGAAGCTATGTACAGGTGAATAATGTGCAAACAAATTAAGTACAAGTCCAGCTCAACTCAATTGAGCTCATTCAGAAAGAAAGTCAAAAATGGCGTTATAAGTAAACGGGTGTGAGTATCCAAAGTTCAATCCATGTCCAGCACCTGGAACAACTGTCGTGTTGAAGCGTGAAGCTTGAGTGAAAAATTGCTTGGAGTAGTCGAGCAATGAAGGAAGCTTGACGCCCACGCTGGTAGTCGAGTAGCAGTTGTCACCACAAAAGGGAATGTCGCGTGCTGGGATTTGTTAGTTTACGTTGCTCGTCAATTCAATTGGGATTGACCTACATCCTGTCACAATCTGGACTGGGCCAGTATATGTGTTGTTCACGCCCGCCGGTGCACCAAGAGTCAGAAGTTCACCAGGTGTAACAGGCTGACCATTCTCAAAAGCAACCTTTAAGAACTCAGGATCAAAGTCACCTTCCGCAAAGAAATTAGTCTGTACGCCTACAGTCGACGCAGGAGCGACATATCCAGGAGGATAAATAGGTGAGTCAACAACGGGGACAAAGTTGGCTGCGAGCGCAAACCAGGGTAGGTAAGCTGTCGCCTGAGTGAAACCCGTCAAGACGATGGCGTCAGTGAGCTCGGGACTTTCGTTGGCGAGGGCATAGGTAATAACGGAACCAAAGGAGTGACCTAGGTGGACGACCTTGGAGTATCCGCCGCAGCCGACACCAGGAAGAGATCCTTCACGGGCGTGCTTGGTGAGGGCTTTGAGAGCTGCGATCTCGAGAAAGACTTGGATCTCGTTGACGGGGTTGCCCTTGGATGAAGCACCGATGCCGAGACGGTCCCATGTTAGGGTTGAGTAGCCGTGCTCGTCTACCGCGCGTTCAACGTAGCTGTAGTTGTAATTATTATAGGGAAAGTCCCAGTAACTTCTGTCAAACCCAATGCCATGTGTCATAATCTGGAGTTGATCTCCAGGACCGGCATCGGGTTGACAGTATGTAGCTGCGAGGTCATAACTGCCGGTGACATTGGCTTTCTACTACAAGTCAGCATCAATTGAAGTAAGCTGTTCAATAACTTACACCAGTCTGGACTGTTAACGGATATGGAGTACCGCCCTGTCGAGCAAGATTGATAGCAAAGTTTGTAACATCAATCTCTGTCAACGGCGCCTCAATACTAAAGACTGCATTCTCAGAGGTGATTGACACGGGGACTGTAATGTTTGTGCATTTGCGCGCCGAAGCAACGGCAATAAAAGAAAAGAGAGCCAAAGGTTTGATCATGATGTAATAATACCCTCTTTGGGTTTTTAAAGGACTGGAAGAAGATAAGACACGAGGGAGATGAACTGATACATTGTTATTCCCGCATGGCGATCATGGCCACACTTTATACAAGACATGAAGAAGGTGAAATTACAAATTGTTCGTCATCCGCTGATCGACCCTGCACAAACGGCCAAACTAAACTAGACTGCATTAGAAAAGCTGCAGTATTTTTTGTTTCCGTCTGTGTGTCTCTATTTGCATTTGTTGTTTCTTACAGTCGCGATCTCATCCATGACGGCTCCTGTCATGTGGAGTGGTCCGACCATCATCGGGGCACTGACGCTATCACTGTCTCGTTTGCAGTAGTACAAGTTGAGCATGGTCAACCAACCGGAGAATACAAACACGGACACTAACGTGCGGGCTGGCTATTGAGATCTTCCCTCGCCTTGTCGCAGCTAATGTAAGAGGTCCATTAAGTTGCCTCCGCTTCGACTTTAGCTACGGGAACTTTCCCCCAGAGATTGCAGAGTCCACTCGGTGAATGCAGAATGCAGTTTAGTCGACTTGTCTACTGCATGGTAAGAAGTCTAGATCTCTTTTTTTCTCTCATTTGTAATTCCCTTGCAGAAGGTTATGCAGCATTGTCCTTGTTTATTACTTGCCACTGTTGGAGCTGAACATGTAATGCTGACTGCTCTTATACCCGCTTACATGCATTCAAGACAAGACAAACCCAGAAAGCAGGGAATACATGACAAATTGTCTCGGGAACCAGTCTGCAATTGACTCAAAAAATGATACGTCTGGGCCGTTGCAGTCCCCTCCTAGCAGCGGATTGTGATAGACATGACTATCAACTGAGACAAGCACACTGACCGGTACACTAACTAACAAACCAGCTAAAAGCACCGGGTCTATTTTGTTCTAGCGCCGGATGTAATTAATAACAGCGGAGAGCGGAATGAACACGAGTGTACGTACTTTTGATGTCAGAGTAGCAGCAAGTTACCATCATGGACACAATTGACATCATGAGAAGGTTTTGCAGTATTCTCAAGGTTTAGGCTAATAAAGTCAATTAACAACAAAACAATCATGGGAAAGTCTTACAAGGACATGTCCACCAGGTGTAGACTAATTTATCCCGCCGTTGCCGGTCTTGGTAGTCTGGATCAATCTCAAACACACACGGCTGGCGATGATCCAGATGAGCCACTGCCGAGAACAAACTAACACAAGACCATCTCGAAAAAAGAGCCATTCATAATACACACAGCTTAGATCAATTGACACTCGGGCCTCGATGCGAAACACTTTGGCCAATTGGGCAAACATGTCGCTCAAGTTGTCAAAGCTGTGAGTCTCACACGTTGTCAAACCTGGACCGAGTCTTCAAACACCAAGCATCAACCCAAACAATTACACAATTGCTATCTCAAACACAAACTCGACTCACAGCTCATCCTTCTCATCAAACTCCTTCTGCAACTGCATCGCCATTCCCAGCGCCGCAAATCCCCCCATATGCATCGCCTGCAAAACACTCCTAAGCATCGTTGCCGCATCCCCAAACGCAAAGCATCCTTTCAAGCTTGTCTCATTCCAGGGCGCTTCGACTTTAATATCACCAGTGGGTGTTTTCTCGAGACCCAATTGCTCTGCAAAAGGCGCTGCTTGTACGACGTTGGGGTGATTGACGACAAACCCTTCTATCTTGGATGTTCCATCCTCAAAGGTGATCTTTACAGAAGGTCCACCATTCACGAGCGCGAAAGAAGTAATCTTTCGGTCGTCGTAGTGGACTTTACTGCTGTGGATCTTGGATTGAATGGGCTCAATGAGGGAGGTGTTGGTGTTGGTGTAGACTGTTACTGAGTGGGAGAGACGTTTGGCCATGGGTGTTATATGAGCGAGCATGTCGGCGTTGGATATCATGCCGCCTGCAAAGACACCTACAGACTCTGCTCCTCGTTCCTCAAAGCCATGGCAGTAAAGACAATGGAAGCTGACAAGTATTAGCAAGCAGTCCTCCTTCACATCGAACGAGTTCACTTACATGCCCCGACCCCAACAATCAGCATAACCCTCAGGCAAACCGTCAAAAACATCCCTCACACCAGTCCCAAGACCAAGTTTCCTCCCTTTGTAGGTCTTTCCATCCTTATCAACCGCTTCAAAGATGCCATCGTCCGTCTTGCGCACGGTATTTACCGTAGCAGACTGGTACTCCACGCTGTGGTAACGTTTCTCGAGATCATCACGAGCTTTAGCGCGGAAAGAAGCTGGATCAACATGATCGAAACCAAGAACGTTGTGCATGTGTTTTGTAGGGGCGTTGCGGTATATGCCTGAGTCGAGGATGAGGACTGAGTAGACTTGGCGGGCGAGTGTTGAGGCCATGGAGAGGCCGGCTGGACCACCGCCGACGATGAGAACGTCGTAGAGTTTGGACATTTTGGATAGTAGATCAATTAGAGTGAGTGATTTGGATGTATGAATGTCTTGATGATATGCTTCTTGGTCTTGTTGGCGTTCTTCATTATATACACAAAACGGAGAGATGTGAAAGGCTCCGATCGGAGACTTTGGGTATGTATCCTGCGGGTCGAAAAAAGACGCCGATGATATTTGATTCAATTCCCATTTCATTTCTACACGTCCTTTATTTATTTGAGCTTGTGCGACTGAATGTGCTCAATTGAAGAGCTGGTGGTTAAGACAGCGGCTCATTTCACCCTTGAGGGCATCGTGAGATCAGCATCACATTTAGGCAGCGAGGTCAAGTCCCACATTCCTTCGGCCCTAGGTACCTACACAAGACATGGACTGTATTGGCAACATTAACAGCCTCATCAAATGTACCACAAGCGACGCAGGGGCGGTGGCCTCGACTTGGCTAACACTAGAAACATCTCAATTGTACAGCATCATCAAGTCAGCATGTATGGGTGCACCAATTCGGAAACAATTCTGGACCTATTTATTGTACACTATGTACCAAGGTATAAGGCAAATCCCGGCCGGGACTCTACTAAATAAGAAAGAATATCGCTTAGACAAATGCAAGCAAGTAGGTTTCCACCGATCCAGTCACGATGCTCAAGCCTGTCAAAAGCGAGCACCAGTAACCACATCACCCCAACATTCATAAACGCTCCAAGGTAAATGCAAGGGTTATAGAGGACCAGTCCGCGATGAGGCTCTCCCATCATTTTTATCTCGAGATCACTAATGGCATATCTCAAGTTCGGACCTGCTACGAGTCGTCACCCAGCACTACCCAAGCATCAGAAGTCGGAGTCGCTGCACCGTCAGAAATCTCCCGCTGACGAGGTCCATCATCAAATTCGCTATCGGAAAAGCAATCGTAGTCGGAAAGTATCTCGTCCGAAATAAGATCCGGTGGTTGTGATGTATCAACGTCAAAGGAAGGTTGGGACCCGTCGAGCTCGTATATCACGCGCAGAGGAGCGAATGTGCGCTGCGATGGGCTCTGTGAGTCGGGAAGGGAAGTATCGTCGTCTGAAGAGGAGAGGAGTTGGGCGATGGTTTGATCACCGCCCAGATCTGTGAAAGAGAGGTCTAGATGTAGAGGCTGGTTGAAGCTGAAACTTTGGGAGCGCTTGGATTTGCGGGTTGGCTTCGCAGTCCGGATGGAGTAGATGGGTTCTTGGTGGTTGATGCTTTCAAGATTGAAGCCCTCGCCGCGAACTTGTTCATCATCGTACAGCAGACCCATGCGATACAGTTCAGCAACTTGGTCATCTTCAGTCATGGGCATCTTTCGGCCCAGATAGACATTCCCTCTGGCCGTGGAGGCATCCCGAAACGCTTCCTCTCTTTCAAGTGTAGGTCTTCTGACGAGACGGTATCGGTCGCTGGGGAGAGAAACCTTACTTCTGGCCAGGTCCCTCCCCTCTAGCTCATCGGAACCACCCAGTCCGTTAGAATGGGCAAGATTCCGGGCCGTGCGATTACGGTGGACATGTGTCCATCGTGGATTCGCGCGCTGCAGATTCCCTGTCGAGATCTCAAAGTTTAAGATCTTTTCGAGCTGAGGACGGCGCGCGGAAGCGGTAGTAGTATCTTGTTGACCACAGCGATGGCAAGTGGCTTCACCCCAGTTCGACGTTGTACACGGTAGTCCAGTATCGAGGCATAGGTTCGCGCCTTTGTGCTGGGCTTGACGTTTGGCTGTTGCGCGGACAAAGTGATTCCGGGATGTGTGGGCGCGGGTCTTGACGATACTAGGCGCCGAAGAAATGGGAAAGTGTTTATTCTCCGAAATAGAAGCTGGGAGATCACCCGAGCTGTTGAGTAACAGAGGATCCATGGTGAAGAAACGACGATTAACTTATAGAAGATAAGTATGTGCTTTTAGATGGAAGATGAAGGTTAGATGATGTGTCTTTTTTGTCAAAGGGCGTGACAAATGGCGTAAGACGTTGCGTGCTCGCACGAAAGGGCGCACGATTACTATGGAAAGAATATGGAAGAGATGACTAGAAGACTCGAGGCGACAGTATTAATATGGATGGTATCATGTTGACTCGAAGAGGCGTATTAAGTGCGATATCGTCTTGATTGGTTACCGGAGGAGTCATATGCCCCGTACTAGGGACCCCCAGACCATTGCATTACACTCACTAATTGTTGGTCAGGGTACCTAAACTAGGCTGAAGCGACGCTGGGCACGGCTGTAGTAGGTACTTTGAGGATGATGGCTCATAATGAACAGCCGTGACGTGACTCACTTGCTTGATCCGGGCATGCCAGAGATAACCGAGTGGCGCAGTTGAACCGCCGTCTCCGGATTCATGTCTGACAGGCAAACTAGGAGTGCCCACGATAAGCAGGTTTTTGAAGAAATGCCTTATCGTCGAGGCATAGAGCGAGGCGCATGATGTTGTTAAACGTGGGGATGCTACATCAAGATGCTGTTGTGCTAGGCAAGACATGCGTGTGACTGAATCGCGATTGGACAAGATAGCAAGAATGGCTCACGCTGATGATAAGCAAAAAAAGAGGGTGTCGTCATGTAAGTACTCTTTTCGTATAATTACAGCACAAAAGGTACATGTAGTTGCCTAGAGAATTGCCCGGGTGTTGGTCTTCTACCAAGGTTCTTCTTCTTTTTCTTGTACTGTAGCCTGCTGACCAAGGTTGGAGACAAAGACAGGGAAACAAACCTGGGGAAGCCAGTTTCTGAAACGGGACAAGGCATGAAATGACGATAGAGGGTTTGTTGTTATTGGTCCGTGTTAGAGCGTTGCATTGGGAGATTGTTTGATCACCCGTTGGTGCAGAAAGTTGGAGTTGACCAACAGTTGTCCGAGGATAAAGGCACGATGTGGTGACAAGGCAGCCACAGATAAGAAAGTTCTAAATGCGGCAATCCCTTGTTACGTTCACTGCATTTTTAACCCCCAGGTCTTGTATTGTGTTGCATGACAATATTTCTTAAACCAGGTAACCAAGGCATCCAGTTGGCTGAAAGGGACAGAGCCGAGGCGGATCATTTACTGCATTATTGACTCTTCCCCATAACTCCAACCCATGTAGGACTGCATTGATTGAGGGCATGGCTACTGTCAAATAAACACTGTCGTCCTAACCGTGGCCCGACCACTGCATTTGGACCTCTCAAGTTGTCGAGTTGTTGTCAAGTCAAACTGATGCCAACATGTTCACTGCAATTTTGACCTCCTTCGATAGTCTTGTATAAGATAACTGCATTGCCTGCAACAATATTGTCAGGAGTCTGCCATTAAACTATTTCCATGTTTTTTGACCTCTCTCGGGCTGTTATCATATCCAAGTTGGGTCCACTAGCTAGTCTTCTAAACACCTAGGATTGAAGCCAACCTCGCCCAACATTCTTGGGCACACATAGCCTGAGAGAGGTTAAAATCGCAGTGAAAACGTTGCCACCAAACAACTGCTCTGGTACGGCTGTATCAATCAATTCAGTTGTTATCGGGCAAGTTGGCCTCGGCTGCCTCTCAAGGTCACAGAGTGTTTGCCCGTGCATGTTTTTTTTTTTTTTTGACTACCATTTTCAAGTCACCCCAAGTTATTTATTGCTTGCTCTTGCTGGTTTCAAGGCCTTTCCCCATACTGAACTCTTGTTTGTATACGCGAAACCTCTTCTTCCTGGAACAATCTACAATGCCATTATTGTAATCCTCATAGATCTTACTAGGTTTCAGCAGTGATCAAGGCCTTGCTGGACTCTGAGAACTGCTCTTGTTACTGTTTATCTCCTGGGTCTAATATCATTACTTATTGATGTTCCACTCGTTCTCATAAAAATCGGTGATTGCAATGGGTGATAGAAATACCACCCTTCAAGCTTTAAGCTACAGAAGTAAACAGCCCAGGTAATGTGGTCAAAGAAGTTGAAGCTGCTAATAATTTTATGTCTTTTGTTTCTTGGCTAATGTTTCTGGTACCCTGGGCTAACTACTTCATCGGGAATTTTACTGCATTTCTAACCTCTCTCGGGCTGTTGTGTGTCAAAACTTGCACTGTACTGTACGACAAAGCGTAGGCAAGTATCCAAGGTTTTCTGGTTTCTTGCGATTTCCAAAGTTCAATACTGACTTTTCCTTTGCTCTGCAACTTTGTTTGAAGTAAAGTGGTATCGATGGTGACGTCAATTAATCCTGGTCGGACGCTTCATTGCGATTTTAACCTCACCCAAGGCATTGCCTAGAACTGTAACCACAACGTCTCTTAAAATAAGGAAGGCATCCAACAAATGTGTAATACGACTCATCGTGACCAATATTCCCTGTTGCAACTACTATATTCACTTATTGTTATTCACTTTAATGGTACGTTATTGTGGAAGAGATCTGGTTATGCGAATTCGGTCGACCACTGTCTGTGTAAGTGAACCTTGGCTTTGGTTAGCCTCAAGCTCTGTTCCCAACTACACTCTCATCCACACACGAGAAACCTCTTTATCACTAAATACAAGGACAAATATGCATACAGATTCTGCAATCCATAGATATTACTGGGATTTTGTATTAATTATGTATGCTACCATATGGCCTTCCTGCCGACTCCTACTCGTTTCTCATTGGAAAGTGATTTGGGGATGTGCTGAACTTATAAAGAGTCGGTTTCACTGCATTTTTAACCTCTCTCGAGTTGTCGTATACCAGGTTTCCCTAGATAAGGCTGATTTTACTTGCAATGCATTTTTTCCCGTCTGTTGAGTAAGGTGAGCTCGGGGGAGGTTAAAATTGCAGTGAAGAGAGGCAAAATCTCTCCCCCTGCTGGTGCTCTTCCACAGCCACTGTAGCCCAGTCCTACATGCCCACACCAAAATGCATCACAACTTAACTTGACAATAAACAACCGCATTTTCATCTTAACCTTGAAGGCTATTTGCCGAGGTTGATTCGATATGCATTTTCTTCTCATCTGTATAGTAAGATGGATTTGGGAGAGGTTAAAATTGCAGTGAAACTGCGTCACTAAAACACGCGTCAAACTCAGCCCCAGTCCCCCATTCTGACAGGTGCATTCAACCACTGTAAACCGCCCGGCTACAGTGCAGTCAGTCAGTCTTACATTTACAAACACCAAAACGAATCATCATCGCATCTCAACTTGACAATACAACCACGTTCAATTGAGTACACTGACACTTATTTACTCCCCAACCTTGAAGTCCATCTTCTCAAGATACATCTTTACATCAGTAACTTCAATCCCCCTCTCCGAATTAATAGTCCCCTTCTTATCCCACGCCACACCCCGTCCCTGCGCAAACGTATCTCTATACTTAACCATCACACTCGGCTCATCCTCCATCTGTTTCTTCAAAACACTCAAATCCCACAATTCACGCTTAAACTCCGTCCCAAAATGCGCCTCTAATAAATCCGCAAGACCCACGTAGGAAATAGTATCACCAGCTGTGTAAACAACCTGCCTCTCAATACCCCGCGGATCAAGAATCACATCAGCAGTCACACGACCAATGTCTTCAGGTGTAGTGAGACTGATTTCATTCTCCCAACTTCCCAACGAGCGAACAATTTTTCGAGATAGATCCACGACCCCAAAATCAGCGAGGAATAAAAAACTCATGAATAGCCCCGTAGAAATAATCGTCCAGTCCACGTTCTGTTGCGCGCGCAGTTTGTTTCGGACATTTAATTGTTCGTCGAATAAATCTTGTGAGCTGCCTTGACCAATGATATCGTAGTCCATACCAAATTGCCAGGGAAAGAAACGCTTGACGTCTGCTAAGATGGCAGCGTTGAGGAGTTTGAGTTGTGTGCCTGATGGTAAACCCATGCCGTTGCACGAGACTACCACGTCGTACTTTGTGAAGATGGCTGCTAGGTCTTCTACGCTGGCTGCTACAACGTCGGCTCCTTCTGTGTCGGCGTTGAGGGCTCTGATGTGTTGGATGAGTTTCCTCTTTTCTGGGGCGGCTGAATCGAGGGTTGCCTGACGGATCAAGACTGAGACTCGTTGGTGCTGACGCTTGGGATGTTGGGATAGTGCTTGGAGAACGCAGATGCCTAGTTCTCCGGCGCCTAGGATGAGGATGTTTTGTGTCATTTTGGAATGACCGTTGAGACAGTTCAATGCTCTGAGGTTTTCAATTGAGAGTTCAAGAGGGGTTTCTTCTGTCATGGTAGCAAGACGTTGTATTTAAGCATAATTTATTACGTCGTTGCATTTCCATGGTGGTGAGGTTGGCGGATCCTTTACTGAGCGGGGGACGAATGAGGTCTCAAGCGACCCTGAATCCTCTATCTCCATGTCAGCTTGCCACAAACTCCGTCAACAGGATCCATATTTACATTTCCAAGACTTGAACTGACATAATCACTGATTACCAATAAAACAAGGTTGAATACCAAGCTGTTGGATGGAAGGACCATCCCTTCAGGCCAGGAACAAACTTGCCGGACACGGAATGCATACAGAGTTTATTTCATTTCTACCCATACAAAAACGAAAGCCATAGAAGGGAGGAGTCATTAAAAGCGCTGGTCGCATTATTAAACTTTCAGCTAAGAATTAAATTGACAAGAATGAATGATAGGCACCAAGACCCATCGCCAAACAATCAACGCCCACGCTTCCCAATGCAAACAAATCTTTTCACAGCTGTGTTCTACCAAATCTTCTAACTATTGAATGAAAGAAAGAATTACGCCTTGACTGTGTTTTTGTTGGCAAATCCGACTCGGTTCTTCTTGAGGTCGAAAACGACAAATTGAGCTTTGAGGAGAATGTCTCCCAAGATGGCAAAGCCAATACCCTCCGAGGTCTGGATGCCACCGTAGCAAACCGTTGAAGTGAGACGACCATAGTTGATGTAATGACCGGGGACCTTGCCGCGATACTTGCCAAAGCCAAAGTAGAAGCTGGGAAGCTTGGCTGTGCATGGGAAGACCCAGACACCATAGTCATTATCGATGTAGGCGCCCTTGACCTTCTTGTAGTAGAACTTGACAAGATAGTCGGGCAAAAGAAGAAGAGTGGTGCCGGTATCGACAATGGCCGAGTACTTGTACTTGTGCCACGGTGCACCCTGAGCGACACGGAAGCCCTCAACAGTGATCTGCCACCAGGGACTGTCCTTCGTCACAGAAGCAAACCCCACAGATCCGTAGTACTCACTTTGGTTGAGGTACCCAAAGTTGTAGTTCCCAGCCATGCCCTTCTGTAAGTTCGCAGTGAAGACCGGAACCTGCAAAGAATCTTGGACTCTGTCGAAGTATGTCTTTTGAGCAGTAGGTCGGACAGTGTTGAGGCTCGACATGGCCAGTCCCAGGATGCCATGAGCAAACTTGTCCGAGGCAATACCATCAGACACTTCAGTAGCAGACTGCACAGCCATATTGTTGACATAAGTCCCGCCGACTCGCACTCTGTCCTGGTAGACGATTCCACTGGCACCGGTGCCGTCACCGTATTTGATGCTCCACGTCTGACCATTCATTCGCTTGCAAAGCTTCGACTTGTCAGGTTTGTAGAGGATGTGACCCGCCTGATCAGGTTGATACGTGTCGGTGGAAAAGACCCATCTGTGAATTGTCAGTGTGCTCTACTAAGCAACCTTGAATGTGACTTACAGATCAGATGAGCCGGTATCAAAATTCACAAAGGTAGTCTGCTGTGGGCTACCAATCTGAATAGGAACCACATATTGTGAGTCGTAGTACTGGGGAGGTGTAGCTGCTGCAGTGCCCGTCATTCCTGTAAGATGTCAGCGATGATTGACATGTATGCGGATTAAACCCTTACCACCGAGCTTGTTCTTCACGATGACTTCTTCCTGGGCGGCAATCTTTTTAAGCTCATCATTGGGCAATGGCCTTCGGTATTTGTTGTAAGCGTGAATGAGAGCAATCTCGGCGTGCGGCTTCTTGTAGCGTGAGTTTGAGACCTGATCAAGTGTGACCTTATCACCTTTGGCCCGTGGCACAAGGTGAGAAGAGTCGGGATCAGTTTCGGGATCAATAGCTCGGCCCTTCAAGCCCTTGCCCATCTCAATCTCCTCCAGTTCCTCGTGATCAATGTCCTCCTCTTCTGTACCGTCAATTGGGTCACCGTAATCATCGCTTCGAACCGTGAGAGCCCGGGAGGCATCAACTTGAAGGTCTGTAGACCTCTTCGCTGTCCTTCCTAAAGGCTTCTCGGGATATCCCCCAGCACCGTTCACCTTATGAGCACCACCACGGATCTCATGAGGGATACCCGTGCTACAGCCGGCGAGTAGAAGAAAAGAAACCGTGCTGAATCTCATGGTGAAAAATAGGTTAAAGAAAAAGAGTTATGATGATTTTCAAGAGGCGAATCCAGAAGAGGGACGTGGTCTGGTATTTTAAGACAATGGGTTGTGGGTTCGGGAGGCGGTTGAGAGTTCCGGATCAAGGCTCAAGACATCTTCCCAGGCACTTCCAGGTCCCTAGCATGGCATTCTGGGCAAGTCTCGAGCTAGTGAAGCCATCCCAGAGAGCTTAACCTGGAATGTGGTCCTTGGAGAGTATGGGTTCGCGTGGAATGCTCTTGGATCCAGTATAGTATAGTATGGCATCTGCATTCCGTGGGCATATGACTAGGCGATTTAAACTCTTTTATGGATGCCACGAGTTGCGGCAACAGAGCCATGACCGAGCCATGACTGAATATGGCTTGCCATGTCCGTTCTTGGTTCCTGGTTCCTGCGTCTGATTTGTCTGACTTTGTTCCGGTCCTGCAGGGTCTCCGTGCTGACGTTGAGATCGCTCTTGTTCACTTGCCAGGGTCCTGGGTTTGTGTGTTGGAAGCATTTCGACCGGCGCGTCAACGACAATGGCTTGCTGGCCATGCCTCTTGAAGCGATCAGCGGAGGTTATGAACGTGATGGTGTGATAATGATGAAAAGGACCCGCGATAGATCATTTGATCTACAACAATGTTATTGTTTTTGTGCCTTTTCTTGCCCTCGGCAGTTCGAACATCGTCAACGCCAAGCATTGTACCTGCATATTTCCGGGCATTTGACAGATGACGTCCAATTGTTTGTCGCGATGGCATGGCGTTTCCTTGTCCTTGGCAGGACACCTTTGAGTTTGAAAGAGTTTTCGCAATCACAACCACAGCGATGTTTCGATTTGTCAAAGACTCTGTGATAAGTTTGCCGATCAGGCCCAAGCTCTCTTGCCTCTGAGCCGTCCGGGTTGTTACTCGTTTTGGTAGCTGTCACCCCTTAGATCGCTTGTCTAATTCTTTGGTGTGATGATGGCAACTCCGCGGCTGCGCGGCTCGAGAAATAGCCTCATTGGCGCCAGTTTAGCTTGCCTCGGTCCCTCGGTTGAGGTGACAAAGAATGCACTGACTCGATATCACGATGCTACCGGTGGTGGAGTTGAAACGTGAATCGTAGCGTGGTTTAGGAAGTTTGTTCCGAAGAGAGGAAAGTGGCTGGTCAATGCATGACAAAGGCTCGGTCCCTTCCGCTTTGGGGCTCTTGACTTTTGTCGATACCTGTCATTGTTGTGTTTGTCTGTAAACCCAGATGGAATATCACGATGCCTTCTGATGGAGATAGAGATGTGGAACTGGTGGAGTGAGTGATGATGCGCGGCAAGTCATCCAATGAATGACCCATCGATTTGCTGCAAATTACCCCTCCATGACTCACCAGGGTACTTACGGTCCACTAAATCTTTTGAAGGACGACAGGTGCCAAAATTCTTAAAACAATTGTCATCTTTGAGAGGACCTATACTTGGACATTCTGATGTGAAGGATACTATTTTTAATATAAACAAATGATAGAATTAGAATGGCAATTACTCAAATACTTGGAGGTGTCAAACAGTACCAGAACCGCAGTAAACACCCGCAAACAATTAACTGAGTATTCCAATTACTGTAGTTTTCTGGCATAGCCCCCGGTCGGGCCAGTCCCTAAACCCACTGTCAGGCGCTGTAGACCCTTGATAAGATAACGGATTTTTCGACCCCGCCACCCCGCGACAACTTCTCAAGGTTGCACAAAAATTCCAACGCCTTCAATTATTGTCCACCCGACGAAACTAATTGATCGGCTTTCGCTTTGCCTCCATCGCAAAGCACATCGTAAACATGGATCCCGCCGCTCCCCACCAACCGCCCTACACCTACACGGCGAATCAGGGCTATGAACAGACCGAAGAGATACCCCGCGAGCTACAGACCCAACGAGACGATGGCGCTGCCCTCGATAACCAGGACGACGACAACGATTTTGATGATATCTTTGACGACCAGGACTTTGACGACAACGATTGGTCTGCTGGTGCGGGAGACTTGACAAAGTCTTACAACAGACAGCGCGGTACCAACGAGGGAGTCGCCCTTCGCTCGAACCAGCAAAAGCCTACTGCCAATACCTTTGCGAGCGTGGACGACCAAGTCTCAGCTCTTTCCAAGCACGCCGCCAAGATCAGGCTCGATTCCGTTAAGCAAGATGGTGGTGATTCAAAGGATAAGGACAAGGCGGACCGCGCCACTAGCGACCAGGTTCTTGACCAGCGCACCCGAATGATTCTGCTCCAGATGATCAACCGAGGTTTCGTGAGCGAAGTCCACGGTGCCATCTCCACAGGAAAAGAAGCCAACGTCTATGGCGCCGTCCTTATCGACGACAGCACAGGCGAACCCACACAGAAAGCCATCAAGGTCTACAAGACAGCCATTCTGAGCTTCAAGGACAGAGAGCGTTACATCACGGGCGAGCACCGTTTCAAGAGTGGCTTTGACAAGGGAAACAACCGCAAGATGGTCAAACTTTGGGCAGAGAAGGAATTCCGAAACTTGAGGAGGATCTACAACTCTGGTATTCCCTGTCCTGAGCCCATCAGCCTTAAGCTTCACGTCCTTGTCATGGGCTTCCTTGGCGACCGCAAGGGCTGGGCGTACCCTCGCCTCCGTGACGCTACCCTGACGGGAGACGATGTTGATCAGCAGTGGCACAAGCTTTACGTCCAGCTGCTTGGCATCATGCGCAAGATCTACCAAGTCTGCCGTCTTGTTCACGCCGATTTGAGCGAGTACAACATTCTATATCACAAGGGTAAACTCTACATCATTGATGTGTCGCAGAGTGTGGAGCCGGACCACCCCCGGTCATTGGAGTTCCTCCGTATGGACATCAAGAACGTGGGCGACTTCTTCCGTCGCAAGGGCGTTGATACGTTGGCCGACCGCGCCATCTTCAACTTCATCACCGCTCCCGAAGGGCCCGTGGAGGAGCCCGACATGGAGAAGGCAATTGATGTTCTCTACGAGAATCGAGCTGAGACTACTGGCGAGGACAATGCTGCTCAAGAGGAAGTCGACAATGAAGTTTTCAGAAACCAGTACATTCCTCAAACATTAGAGCAGGTCTACGACATTGAGAAGGATGCTCAAAGAGTTGGACAGGGTCAGGGTAATGATCTTGTCTACAGTAATTTGCTGCCCGACCAGGTCATTGCACCCAAGAAGGCCGATGTCGAGAAGGGTGATGAGGAGGAAGGTTCCACATCTGATTCAGACGAGGGTGCATCACTCTCTGATGACGACTCGCACGATGAGGCCGATTTCGAAAAGGGCACTCCCCGAGGCCGTCGCTTCGAAGATAAGGACGAGAAGAAGGTTTGTATTCCATATCTCATTCCAATGTGACAGATCTTACTGACCACCCTCAGGCCCACAAGCAAGCCGTCAAGGAAGCCAAGCGTGAGAAGCGCAAGGAAAAGATGCCCAAACATCTCAAGAAGAAGATCGTCGCTACCTCATCCCGTCGCAAGAAATAAGCATCTCAATACAACCTCTACACCTCTTGTCGCGCCTGCGCAAAGGCCCCGATAAGCCAGGCCATAGCTCCCAAGCTCCCGAAACAATTGACGAGCCTCATCCGGGGAAGCTATCAACCTTGCGCGACCCTCTTCCCTTCCCATGTTTCTCTCTTGGCAGAGACACTAAATGAAGGCAAAAAAAATACAAATCGTCAGAGCTCTCTTTGATCGTTCAGTACGCAGAAAAAAGCGTTCAGATCGCACTAAACCGAGCGGTTACACAGACCCCACACGCAAAGAGGGAATGTTAAACCATCTCGGTCGGAGACTTCTCCTCGGCGACGAATCAATGTCTTCATCATTTCGACTTGCGCCCGCGGGAAGGGGAAAAAAAGGGTTTGCGTTATACCCTTTTGAACAAAAAGGGTTCGGAGCGTTCTGGTTCCTGCGTCGAGACGTAACGGTGGTCTTGTACCAGGAATGGGACTGCAAAGTGGATTGAGCATACGAAAAAGATAAAAAGAGACAAGGACAAAAAAACAAAAAAAAGAGAGAGAATAATGACTTGGAAATTATGTTGAAATGTCTGATGATTTCGCTCAGTTATTCTTACATTCAGTAAAAAGTCAAGTGCCCATCTCATGGGTCTTTCGCTCCATGGCGTCAAATAAATATCGTTAACATGCAATCTCACCTCATATCCATCATTATTGTAACAAAATAAAAATGTCCCTATGTCGTCACAGCCCGAGACCTTTCGGGATACCATGGCTAAAAGTAGAACTGTTGCTGAGGTTGGCCTGGTGGGGGGTGAGCCAGAAAGTCAAAGTTTAACGAATCCATTCCCGTGTTCCAAGGGTCTGGTGATTCTGGTAACGGATTAGTCTCGAGAGTAATGACAGATAATAATAATAAGAAAAAGAGGAGCGAAAACTATGTGACATACCACCCCAAATTGATTCGTAAAGGTCCATGGGAGCCATGTATTGCGTAGGATCGACATTCATCGCATTCATGCTGTCCATGTTGAGGTTTGCGTTAGCCTGCATCTGTTGGCTATATGGAAGTCTGATAGGAGACACGTTTAGAAACAAATCACGGTAGATTGACGGCACAATACTAACCCAGCAAAGTCTTGGATTGATGCTCCTCCGTTTTGCATCTCTGCCATGGCGAGCGCAGCGTCCTCACGTGGGTCGGCGCTCTGGGAGACGTTGCGAAACATTGAATTGCCGTTTCCGGAATATTGTCCAGTGTTCCCAAAGGGGAATTGGGGCGTACGGCTCCCGCTGCCAGCGGCAGAGGCGTCACCCTCCTTCTTGAGATGCGATGGGACAATTGAGCCGTGGTCGTAGATATTTTTAAGGGCCGTCAATGCTCGGTACAGTGGGCCTGAAAGCTCAATATCCTTGTCGGTAGTCATGACATGAGGTTCCGGGGAGCTAACGTCCTTGGCGGCAGTGGCAGACAGGGCAGCGATCAAATCACCCTGCAATTGTCGAACCTCTGGGTCTGTCTTTGTTTCGCAAAGTATACCCAGTAGTAAAGCCGACGAGAGGCCATGGTACGTAAATGCCCAGCTTCTCGTGGGGATTGCAGACAATTGGTGCATTGCCAAAAACATTCGGACGGTTTCGGTTAGGTTGTCTTTGCAGCGATCCGCTAGTGTTTTGCGCTGCTCAGGTTCAAACTCGCTGTCTTTGCGGAGCGCTGGACGACACGCAACGGAGATGACAAATGATGTGTGAAGGCGAATTGCGTAGTGCTGTAGACGGTCGAGCGCTGTCTTGCAGTTTTCTTTGGCCCGCAACTGTGGTGTGGTGCGGTTTCGAAGTTGTTCTACTGCTTCGCAATCTTCAACGATTTGGGCGTATGTCGAGCTCATCATGTCATCGGGATTTAAGCGACGGGAAATTATTTCCATGAGATGGTACATCGTCTCGAGGTATGAGTAGTTTCCGTCTGGCGTTGGCGACATGACGGGAATTGGACAACACGGGAAGTTGGTCATGGGTGACCTACATCGTTAGGGGTGAGTCCAATCATGGAGATACAATACTTACCGATCAAAAGAAAGCGACGTCAAGGTGTCGTGCCATACACAGCTCCACCATAACCTCCTTCTAACCATCTCTTTCGATTGTGTGTTTGGCGGCGTGCAATCGCGACTCTCGTTACGTGGTGTTCTGTGCAGACCCAATGACTGGGCAAGGCGACAGGTCAATCCCATCAAAGCCCACGAGGCTTCGGCTTTCATATCATTTAGAAGAACAAAGCATGTAAGAAGAAGAGCTTGGATCGAGTCGAACGAAGGTCTGTTATACGTCAGTTTGCGATGTGCTGTCAAAGGCGGCAAGCAGTATTTACCGAAGAAGAAAATTGCCCAATCGGAGGAAATGGAAGGATATTTGGATGAACCGTTGGGAGTCTCGCGTACGGATATGGTATGGAGATTCGTGGTATTGAGAACCGACTGCCAACACGGCAAAGAGTATGGCGAGCCATGATGCTGTGACGGGTTTGGTCGATTTCATTCCGCTGGTCGCATTCCGTGAACGTTCTTCCAGGTAAATCATGAGCTTGCTCTCGAGGTCGTCGATATCCATCACAAAACCCCAAAAGGGCTGCGGTATTTCCTTGTACGCCCTGAACAGCCTGTAACCTGTAAGCTTACGGGCTTCAAATACCCACGGTCGCAAACGCGAGACTTACTTCATGACCTCACGGTCGGATGGTAGTTCATTTGAGATGTCCTGTGTCAATTTTTGAAGGTGATGAGACGACATCAGCGGGAAAGGCGCCGATGTGTCCAGTCCCAGAATGGACCGCATGTCTTGTCGAATGTCAAGACCCTCGCCTTTGTGAACTGGTGAAGACTGCTCGCGCAGTAGGGCAGGAATACTATTCTGCCCAAGATATCGATCTGCTCCCACTTCTGGTTCATCAATGCTTGCTGCAGTGTTTTGTTAGCCTGGTGGTGCGATGAGACACCAGCCAAACACTTACCAAGGGCGCGCGGCCAACTTTCCTGACGCTCAACCTTGCGTATGGCTTCTTCACGAGGGACTTCTGAGAATGAATGTGTCCTCTTTCGATTAACGACGGTTTGATTAGATTCTGAAGCAACACCTGATGCCGTCGGCTTGGAAGTTGATGAGCGATTGGGCTTATAAGAACATAATCGAGGGTGTTCTCTCTTGACACAGTTTTCACACGGTTGTTTGTTGTCGCACTTTACTTTGCGCTGGCGACAGGGCCAACACGCGGTACCTAACGCGATAATAAGTACCAATATTCCCAAAATGAGGTTATTCGCAAGGCTCTTACCGTATCTGACCTTTCGATGGGAATGTATGATTCGATTGGCCTCCTCTGGGGTCAGGTCATCAATGACCACGCGCTCATGCTCATCTGGACTAGGGTTTTCCGCCATTGTTAAGCGGGTTTCTGGGCTCTGAATCAAGGCTCGGAGCCAAACAAAAGTCGCGATAGCAATGGCGAGGCAATGTTATGATTGCAGATGAGGGTTTACGAATGCCGAACCCCGAGGGTCTCCATGCGCGATAGTGGGTGAGAGGGGAAGAGACGGCGGTGATGGGCGGGGCCGGTTCGGCTTTTCGAATTGGTGTTAGTTTAAATATGAGAGGGACGACGGCTGATCTTTTGGCCTTTTCTTTCTGGTTGGTGGACTGGGAGGGGAATTGAAGCACGAGATCGGTGATGAAGCCGACCTCCGATGTGTCGGATAAATAAGACCCGTTCCGTCGGCCAGTCCAAGGGACTCAATAGGCTGGTCAATTGTCAATTGCCAATTGTCAATTGCCAATTGGCGATGGATAGAACACGACAAGAATTAAATAGTTTCATTCTTAACATAAACTTATATAATTTTAGATCTGGTTGTTGTGACTCATATTCGTGCTTTTCTTGTGTCCTAGCCTTGTGCTTTGGCTGACTTCGAATGTCTCCAACGAAGCGCTACCTGCTGTCCATGCCTCACTAGGTCATCATCTGTGCCACTCTCCTTCCTTCAGGGTAGCAGAAAGACAACGTCAACACCACGAATTGTCTTTTCTTGCACAACAGCTAGCATCAATCTTCAAACAATCAAAATGCATCGATATTCTCATCGTATTTTTTTGTTTCCCTGCAGTCTATATTTACTTACGGCTACCCGCAGTGGGGTACCGATTCACTGCCGGTCTTGTTCAAAATGCTTCCACCACTCTCCAACATCTGGCTCCGTTATGGTACATCGTCCAATTACTATCCACCTGTGATAACCAATTTGTTATTACATTGCTTTACATTGAACTTGGATGGTCACTCGAGGCTGTGACTATTATTATCGAAATAAAACTACATTTCGCTTGCTACGGAACGGGCTGTTGCGCTTCGGCGGTTACAGAGATCTAGGATCTCAAGGCTCGTTTCATTCAATGTGTGCGCGCGCTAACCTTCTTCACTGATTCTTTCGCAGATCAGAAACTCTCCCTTACTTGACAACCGTTGGAACGCTCTAACCGTTCGACTTTTGGCATTGGGTTCACCACTGGCGCCGGTCGCCATGTCTAGCAATATTTCATCTTCCAGAAAAGCTCAAGCCAGAGAGGAGCTTGATCGGACAATTCGCGCCATCAGCTCAGAATTCCAGCTTCAGCTCCAAATTCCCGACCCGACGCTGTCGCCGAGTAAGCGCCAGCACCAGCGCCGAGATGAGGAACAGGAGAGATGCGATGCGATTTATTATCGCGCGCAATTCCTCAAGTTCAAAGACCCGACTCGACTATCCATATGTCTTACTCGGTTTCGCGAACAAGCAGACGACTATTTGACCAACTGGATCCGAAAGCCCCATGGCGATCCTGACACGACCCCGATCAAGAGTATTTTTGGTGACCCACATGGCCGTCGCAAAAGATTAACCTCTGAGGAACGGGGCGAGCTCCAAGAGTACTTACTACGACTGTTGAACGACAACAATATCACCAGTCAACAGCGCTCAAGAACTGCAAAGCGAAGGTCTGATGAGTTTGAGGATTACAGTTCAAAGAGAAGTCGCAACTCTTTTGACTCCCCATCCGTCGACAGTATTGATGACATCCCAGTCCGGTCTAGAGCTGTGGACTTGGATGGTCGACCTGCGGGACGGGCCGCTCGTCGGTCAGGTACGGCTTCATTCCCCAATGGCGTCGCAAGTCCAGTCACATCGTTTTCGAGCACCAAACCTCAGTCTTTATCCTTTGGCCCAGCCTCTTTCAATTCCAGTAAAGCTTCACTGGCCCCGACGGTTTTCTCTGCATCCACAAATGGCGCGCCTAGCACGCAAACAACCGTCTTGACGAATTCTTCCTTCAAAGGCTCGCGAACTTCTTTCCAGTCCTCTCAATCCAATTACAGAGACTCCCAAATCCCTTTCTCACAAAGGATCAAAGAATTCCAATTTAACCCCGAAAGTACGTCCAATCGCAATGCCGACCCACCAAAGCCATCCTCGTTCAGGCGACATGACTCCCAAGTGTTCCAAGAGCCTGTCGATATGTCTGTCGACGAACCCCGGCTCCCTCCTCCGGTGATGCCTCAGCCTGTACAAAGCCAGCATCTTGGTAAGAAGCAAAGAGAGACAATCCGGTCTAGTAGTCCTGGAACAGCCTACTCTAGCTTGCCCGAGATGAACGAGTTGGATACGTTGCTTCTTGATGCATCAGGTTTTGACACGACATCCGATTCATGCGCTCTAACAAAGCGCCTGCGAAATGTTTGGCCCAAGTTTCCCATTCCCGGATTGAATCAGGCACCTTTGATAATCTTGTGGGAATTGACCCGTGCTGCGCTTCACTGCCGCGTGGATCTGTCTCAATGGGACCTCGAGTACAAACCCGATCAAACTTGGCACGATCAAACTCATTTCAGGGCTTTAATCTTTCGACATCGTCTTTTTATCGGAGCGGGATTGCCAGCGCCTTGCGATCGTGCTGTATGGAACGCAGCTCTTGAGTCATTTGCTTCACACGACAAGCATGTTGTTCTTGCTGCAGAGTTTGTCGTCAATACCGAGGACTCTGGCCCTTTGTACAGGCTCAAGCTTCAGCCACCTCGCCTGGAACTTGGTCATCGACTAGCCCGTCGCTTTGGTGCGGACCGGTTCATGGAGATCATCATGCCATCCCCAACTTCTAGGGATGCTCCCGATGCGATCAAGAACGTCAATCAAGGCGCGGATAAGGTCATTCGATGGCTCAATGATAACCTACACTACTTCCTTGGGCGTTTTTGGTCTCCATTCTACAACCGTGGCGCAAGCAAGTCTGTAAAAGACCCTCGTCCTCCTCACAAGTCCCTCACGATCATGCAAGAACGCGTCTACTTCTTTGCGACCGATGGTAACAACTTTCGGCTGCCTGAAAGCCAGTTTCCATCACTCGAAGAAGCAATGTCCCTTGGACATCGGACAAAGATGAGGCGATCTGATCTTTTGAAGTGGGCAATAAATGTAGAGGCGAATGCTCAACAACCTGTACCAAAACTGTTCTCGCGACTTGCTCTCAGTTAGTTCCCCAACCTTTTGCATGGATCATCTAACACTCTTCCCAGGTCTCAGCAAAACTTGTCCCACCATCGTTCTTGAACCCCACCAGTTCCGACATCGCGACACCATGCTGGGTTTTCGCAAGTTCATGAGCAATCGAGATAAAGAAGAGCAGAAGGATATGGGTGACGGTATCGCCAGAATGTCTCGAAGTCTTGCACGTAAAATCGCAACCCATCTTGGCCTATTGGAGACTCCATGCGCATTTCAAGCTCGTATTGGCAGTGCAAAAGGGATGTGGATAGTCGATGTTGAAGATGATGGATTGGATGACGATGTTTGGATTGAGACGTATCCATCCCAACGCAAATGGGCGTGCGACTTTAAAGATGTCTACCATAGAATGTTTGAAGTACGAGAATGGTCCAGGGAGCTGAGGTCTGCCTCACTCAACACGCAGTTCATTCCAGTTCTTGAAGCACAGGCACCAAAGCCCGGCAACATGCGCAACATCATAGCTAATCATTTAGCCAACGGTCTTCAAGATGAGATTGGGGGTCAGCTTGCGGCCATGACACATCCTACTAGTCTTCGTGGCTGGACGCATCGCGGCTTCAATCGATCAAATCTTGGACATGTCCCCTTCGTGGGAGGGTTGCCAGATCATGATGAAGACATAGTGTCATTCTTGCTTGATGCCGGTTTCGACGCCACCAAGTGCCGTTTTCTACGAGACCTTGTATGGAGCAATCAGAAGCGACAGGCAGAACAACTCAAAGCCAAGATGAACATTAAAATCCCTCGCTCTACATACGCTTTCATGGTGGTTGACTTTACTGGGACATTGGAAGAAGGTGAGGTGCAGCTTGCCTTCTCTTCCAAGTTCCAAGCCGATGGTGAGTCAGACACGCTACTAGATGATATGGACATCCTGGTTGCCCGAGCCCCAGCTCATTTCGTGAGCGACGTACAAAAGGTGAGGGCTGTGTTCCGACCCAACTTGAAGAGATTGAAGGACGTCATTGTGTTTTCGTCAAAGGGCAAATCGCCGCTCGCCGACATGCTTTCGGGCGGCGACTACGATGGTGATCAGGCTTGGATTTGCTGGGATCCTGATATTGTTCGCAACTTTAGCAATGCGCCAAAGCCTGTTGAGCCAGATCTAGTAGGACAGGGATATCTCCGAAAGTCCAATCCAAGCTTCCAGTCAATTCTCGACACAACTCCCGACATGGAGACTGCCTGTACGGACTTTTTACGGTCGGCAATCTCGTTCAATATGCAACCAACGTACCTGGGTATCGCGACCAAGTTCAAGGAAAGGCTCTGTTACTTGGAGGGAGGAGTCAACAGTGAACGGGCAGTTGCTTTGAGCACGTTGGTCGCTCTGCTTGTTGACCAGGCCAAGCAAGGCTTGCTGTTCACCCGCGAAGACTATGACCGATTAAAACGAGACATGGAAATGCGCGGAAAAGAGCCAGAATACGAAAAGGAAAGGAGTTCTGTACAGAATTACAAGGACGAAAATGGGTTCATCCATATCCTCGACTTTCTCAAGTTTGTGGTCGCTCAAGACACTGTCGATAATGCGCTGAAGCAATTCTACGATGCCCTCCAAGCCCCCAGTGTTCAGGCATGGGACAAGGAATTGACCAATCTTTACAACGAGTACAATGAACAGAGGAAAGGTTCCAGGACAATTGATAGACTCATGATAGACATGGTCGCGCAAGTTGATGCCATCACCATGGATTGGAAGGTTGCGATGTCAGGAGGGAAAGCTGACAGCACGAGTAGCGAATATTCGTCAAAGGTCAAAGAGCTGCACCAAAAATGGTCTTCGTACAAGCCATCCACCTATTTGCTGAGTACAAGAGTTGTCGAGCCACTCCTCGACCCTTGGAATGGTGATCCGGCTTTGAGCAAATGGGAGTTACTCAAAGCATCCGCTCTGTTCAAACTAAAGTATGAACGTGCATATGGCATGGTCTGGCGCCTTGCAGGAAAGCAATTGGCATGGATGAAAGCCATGTTATCGCGCAGTACCTCCGACACCAGCGCTATCGCCGTGACGGCCGAGATGTGGAGTATACTTCGTCCCGACAACAAGCGCATCGCAGCACTTCATGCTCAGAGACAGATTGGGCATGATAATGAGAGTTTGGCCGCCTTGGAAGAGGTTACGGAATATGATGATGAGACGGGGACACAGATTGACGATGCTTAGAGGCGCATTGACTGGGCTGGTTCAGCGATCTCAGGTGGAAGGTCTTTTAGAGGTTGACCTTGACAGACATGGGTGTGGGGAGTCTTAGAGACGCGATATCTTGAGAGCTCACTGTCATGGTTCATTTTAACGTCAAAATGAGTTTGACTGGGTCGCTACGCAGAGACGTAACGATTGGGGACATCTTTCCAACGCTTGCGTTGGATATTGGACTTTGTATTTGCTTGCAGTTGTTGATTGATACCCTCGGCGTAGTGAATATTCACAAAACCTTCAATTGAACTCTTGTTTCTGTGAATCAAATCAATTGGTCATCTTGAAATGACACTGGTAAATAAAAATAACGAAGCTATGTGATCATCCAGTGATGATAGCTAACCAGGTTCTCATGAGTTCGTAATCATTAATCCTCCATTACTCCATCGCTGAATGCAGACTCATAACCCAAATCATAATTCATTGCACACAAATACTCCCAAAATAATGCATCGCCATCATCTCAATTCTTCGTTTTGATCGCTGAAACAATCTTCAGTGCTACACGTAGTAGCAGGCTCAATTGACGACAGAAAGCTCGTTATAGAGCTCACGACAACGTTCAACAGATCTTCATCATCGTCACCAACTTCAGAGAAAATAGGTGTTAGCTTGCGACTCATATCGGAAGCAATTCCTGCGTCAATAGCGACAATGCTCTCCAGTACATCAGTGAGCATATGCGCTGCGCGGGATAATGAGCGACCTCCCGATGCGCCTCCCAATGTCTCGATGTAATCTTGTGTGGTCTTGAAGAACTCGCTCGTGATGATGTGCACATCATCAATTAAATTGCGACGCTCTTCTTGGGTAAACACCATGTTTAGCGTGGTATGCAATTGAGAAACTGATTTGGAGAGGAGTGTTCTGATGGTGTTCATGGTGTGGACTGTTGTCGCGATGGCTTCATTCTTTAACCCCTCAAACTTGACTGCCTTGACAGCAACATCTTGGAACTGTTAGTAGCCAATCTTGTATAATTGCTGTGGCGTTTGTACTTACTTATATCTTGACATTCGGTGCGTACTCGTGTAGTTACAAAGTCCATGAGTTTAATGACACTATCATGGTTCTTGCTTGTGCGTCGAATATGATCTGGTATAGCGCGTGGTACCTTTTTTGAACTACTAGGTAAGACAACACCGATAAGTGGTGCGAATTCTTGAGAAATGCCACGGTTTGAGGGAGTGTTTGTCTGTGAGGTGATGATGATGGGTGAAGCTAGGGTGTAGCTTGCAAGCGCAGCGGTAAAGACTGTGTCAAACTTCATTTTGACGATGGAGAAAGAACAAGTCTGTGTTGGCAGGAGCTGACCAGCGCTGGACTGTCTAATAACTCGATGGGATATGCGATAGTTATACTCTCTTCCAAACAACATCCGACCTCCCCCATTCTTCCCCCTTTGCCCAAAAGCTTATTGCCTTACCCATCGAAACGTTATCTGACAAGGTTACACAGAGTTTCTGCATCGGATTTGTATGGCACGGGGGAAAAGCTCCTGGTAACTCGTTTACGGTTAGAGAGATTGTGTTGGTTCCTGGTATTTGGACGGGAAGGATCGACGTGGCTTGAGATAGGATTTTGTGTAACGTCAAGTTGAACTTGTAGTCAGGGGGGGATTACACTGAGGCGCACGATTTATCACATTGCATTGCGATGGGCTTCGAAGGCTGAGATGGTACCTGTCATCATGTCCAAGCCATGAAACAACTGAACAAAAGCTGGACAAGTCATCCTGTGTCCTGGAAGTGTCCATGGGATTGACGCTTTGACAGTGAACGGGCACTACCTTAAGGCTTAGTTTACTCAATATCGCCTCAACTCAGACTCCCCTCCCGGCCTTAAGTCCATACATAAGGGTGAGTCCGTGGGTAAGCTAAGAGCCATGACCCTCTATATAAACTGGTGACATATAACCGTCCTTTCGCATTCCCATGACAGCCTCGCTGAAACACGACGGAAATCTACACTACCGGATTCGGACAACGATCTACTTGTGCTGCGTCCACTTCCAGCCACACAGCATTCCTTGGCAGTGATGGGAATAACACATCTCGGCTCTTTCGGCAGCGTTGTTCCTTTTGAGGCTGGCTCTTGTGCTGGTTTGGGAATGGTGGTTGAGGTTCCTGGCGGCCGCCCCCCGACCGAGACAGCGATTGATCACCGAGATAAGCTTTCGGAGTCCGGGACTTTGGACGTTTACATATCGATGATGCTACCATTTAAGTTTGTGTTAAGCATGTTGTGAGAAGGTCTATTAAACTCGAGAAAACAGACGCTATGCCATTCAAGTTCGCCCCGTAGATGAAGTTATTCCTCCATCGACTACAATCTTTTGTCCAGTGATATACCTCGTCTCATCCGCCGCCAAAAACACAACAGTGTTGGCAACATCCCACGCATCGCCCATCTTCCCCATGGGAACTTGTCCCTCCCTCATGCTACAAAACTCATCATAACCTCCAGGTGTCGCAAACCTCTGCGCAAGACTCTTCGTGTAGGGTGTATCCATGAGTCCTGGAACAACAGCATTGAGTCGCACTCCCTTTGGTGCGTATATAACTGCCGTAGCCTTGACGAATTGCAGTATCGCTGCTTTGGTTGTGTTGTACGCTACTTGTGGCTTGCCGATGTACCGCAGACCAGCGATGCTGGAGATGCAAATAATTGAACCAGCTCCCTGTGATTCCATAATTGGAAGAACATGGTGACATGCAAGGTAGACGCTTTTGAGATTAATGTCCATTTGGGAATCCCATACGTCTTCTGTCATGGATGCAGGATCTCCTGGTTGCGATTGACCAACGCTTGTCAACAAGATGTCAATCCTTCCATGTTTCTGCATGCAAGCGTCAACGAGAGCCTTGACGGATGCATAGTCTGTAGCGTCTGTGGAAATGATGTCGCATTGTCCACCTTGTTCTTGGATGGTTTCTTTCGTCTTTATAGTTGAAGCGATTGTTCTGTTTCCGCCAAAGATGATGGCTCCTTGTCTTGCAAGGGTAACGGCGCTTGCTGCACCGATACCCCAACCTTCGGTATTCGTTTGACCGAGACCGATGACGAGAGCTACTTTGTTCTTGAGGTTGAGCATGATGATAAAAATAATGAAGAATGCGATACTGATGAAGTTTACTGAGATGAGAATTGTGGCAATGAATGCATCTTTTTATCTCTTTTGTTTTATTACTACTCGGGACTCCTCCGTCACTTAGACGGGAGACGTCCGGGTATTGCGTGATGACCGGCGCGGGGTTACCCCGTTCACAACACACTCAACCTCTTTGGAGTAGGAATAAATAAGCATTGATCCCATTCATCAATTACAATACTCGAAGGTCCATCAAAAGAGCCAAAATGACAGACTCAAACAATACCCCCATAAACCCAGACTATGACCTCGACAAGCCCATAACCTCCAAAGTCGGCCTCCGTCAAGGTCTCGCCTCCTACGGCGACCCTCACTTCTCACTCTTCCTGCGCAAAGTATTCATCAAAGCTCTTGGATACAGTGAAGATGCACTCTCGCGACCAATTATTGGCATTGTTAATACATACTCCAGTTTCAATCCTTGTCATGCTAATATCCCCCAACTCATCGATGCTGTAAAGAGAGGCGTGCAGCTCAACGGGGGATTGGCGATTGACTTTCCTACCATTAGTATCCATGAGTCGTTTTCCTCGCCGACGAGTATGTATTTGAGGAATTTGATGAGTATGGATACAGAGGAAATGATTGCCGCTCAGCCTTGTGATGCTGTTGTTTTGATAGGAGGCATGTTCCCTGTCTTGTGTCAATGGCGATGTGTACTGACTACTCGGCAGGGTGCGACAAAACTACACCTGCTCAATTGATGGGTGGTATCTCCGCAAACAAGCCAATTCTTCATCTAGTAACTGGCCCAATGATGCCTGGTAGTCACCGTGGTGTACGTATCGGCGCTTGCACTGATTGCCGCAATAACTGGGCCAAGTACAGAGCTGGCAGTCTAGATATTGAAGATATATCAGCCATCAACGATGAACTAGCCCCAACTGTAAGTCTTAAACGCGCCATTCACTTCTGTATCTGACAGCGCAAAGGGTGGAACTTGTGGAGTCATGGGAACAGCGTCTACTATGGCATCCATACTCGTCGGTCTAGGAATGATGCCCTTTGCCGGCGCCACAGCCCCAGCGGTATCAGCCTCCAGACTTCGTATCGCAGAAGCAACTGGTGGATTAGCTGTCGCTGCATGCAAAGATGTTGAACGTCTGCGACCGCAAGTTTTACTCACACGAGAGTCTTTCTTGAATGCCATTACTGTGCTGCAGGCAATCGGTGGTTCAACGAATGCTGTGGTCCATCTCATGGCTATCATCGGGCGACATCCCAAGGTTGCGGGAACCATCACATTAGACACTGTCGATGAGATAGGTCGCAAAACACCATTGTTGGTCGACCTGAAGCCAAGTGGTGATAACTACATGACCGATTTCCATAACTCAGGTATGCCCACTTACAAATAATTATGTATTGTCTCTGACTAACAATTTTAGGCGGCATGCTCGCTTTGTTCCACCAACTCAAACCTCTTCTCTACCTCGACGCCCAAACAGTCACCGGCCGAACCCTCGGCGAAGAAATGGCCCATCAATCCCTCATACCCGTCCCACAAGAACTAAGCGTCATCCAACCCTTTGACAAACCACTGTACCCAGCATCTTCCCTCGTCGTCCTCCGAGGCAATCTAGCTCCTGGAGGCGCCGTCATGAAAGCAAGCGCCTCCAAGTACAGAAAGCTCCTTCAGCACACAGGTCGTGCAGTCGTATTTGCCAACTCTGCAGATATGGCCGAGCGGATTGACGATCCCGATCTTGAAGTAACTCCCGACAGCGTCCTCGTTCTTCAAAACATCGGCCCTGTTGGGAACCCCGGTATGCCTGAAGCGGGCATGATTCCTATCCCGAGAAAGATTGCAGCGCAGGGTATTTTGGACATGCTTCGGTTGTCGGACGGTCGTATGAGTGGTACAGCTGGAGGGACGATTGGACTTCATATATCGCCTGAATCAGCAGACCCCAAGTCACCGCTTGGTATTGTCCGAGATGGCGACCTCATTACATTGGATGTTGAGAAACGCAGTTTGTCTGTTGATCTCTCTGATGAAGAGATTTCTCAAAGAATTGAGGAGAGAGTCAAGAGTTTTGAGCAGAATGATGCGGCGCCTTGGGTTAAGAGAGAGGGTATGAGAGGGTATCGAGGATTGTACATGCGAAGCGTGAACCAAGCACAGCAAGGCGCCGACTTTGACTTTTTGACAGCTGAAGGGCCTCCAAGGCCACAAATTCTATAATTCGGTAGAGTATGTAGGGATAAAGTCCTGGAACAAGTCTCGTACAATGTTGTCCACGTTGATGGAATCTGTCTCCTCAAAGTATCCAGCGAATGAATCGTTAAACATGCAATCATCAAACGGATTTTGCAAAAATCCCATACTATCCGTGTTCATCAATGACGTATCCATAGATGCGCCCGGTAAACCTAGCCCTGTAACGTCAATTGCTTCGGTCGGAACAGGTCCATTGTTGATGGCCTGAGACATTGAACGACTATTGACACCATTCGACAGACCATTTTGATCACTGAGGTGCCGAATAGTTGACTTGCCAAGTTCATCCAGAATATCCCTGCTGCGCTTTGCCCCAGACCAGTGTTCCCCCGTTGCACTAAGTACACTGAGGGATATACTCATGTCAGCCATTAAGCCATCTACTTCTGTTGCGCGAGCAATATCGGGGACGACCTTTATGCAGTACAACAGAGTAATTGTGCTCAGAACAAGACCGTGGAAAGTAGTCCAGCTATGAATAAGCAGGTCCTTTTTGTAAAGCTGGTCAAACAATTGTATACTCTCGCGCGCACTCTTGTGGCACTGTACCAAAGCTTCATTGGAGGGTTTGGGTATACCGGGACTTGGTCTGAGTAAAAGCATCCGAAGACCGTGGTATCGTATCTGGCACGTCGTTCGCAAGTAAATAGCGGAATGGTCGTCTTGGCTTGGTATCTGACTTGCCCACTCATCTAGTTGATGTAGCATTGTAGTTTGCCAATCGTTGATGTCCACATCCCTTGGGTACGCATATCTGGGTGAGTCTCTAACAATACTCTGGGCGACATACTTGATCTCCGAGTTAAGCTTGGCAGCTTTAAACAGATGAATAGCAAACGCCATTTCGCTTGACATTTCTGTGGTCTGTTGATACGGTGTCGCAAGTTGATCATCAGACAGCCCAATAGGCATCTAGAACCGTCAGTCATCACCTATTGTCTTGAACATCAACACTCACTCGAAGTTCACAAGCCTCATCTCTTATCCCAATAGGTCTTCCCATCATAGTCGCAATTACCCGATCAAACGTATAAATAACCCAAAAAATACGCGCTCTCATTTCCTGCTCCAATAACGAAATACCAGCCCCCGCGCTAATATTTCTCTGAAGTCCGAGGTCAAGCAACGCAGCGATGCAGTGGTAATTTAAATACCACACGTTCAATCGAACAGAAGGGCTATGCATGGTAAATACCAAAAGTAATAAAAGACATTGTGCGCCCTGTAAAGAGTTTTCCAGATTTAAATCGTCGAGGTATTGGAGTGCTGAGAGACAATATGACTCTGCTGGGATGCGAGCTCTGATGCGACCGGACAAGACAGCTGAGCCTATTGCTAGAACCATGAAGATCTGGAATCTAACAACCGGGTCTGGATTGTCTTGTTCGTATACTTGTTCCAGCATAGTATTGAATGTCGGACGGTGAAGAATGGGGTACTGTAGATTGATGGCGCTGAAGTAGGCATCGCACAATTGCGCCGCCATGTCTCTTTGTGGTAAAGGTAGAGGTCCCTGAATAGCTTCGACCAATTTTGTAGGAAACGGAGTATTTCTACTCCCGCGACCGAGTCGTTCATCTTGTTTCGAGACTGAATCAAGCATGACTCGAGCTAGAAAGTAACCACTCGAAGGGCCAATGTATCTCGGATCTTGGTTTGTCCCCAGAGAGACCAACCCAATCTCGTGAGTAATCGCACCAGCTCCTGTAGATCTTACTGGCTGGTTTGTATCAGATACATTGGCAGTGCTTGTTCGCGCAGGTGGTGATGCAGTTGCCGTGTCTTGAATAATGGTATCATCCAAAGCTTCGACATCCGAGGGCGCGTCATGGGATAAGTCTACGTCTGGACATCTTGATCTGATAATTGATTCCAGCCAAGCTATCCTGTTTTTTAATGTCGATATGTATCTACAACATTAATTGGTATGCCATGCAAAAGAATGGTGGCGCTCACTCTCGAGGTAGGTCTTTTAGACGGGCGGATTCCCCATCTGTACAGGTAGCGCCAGCATTACGGCAATTCTTACACGTTGGCAAATCCCCATCACACTACAGACAATTAGTCAATTGATGGTGTTCATGTTCGTAGGATATCAGTGCATACTTTGATCTTTCGTCTTTGACATCGGAGACAGGCCATACGAAGGCGGGGATTCTTCCGGCCTTGCTGGCCACTTCTCGTACGTGACTGTCTCGCATTATCTCCGTTATTGTTATCTTCCGACATGGTAGCTGTGTTGGTGTAGGTTGTAAGGTTGAAGAATGGGAAAATCCCGTACTGTACTGGGTCTTGCGGGGAGATTCCGCTAGTAGCATTCTGGAGAAACGGGGTTTGCCCGCAAGACATAATTAAGTATCTCACTCGCTCATTCACTCATATAAGATCCATCATCTTGATCAAAATATTAAAATATAAAACAGGAAATAACAACTACTCATTAACAAGCACCAATCAACCACTTCTTCCGAATTGCATCAACATCATGGCAGACCAAGAAGCATCCCAGAAAATCCCCATCGCAGCCTCAGAAGCCCAACGCTTTGTTCAAGATGTCCTCCAAGCAAACGGTATCCCTTCAGAGAATGCCACCATCATCGCCAAATGCCTCGTGGCAGCAGATTTACGAGGTGTAGACACCCATGGCATGAACCGTATTCCTTCATACATGGAGCGCATTCGTCAAGGCGTCCTCAATGCCACAGCACAACCCATCTTGACCCAGATAACTCCCGCAGTCGCTCAAGTCGACGGCCAAAACGGTTTCGGTTTTGTATCCGCTCAAAAAGGAATGGCTGCTGCAATTGAGTCCGCGCGCATCTTTGGTATCGGAATGGCGAGCATCAAGCATTCTAACCACTTTGGAATGAGTGCCTGGCTGGTGCAACAAGCGCTTGATGCCGACATGATGAGTCTTGTCTTTACCAACTCGAGTCCTGCTCTTCCTGCCTTTGGTGGCAAGAGTAAACTCATGGGTGTTTCACCGCTCGCTTGTGGCGCGCCAGGTAAAGGACCAATGGAGAACTTCATTCTCGACATGGCACCTTCCGTGGCAGCGCGAGGAAAGATTTACAAAGCAAAGCGACGAGGTGAAAAGATTCCTTTGGACTGGGCTCTCGATTCAGAGGGAAGACCTACAGATGACCCCGAAGCTGCCCTGGGTGGTGTCATGTTACCAATGGGCGGCCCAAAGGGTTCTGCGCTGTCAATAATGATGGATGTCTTTTCGGGAGTTCTATCGGGTTCTGCCTTTGCAGGACACGTAACTGGACCGTATGATCCATCCAAGCCAGCAGATGTTGGCCATTTCCTGGTTGCCATAAAGCCTGACCTCTTCATGAGTCTGGACGACTTTCGCGAGAGGATGCAGTACTTGTATGAACGGGTAGTTGGGTCGGAAAAGGCTGCTGGTGTTGACAGGATTTACTTCCCTGGTGAGATCGAGCAGTTGAATCGAAAGGAGAGGGAGAAGACTGGAATTCCGCTTGTGCAGGCTGAGATTGATGCGTTGAATGCTGAGGCGGCAAAGGTTGGGGTAGAGCCATTGAGATGTTAGATACCTGGTAGATGGTGCGGATAACCTTCATAATGAGACTCAACGTTTGAACTCGAGGAGGCCTTTTACCCATGATAATGCGACGGCGTCCTCGGGGTATCAGAAACATTGACCGCCGGAAGCAAAAGAGACGAAATATAGGTCATCTTATGCGCCTTAGGCTATAGTCCTAAGACTACTTGTTTTCATGCCCTATGAGTTAGGAGCCCGTTGTTTCTGCTATCCACTAGGGCGTAGACGTCTGGTGCAGCTCATCATCGATTTGGGTCGTGGTATCTCCCACATTTGCCTGAGGCGAATGTTCCTCGTTTGTCTGAGGCACTTCCACTTGGGACTCTAACATCCGAGTCTCGGGCGCCGGAGTCTCTGGCCTCTGGGCCATGGGATGCATCTGGGACCCGTGCATCTGTTCCATGGGATGCATCTGGGACCCGTACATCTGTACCATGGGATGCATCCCCTGAGGTGCCCCATTTGACGGAGGCATATATCCTCCGTTCACATGGGGCACCTGGCCATTCATCTGAGGTCCCATCTGTGGCGCCAGTGGCCTCAATTGAGCCCTATTCGGCACCACCTGCTGTACTGGATGATGGAACCCATGGAACTGGCCTTGTGGACCAGCCGTGTTGACAAAATTCGGCCCATAGTTGGCTGGGGCAGGAGGGAAATGGCGAGCCTGGGTTACTACCGTAAAACCAGGCGTGCCATTAGCAGGCATTGTGTAAGCATGAGGCACAAAAGCCCCGGGCGGAGGTTGGCTCGTGGGAAATGGCCTGGCGAACCTGGTATCATAACCCATATCGTTTACTACGGGGTATGAGTTACCCATGGGCGCCGACGTGTTCCAAAAACCAGGCACGTTCGGGCGTAAGCGATGCCCTTGGGGATCACCATTTCCTCCCTGGGAAGGCTGGTCAAAAAGAGGCATGGGATTACCAGACCACTGACCATCTGGGCGACTCCCGAGGCCCCCAAACGATGATCTTTTGCTGCTTGGGTCTTGAGCTTCAAGCAGATCTTCCTCCAAGTCTTCTCGGGTTCTCTTTGGAACTCGATTGGGGGGAGGCACTTGGGGGGCGACGGGCTGGTGAGGTTGAGGAATGTCACCCTCCAATGGCTCTGTCGACTGACGAAGTGAGTCGAGATCAACAGAGTGGGTGCTCTCGGAGTTTGCTGCAGACGTCTGTTCTATATTATAAGGCAGCCAAATACCCTCATGCCTACCAATATATACAGTAAGACCGCAGGGATTTGACTCGTCGTAGCGCACTTGTTGGATTGGCGAATCGTCGACCCGAGTCAAATCAACGACTATATGGCGGTTAACTCCACCGTTGTAGTTGCGGTTGTTGGGAGCGTTTGGGTCCATTTCTGCTTCTGTACTGGGTGAATGTGTGATTTACCTATGAGCAGAATGTTGGGAAAGCAAAAATGGGATAGACTTGGGAACAGAAGCAGGAGTTTTATACCTCAGAACGAAATGCAATCGGCCATTTATTGTTATAAACACCTATATGGAAGCTTCTTTTCTCCATGTCTTTAAACGTGGAAGTTTCTTTTTCCTCGTGTGCTTGAACGCGTATGCAAATCTTTGAGTACCAGCGCAAAGAAACTTTGACTTCATCATCAGGGCTTTGTGTTGTCGCAAAAGAGGGTCTGTCGCAAGTCTGTCGCAAACCTTGGCAGTTTTATACTTATTATTATATAATTCTTTGTACATTTTGTACTCCGATGTAGTCGCCGTTGTTATCGCTTATTGTTGAAGGAGAGACGAGTGGTGAAGGAGTACCTGCAATGACTCCATCGTGACTGATAAGGGCTTGCGCATTCTTCTTCTCAACACGTCGCCTCCAAGGCTTGTACAAGAGTATCGATCCCAAGCCAACAGTGACAAACACACCACAGATACTTCCGCCGATAATGTCAAAGTGATCGCCTATGGCAGAGACACCATCCCAGAAACGTCCCTGAGGGTCAGCGACGTTCTGAATGAGGGAGAGAAGCTGGACGATTCCGATAAAGGCGGAGACCACAACAGTGATGCCGGTTAGAACTATAGAGTAGTATAGAATCGCCACGACGTCTCTGGAAAAGGCATTCGAGGTGTAGAGAGCCATCATGAGCGCGCCATCGGTCGTGTCGAGCATACACATCCCAGCTGGAAAACGTCAACAGACATAACTTGTTGAGGAGGCGTTGAAGTTACGCAGTAACCCCGCAAATTATGATTGTGACTCACCCGTAAATAGAATTGGAAATAATAGAATCAGCCAGATGCTTGTCCCTTGCACAGCCTGGATACTGGCGATACCCAGAATAGCTATCTCTGAACTGGTGTCAAAACCTAGCCCAAAGACCACACCAAGGGGGTACATCTTCCATGGACGATCAATAACGCGAAATAGTCTTTTAAACACCCTTGTTAGGAATCCTCCACCTTCAAGAGCAAAGTGATCTTGGATTTGAGTTTCCTCTTCTGCGAACCCTTGTAGATGGACACGATCTCTCCGATCTTGAAGGATTGCTTGAAGACGTTGAACTAGCTTATACAGAACCCAGCCATTTCCAATACAAAGAATGATTAGAAAAGCAGCACTGACGCTAGTTCCTACTATGTTACCGACGCGCTGGAACCCATCAAAGCGGTCCCTCAGAGCACCGCTTGTGGCAGCGACGACGATACAAGTTACAATGACAATGGTACTGTGACCGAGTGAAAAGAAAGTTCCCACAGTAGCGGGTCGTTGCCCTGAGGCGATAAGACGTCGGGTCATGAGATCGATTGCCGCGATGTGGTCGGCGTCTAAAGCGTGGCGCAAGCCGAGGACATATGACAGAGCCGCCGGGGAGATGAGAGCGGGGTGGAAGTGTAGAACGATTGCGACAGCGATCCATACTAAAGCATTAACTCCGATGAGGGTCGCGATAACAAAGATGCTGTTGTTAGGAATCCCATTGAGAAATTTGGGTTTCGATAATCGGCGAAGTCGACGGAAGAGAGTGTGCATAGTGGGATTGAGGGTATCGCGATAAAAAGTGTGGTGTTGAAGAAAAGAAAAGAATCAGAAAACGACATGAATAAAACAAAATACTGTGTGCAGTGTTACAATGTTAGTAAGTATAAATAGTTTACAATCAGGGTGGGCGATTGACTGACTATACAGAGTCGTCTGGACAAGTATTATACCTACGCAAAAGATGGATGGCGCAGACACTTTTACCACAATAAGAAGCAGAAGCAGAAGCAGAAAGAGAACAAGGAAAACGGAGGAAAAGGTCCAAGAGGGGAATTGTTTTAAATACATGCACATAATTAATAATAACCTTTATTCGATAATAATTTAGTGATTGCGTATTACTTCAGTCATACAATCGTGGGCGCTTTTGATGGGCCAGCTGGCTGTGTTAGTTTTGTGGCCGCCGGCCGCCGAAGGCTATCTTTTGATGTTTTCTCCATGTCACGATATCACCTAATTCTGAACATGAAGGGATTTTTACAACACAATTTATTTTATATGAATAGTCTTTGATTCATTCAAGTATGAATTTTATCTAACAAGACCGAAACTCGTCTCAAATGAATCCTCATCCTTCTCATCAACCTCGAAATCGAACCTCGTAACATCCTCCGCGTACGGCCATAAATACTGACTTGTTACCCTGTGAGAAACCATAAGCATGAATTCTTTACAGTTATATGGACATAGGATAAACTTGCCTATGGTGTTCACTACTCGCTTGATACTCGGCCAACGCAGCAGGACTTTGGTGGAAACTCAATAGACAGATTTGGTAGCCCTTGCTACGAGCGATGGGGTCCGTGATGGATGGTCCGCCTACTACTAGACGTTGATCCTTGACGCATGATAGTGCTTTGAGAGTCTTGAGTTCATTGATGAATGTTTGGCGATGGGACTCATCCACTTCGGCGCGGAATTTGAAGAGAACTGAGTGATGAGCACGTGTTAAGAGGAATGAGGTTTGAGGGACATACCAATGTGAACGACTGTCATTTTGTATGTCCATGTATGAGATTGTTGACTTGATGAGTCTCGAGAAGAAGAGGTACTGACTTGAAGTTATATAACTCATCGTGCGGACTTGTCCCGTTGACGAGCATGGCCTTCGGGAAACGCCCGTGTTAGCATCTTGACGACCAGAACGACTTATCGGTATGTCATGACAGACCATGAAAGACTACATATTTTTCTTGTTTAGTTTTTGTCTACTGTTTTATTTATACCACAAGATGACACACTCCCAGTGTTCTTGTGAGTCTTTCACACACCATACTTTACTATCTGCAATTACTCGAAACAGCGATACATCAACGTCTCAAATTCACACCACTTTCTAAACGGATATGTGCAAGAAAGAGAAACTTGGTTCAGTTTTAAAGAATTTGATATAAATTAAAATAAATAATAATAATAAATAAAACAGACCAACTCCAAAGCTCTCTGTTCCTGCCTCGGCTGTCTGTGGTTATGACCAACCCCACAATTACTTACTTGCACCAACACAAACTTGACATCGAACCACTATCTTTGATCAAACAACATCAACATTTGCGCTACTGTCAAAGCTTTAATTCTTCATTCACAGCAAATCTTGCGTCATTTAGATACCTGCTATCGACAAGTACTATACGCGCTCAGCACTAACGGCCTTGGACATGGTCTCGGCACCTCCTCCCAAGCAAGACACTCACTGCGACGAACTTGTCACACTGCATACCCTACAATCTTCGACGGGATAAGCTTGTGGGGGTATCACAGCATCCGACAATTTGAGGGGGAAACAAAGACGATCAAAATCCGGGGAGATAAGCGGCGCTTGCACTGGATCTACCTACCTGCCTACTAAGTCCAGTTGATGATAGTCTACGTGACTAACGACGGGGTATATTTACGGCAAAGTCGAGACAACTACGATAAGACAACCTTTGTTTATCATTTTCAACCTTGTGCACCATTGCATGCATAATGCAGATGCCCTTCCCCGCCAGAAAAGACCACCAACGATGCGGCTGAACGACAATTTAAGGCCGCGCACAACATCAGCCCCAGGTAGCAACGATGTTGCCTATCCTACTACTACATTGGAGTCGCAATTTCAACCAAGATATGCCTGATCATGTCAGCGTCGCATCTACTTGACCATGTGGAATGGAAACAATTAGGCTAGAGGCTAGGCCCATCCAAAGTCCCATGCTTCAAATCCATGTTCAAAGGCCAACCCCAGATTTTGTCGATACTCGAGTCAGACTTTTGAGCCGAACTACGCGACAGCGCTAAAAAACCGCCGATCGGACCTCGTGTGCCAACTCGAGTCACCCTTTTCATCCACAACACCCGAGGCGCTGCCTGTCTGCTGTCCAACTTGAGGCTCTGTCGTGCGCCTCCTTAATCAAGGCCTCTCGATCTCCGTAATTAATACACTTGCTAAAGATCGAGAATGCGGGGAAAACTCTCATTCGGTCGACAAACGGCGCCGAGTCGCAAAGAGAATGGGTTTGCGCACTTCAGCTCGCCATTTCTTACTGATAGTGAAGGGAGTCAGATCCCCGTTGTCGGAAGTGTTGCCACCACAGACTAGGCCAATCCGTCACCGCTTATAGGTCAATCGCTTATCACCCTATCGATGAGGTACAGTACCTCGTGGTCTGTACTGATAACTGTCTGTTCTTTTCTCCGCCTCTTTGTTCCAGAAGCAGGCGGCGGATTTAGCGACTCATGGAAAAAGCATCACTTGTCTTGGTACCAACTGTTCCAGCCACCTTGACCCGTGAGACATTGGCGACCAGTCATTTATCGCCTTGAAGGCCTCAGGAGAACACGGTCCTTACGACAAGTTTCTATGCGCCTCTGCGCCTATCACAGGCTGAGATGAGACATGCAGCCTCGAATGCTCCGTCCCTGCTTCTGACAACCGGGTCCATCCCGCACTGTTTGCCTCGCCAAAGTACCTTAAAGGAGACAACAAGGATGCCCCCAGGACCCTGACAATTGTTCTAGGTTGGACCCCTAGAAAAATACGACCCACATCCCTACTTCCGGGCTCAACGATTCAGGAGCTTCTAGCCTCGTTGTGTCAACGAATCGGAATGGAGGAAACTTGGTGGTCTTTGCGACGGTGGATGGCAAAGATTAACAGATCTTTGACACGCCAAAGTTTCGGTATGCAATGTCGTGCTTTGCTTCGCTTTGCTGTACAGTACAGCACTGTCTGCTTTGTAACCAGCGGGTTTGAACCGGTCATCGGACTGTCCGTCTTGAAAGAAATTGTCATCAAAACTCCAGTCCACACCTTCAACTGAGTCGCATGGTCGACTGACAGGTCTGCCAAGGGACATTCAACTTGGTAGAGCGGTCTGGAATCTATGCATTGCAAAAGGGGAACGCTCTACACCAGGTGTCATGCAAGGCTCGAAACCACCTGTCCGTCTCGACGTGAAATTGGTAGGCTGCTGGGATAAGCCATTATACAGTCCTTCCTCTGGTACTAGGTACATTCTATACTTCCACTTCCGGGGGGGATGGAGACGCCAGCAAGACCCTTGCTGCTCGTCTGCGCCAATCCACACGGTAGACAGACCCTTGCCCGGTGCGGAAAGTGCACCGTGCGTCATGGTGTCTCTCGTGAATATCTGTCGATACCGTATGTACTCGGTACTGTACCTCAACACCTTGCCTTAGCTCGGGTCGCGAGGAACATGACGAGCTTCGCCATGGCCTCCCCTTTGTCTGTCGGTGTAGCTGCACAGTACAATCTGCAGGGCTGGGTCCTGAGTTGATGGACCCTGTTGTGAAGCTGGTGGCTGATGGCTAGTCCCATCCAACGATAACATTACCGTTCCTTTCACCCAGCAATTCTTTAGTTATTGTCGCCTATATATAACCTCTGTCCTCCGACCTCGCTGATTCACTCTTCTTGACTTTCTGCTCTGTTATCGGAACATTGTTCCTACCATATCTCATCGTTCTACTACTACTCTGTTGGGTCTCTGTCCTTGTCTTGTTCTTCAACAAAGACGTACCCTTCACCTCTTACCTCACACTCGACTCCTATCACTAGGAGACCACCCTCTCACAAACGGTTTACCGTCCTCAGCCATCAACATGCACGGCTACAGTTCATCAGAAGAGTCCGACGACCCCCGTCGGCCTCGCGCTCAACCCGCTGGCAACAATAACAGCAACGACAAGACAAAGAAGAAGAAGAAGAAGCTTCCTCCTCAAAAGTCCATCAACCAGATTTGGAAGAAGTTCTCCAAGCGCAAGTTCCACAAGGCCCTCGCCGTCCTACCCTTCGACCCCGTACAACCTCCCGCTACATACCACTCCAATGAGATCCTATCGGCCGGTTACGAGAGAGCTGCTGAAGAGTGTCGACGGAAAGTCGAAAAGATCATTAAAGAATGCAAGCGAGTGAATATGCGATACAGAGACCCCGGTTGGGACTTGGTAAGTTATTCTTGGAAACCCCAGATTACCCATGCATGAATGAGGCGCTAACGCAGACCAGGACTGGGATCTCAAGTACGAAAAGGGCCATTGCTTGAATGCCCTTGGAACAACAAAGTTTGAGCTCAACAGGACGACATTATTGAGCTCCAAAGCTGCTGTTCCCAAGGCTGTCAAGCGAGTGCATGAAATTTTCGAGAAGCCAACTTTCATGAAAGAAGTTAGCGGTGGTGACGTCAAGCAGGGAAGCTTAGGCGACTGTTGGATCATGGCTGGCCTAACAGCTCTCGCCGGCGTACCAGAAGGTCTACAGAGGATCTGCGTCGCGCATGACACAAAGATCGGTATTTATGGTTTTGTGTTTTACCGTGATGGCGAATGGATCTACTCCATCATTGACGACAAACTCTATCTCAAGTCACCATGCTGGGACTCACCTAGCATGCAGAGAGATCTTTTGCAGCAAATCGACCGCGAAGACAACGAAAATGTTTATCGCAAGACTTATCAGACTGGCTCCAAGGCTCTTTTCTTTGCCCAGTGCAGAGACCAAAATGAGACTTGGGTCCCTCTCTTCGAGAAGGCCTACGCCAAGGCTCATGGCGACTATGCGTCATTGGCTGGTGGCTGGATCGGCGAGGGTGTTGAGGATCTGTCTGGCGGTGTGACTACCGAGCTTCTGACGTCGGATATCCTCGACATTGACGAATTCTGGGACAAGGAGATGTCACGAGTCAACGAAGAGTTTCTCTTTGGTGCCTCCACAGGTCTGCTTGAGCACGGCTATGGTGAGCGCAATGGTATCTCCGAGGGACACGCATACGTTGTCCTCGACGCCCGCACCCTCAAGTCTGGTCAACGTCTAGTCAAGCTCCGTAACCCTTGGGGCAAGGTTCGCAAGGGTATCTGGGAGGGAGCTTGGAGTGATGGTTCCAAGGAGTGGACCGCTGAGGTCCAGGAAGAGATTGACCACAAGTTTGGTAGCGACTCAGTCTTCTGGATCTCCTACGAGGATCTCATCCGCAAGTACTCTCACTTCGACCGTACCCGTCTCTTCCGCGATAGCGATTGGCGATCCTGTCAGCGATGGATTGGCGTTGATGTTCCCTGGAAGGCAGCCTACCATGAGAAGTTCCACATCAAGGTGACGCAAGATACCCCCCTTGTCTTGGTCCTTTCGCAGCTTGATGGTCGATACTTCAAGGGTCTTCACGGCCAGTACTCTTTCCGCATTCACTTCCGACTTCACTACGAGGACAGCCCCAATGCTGAGGATTACATTGTTCGATCTCATGGCAACTACCTCATGGAGCGATCGGTATCTGTCGAGCTACCTGATCTTCCTTCTGGAAACTACGTCGTCTACCTCAAGGTGACTGGTGAGCGTGACTCCAATGCCCCATCCGTTGAGCAAGTTGTCAAGCGTGAAGCTGCTCAGAGGGTCGAGAATGAGAAGCTCGCCCAGGTTGGTTACGCCTACGATCTTGCCCACAGCAAGGCTTGGGATCACATGGATAAGGTGACCAAGCTGCGCATGAAGCAGGATCAAAAGAAGGCCTCTGTTTGTCGTCAGAAGGAGCGACGCCGAATGTGGGAGAAGCGCGCTACCAACCGCGATGTCTCTAAGCAACAGATCAAGAAGAACTCTGACAAGCGAAAGCGTCGTCGCGCCGAGTGGGAGGCTGAGCAGACTCGTCTTGATGAGGAGTTTAATGCCAAGGTCAAGGCTGAGCGAGAGCAGATGAAGAAGGAGAGACTTGCCAGGGCCGAGGCCGAGAAGGCTGCTGAAGCTGAGAAGAAGGCCCAGGAGGCTGATGATGAGGCTTTGAGCAGGAAGACAGAGGAGATCAAGCTGTCGAATGACAAGGAAGAGAGTTCTCTTGAAGATGGTGTCATTTCATGCTCAACTGGGTCACCTCACTTTACTCCCAAGAGTGTCGACTTGACAACAGCTGATGCTGCTCAAGAGAAGCAAGAGGTACCTCCTGTCAGCGGAGCTCCTCCCGCTCCTATTGAGGAGCAGCCTCTTCCTGTTCGCGCCCGACCTGCTTACGACTCTGCTGGTGAATCATCAGACTCCCCTGTTGAAGATTGGGAGGCTCTGTACAGCAGTGACGACATGGCCCGCAAGCCCCGATTGACACAAGCCAACCCCGCTGCTGCTCAGGACGAGTACGATTCTGAAGAGGAGAAGATGCCTGAACCTTGGAACGCCATTTGCATTGTTGGTGTTCGCGTCTACTCCAAGGATGAGAACCTCGAGCTCCGTACCGTCATGGAGGGTGGTGAGCTTCTAGAGGGAGGCATGGGTTCTAAGGGAGCTGCTGATCTCGACAATGCTCAATCCAACGCTGGAGGCGGACGCGTCGTAGACAAGAAGTCTTCCGAGATCAAGTCCGAGCAGGACAGCAAGGTTTCGACCCCCACCATTCGCAAGGATGACAGATTCATGGAAGATGACGGCACTTCTAGTGAGAAGTACTCTTCTATCAAGAGTTACTTCCACATTGATTCCGCTTTCACAACCAGGGTCAATTCCCCAGCTCCAACTCCATATGAGCACGATCGTCGATTGGAGTTTGGGCCTTCTAGCCGATAAGAAACAAGTACACGACATTGCATTTTCACAGAGCGTATTAGATAAGATTCTAGAATGATCACGTCTTGAACGTACATGATATCGAGATGATGATTAACGTTTGGGTAATTGATGAGGAAAGGCGTTGGGGATTTCTTTAAGGAACATGGACGATTGTTTTAAACAGAGATATCAAGATTGGTTTTAGAGCAATTGAGTTATAATTGTACATTGCATTCTTTGTCTTTAATTGCGACATGAGTGATACAAATGTCGGCATTGTCGGCCTTTGTTTATGTTTCCACGTGGTACCGAACTCCACGTTCTTGGTCGCAAACAGAGACCAATTTACAGGCCCAAGCTACTGCCCAGGTAGCAGATAAAATGGCTCCTAAGTCTTGGGGTATAAAAATAAGTAGTCTAAGGACTATACCCTAAGAAGCATAAAGTGTCTTACTATTTTCGTCTCTTATGCTTCCAGCGGTCAATTTTTCTGATACCCGGAGGCCCGAGACACCTGAGACAGCCTAAAACTTCCATGCCTAGACGCTTAAACAAGACCGGCTTTTAGGTGGAACACGGGCTATAAACGAGTCAGACTACAGAGTACTGGGTAGCAGATCCTAAATCTTAGGATGTAAAAATAAGTAGTCTAAGGATAATACTCTAAGAAGCATAAAGTGACCTACTAATTTCGTCTCTTATGCTTCCAGCGGTCAATTTTGATACCTTGAGGACGGGCCACAAACGAGTCAGACACTGGGTCTTGGAGGGCGCGTCAGCTGCCTAGAAGGAAGTGGACCCGTTGCGATAACGGAAGCTTATCACAACTTCCGTCATCGCTATCCCCAAGCTCTCTCCCATCTCTCCCATCTTCACTTTTCTTTCTTTCATTATCCAATCGTTAACCCCCTTACATTCTCTATTCTAGTCATCCCATTGTGAAAACTCAATATGTAGCCATGGGCGATTAACTAGCATTTTTTTACAAAAAGACCCCATACACTCATCATCATGGCTTCTTCCTCTGCTACCTCTTTGCGACAAGGTTCATCCGGAGCCTCGTCTCGTCATTCGCATCCACAATCTACTTCGCTCTCGAGACACTCAAACTCAAACTCATCACGCTCGCATCAAGATGCAGACCCCAACGCGCCCTCCATCTCTATCGATACTCTCGTCACACATCTCCTCGTCGCTAAACGATCGCTTTCTTCCATGACATTGGTCCTGCGCGCAAACGAAATCGCAAACGCTGCGCGACAGTCCCACGAGGATGTCGCCATACTAGCTGCACAGGCGGGCTTTCTAAAAGAATCTATACTCGATCAAACCACCATACTTGTTAGAGTAAGGAAGAGTCTGCAAGGGACTTATGATTGGGGGAAGAGAGACTTTAAAAAGCTTATCAGGTCAATGGACTTGGTCGATGGGGGGTTGGAACATACCATGGAGATGCTCCGTGATACGAGCGTCGAAGGTGTTTTTCGTCCCGAGGGTGAAGAGAGACGAAGTCTGCTTGACTTTATCGATGAAGGAGGTGTTCACGGCGTCAGAGAGGCTATGAAGAAAAGTATCCAGGAGCTACAGGTAAGCCCATCTCAACAAAGCCATCGTCAATCACCCGCTAACTCAGAGTAGGTCATTCAACAGTCTTTCGATGGCGACTTACTCCGCTTCGACACCGATATTCGCAATCTCAAAAAGATCATTACCGATACCCCAACCTTGTCCCACGACGACACCCACTTACCCTCCATCGAACTCCTCGAAAGCCTGGTTGACCACTCAGCCAACATGGCACAACTCCTTGTTTCGTTAACGCACCACTTCGACATGTGCGTCACAGCGATCCGAACAACAGAAGGCGGTGTCGCTCTCGCGCGTCGTAGAGCCGCAGAAGCAACACAGTCCCAGGGCAACGACGGCGTGTCCATTTCTGGTGTTATCGCCGAGCAGGAATCCAACGTATCCGACCTCGAACCCAACACCGCTAAAGACCGTGCAGAAATGCTCAAGGTGGTCGTCCAGGACGCAGGCGAGGTAGAAGATGTAGTTCAAGAAATACAGGAACGCCTCACGGCAATGGAGCAGGATTACCTCGTGCTGCAGGAACAGCACGACATTTCAAAACAGGCATATACAAATATGCTCGAAGCATATGCCTTACTCGGCGAAATCGGCGATCGACTCGCAGACTACCTCGCCGCAGAAGGAGATTTCAAGTCTCGGTGGGATATGGAAAAGGAGAGTGTATTCTCTAAATTACAGGAGATGCAACAACTCAAGGAATTCTACGAGAGGTACGCAAGTGCCTACGACAGTCTCATACTCGAAGTCGAACGTCGACGCGCGGTAGATGATCGCGTACGAAGTATATGGCGCAAAGCCCAAGAAAACGTCGATAAGCTTCTCGAAGCTGATGGCGCATCCCGCGAGACGTTTAGACAGGATGTAGGAGAGTACCTTCCCACGGATCTATGGGCTGGAATGCAAGGGTCTGCTAAAAAGTGGACTGTCGTTCCCGATGGTGAAGGGGAGGATATACAAGGTCAAGCGCTGAAGAAGAGTGTTGTTGAAGCTGCGAGGGAGAGACTTTCACGGGTGGAAAGACGGTAGTAAAGTAGGATGGGAGAGGAGGTAGTGTTGGGATACAGAACAGATGTACGATTTACAGCGAGTATTGGGTATGGCGTTAGGATATTCGGATAGCGGTTCTTTTTGGAATACCACTCTTTACATTTAACTGTCCGGACCAGGATACCCTTTAAATATTGATCTAACTCTGTATACCTTTGACGAGGAGTGGTCGAGCGGAATCCGCTCCTATAACCTATAACTCTCATAAAAGCTCTAAACCTAAAAAACCTACATTCACCCGTTCGATTGCTCCTTGTCTTTTGCATTTTTGCAATCTTGCTTGACTGGTGGGACCTGGTTAACCTTGATATAAGAGTTCAACTCTATACCCTTTGACGAGGAGTGGTCGAGCGGAATCCGCTCCTAAAACCTATAACTCTCATAAAAGCTCTAAACCTAAAAAACCTACATTCACCCGTTCGACTGCTCCTTGTTTTTTGCAATTTCGGGGTCCAATTCTGTTCTTTTGTGGTTGGGATGTAGCGTTTATGAACTTGCAATGTCTGGTGTTGTTGTAAGTGGTCTTACTAATGACGATCTCAGCACAAGTCAACGACAAAGCATAGGTTCAAGAAGGAAGTACAAGTAATGGGGATGGGTAATTATGTATTATGATGGATCATTACATATTCTGAAGCGGTACAGGTGCCTCTAAGTGAAGCACATAGCAGGGTTCCTTTGCGAAAAGCACAAGTTCCTCCAATATTATTCTATGGTGTCATACCAAGTCAACCAGCAGTAAATCGGTTCTTTTCCGATACAAGACATTTCCAGTTTAGCGGTCCCGAATGACCTGCTGAACCTTGGGGTATACCCTGCACATCTCGTTGTACAACTCGGGGTGATCGCGCCACATGACCTGGGGGTCCCAACCAGAAGCGACAAAGATGGTCTCGACACCGCTGGAGATGGGTGTGGTGAAAACGTTTGCGATCTGGAAGCCGATAAGGAAGGAAAAGGCCAAGACGACACCGGTGTATTGGCCATCGCTGTTGTAGGCGGGGTCGGTGTACCAAAGATAGAGGTAGGCGAGGAGGGTGCAGGCGTATGCGATGAAGAGGGCGCCGAAGGAAAGGACGGGTCCGATAAGGCAGTCCTACACAGGTTAGTGGTTGTAAAGAAAATCATGATGTGTTTACTTACATTGATCAGAGCGTCAATACCTCGGTCCTTGATCATCTTCCATGTATCCTTGGCAGCCGCAAAGTAGGCCTTTCCGTAGAGAGCAATGTGACAGAAGGCGTAGCGGTTGATGAACTCAACAGCCCACTCCAAAAGACCCAACAAACATCCGACACAACAGAAAAGGGCGTATCCGAGCATGCTACCATCTGCGGCCTCCTGGTTGCGAGCAGCGTTGCAGGCTTGACGAAGGAACTGGATAATGGCAACCAACAAGCTACCCAGAGCAATGGAGCCGAAGCTGTATGTAAGGGCGCGCTTGGCAGAGGCGCGGGTGGCATCCTTGGGAAAGTTGTGGGGGTTAAAGTACCAAGAGCCATAAACACCGGCAATTGTTGCGTGGATCGTATTCTTGAGCCACTCGGAGAACCAGTACATGGCAAATGTGATAAAGGCGATGAGGCCAATGACCTTGCCCTTGCTGCAACCACCGTCGTCGCAAGAAGGGTTATCTTGGGAAGGCTGGTACTTGACGTAGATTCCGACAAGAGTGATGGCGTACCAAGCTGAGAAGGCTGTGGCGATGATGCCTCCGATCAGACTGACAAGATTAACATGGCCATATTTCTTGCTGACGTCGATGGTGGTCTTGAGCATGAGGGCGGAGAAGGGAATTCGCGAGATCCACGTCCAGAAGCAGAACGCCATGAATAGACCAAAGATGAGGAACACGATTCCAGCAGACCAGTACTTGCGCCAGAGATAAAAGACGGCTGTTCCGATAGCCCAGCATACATTGAGGATACCAGTGACCCAGATGAACTGCTTGGGAAAGAGTCGTGCCGTCCAAACGTACGCGTACGATAAGACAAACGCAACAGCGAGAACAAACATGAATAGAATAACGGCATTCGTGTTGAGAGAGAAGTCGTTGGTGTTGTTGTAGATACCACCACCAGCGTTGCCCTTGTTCGAAGCGTAACCTTGAAGGGCGAGACCAGAGACAACGACAAAGCCGGCGAATACAAGAATCAAGAGGATACCAGCCCAGAGATCGTTGTACTTTGGCTTCGCAATCTTGAACTGCTCATCAAAAGAGCCCTTTTCGTTTCCATTGTAGCCTTGGGCGGGCATGTAGCCATTGCCATTGCCATTGCCATTGCCGTTGCCATTCTGGGGAGGACCTTGCTGGTACGGTTGCTGCGGCGGTGCCTGATACGGATGAGTTGCAGCAGGAGGTTGAGGTTGGTATTGCTGCTGGTAACCGCCGTTATAAGGCTGCTGTTGACCCCCGTTGTAATAAGCGTCAGATTCGCCCATGATGGCGACGACTCGATGGAGTTATCGATGGGAAATTGGGTGTTTTGTTTCCGTGTCGCGATTGGGTTCTGAGGGATCAGCGCAGGGGTGTGTAGTGGAATACGTAAATGCAAAAGCCGAAACTAATTAATCACTGCCGGTAATTGAGCAAGTAATTGATGAAGACGCGAAAATGATTATGTCGATGGATGATGTTGATTAGATGGATTCAAAGAGAAAAGGTTTTCAGTTTGCAAACATCATGAGATTGAGCGCGACGCCCAAGAAAAGGCAGGCGGGGCCTCCAAGATTGCGACTGCCTCTAAATCAAAGACATCACAGCAGCTTGGCTCGTCTTGATGAGGTCATTGAAGCGCCAGCTTGTCCAACCTAAAGCGACGAGTGTAACGGCATGCGGTATAGCCAAGCCTCTCTCATCCAATGAGAGTCGGGACCCCCTGTGGTTACAGGGCCTGAGCAGCTGAATAGCTCTGGACAAGAACTGCTAAGAGCCGCTAGAGGCTTCGCAAAGTGCCGTCCTGCCGATGTGCCAGGCTTTTTGTTTCAAGGGTTTTCAAGGAAGGGGATTGCTTTCTGTTTGCATGATAAGCTTAATTTCTTGGCTTAAGTGCCTGAGATGTAACATGCAAATTTTCAAATGGAAGTCTTGAGTTGAGAGGCAGGACAGGACGGTGTTGTAGTAGCATTCTGTAATGTTTGTCCTCTGTAACTTGTAACGAATGCAGCTCGCCTAATGTTGATGTTAAATAGAGATCATCACACGGGTCAACACAACACTAAACCATTACAGTACCTGGCATTAGCCGCTTGAATTCAATTGGGTTAAATGCTTGCAGGTTCTGGTTAGGATGATTGGCGGCCGTAGTGTCGTGGATGACTCTGACTCTGCCTTTGGTCATCGGTAGTGTTTGCAGATGACTGTCAGGCTTAGATGGGGTTAAAATTGCAGTGCAAGCGACCTTGTTACATGTGTCGTGCTACAAAGGTCGACCCAGGAATACAGGTCGATCCTCGTCCTCAGTTTATTTCCTCAAGCCTATGTTGAAGTCGTTAAATAGACATCATCAATCACAGGCAGCTTCAGTACCTCGTATTAACCGCTTGAATCCGATTAAGCTGACAGTTCATAAGTGCTTTAAAAAGGCAAAAACGATTGACGTGCCGCAGTGTCGAATGAATTGCTTGGCCTTTTATCATCGGCAGTGTGTAAATGGTATTTTCTATTTACAACAGCGTAAAGGTTGGTGGTGGTTAAAGGTGCAGTGGAGGCCTGGGTATTTCCTACCCACTTCCACGGAGGAGCGAGCTTGATGGGGTTATAATTGCAGTGCAAGAACAGGCAGGGTTTGTGCATGGCAAATCCGTTTTATTTCCCCAAAAGCCATGAAGTTTAGATGCTCGCATGTTGTCCCAAAAAGAGTATTAATAGGAGTGACACTGAAAGCGATGGACAAAGTGTCATTAAACTGTCAAAAGTGAGCGACGACTTATATCAAGCTCTGTTGATGTGGACTTCAATACGCTATCATTTTTTGACCTACTTGCGTGGACGACTCGAGGTTTCTGCGTATCATCTGTAGTGTCTACAGAGAGCCTCTTCTACCTATGACACTCTCAAGCTTGGTGGGGGGTTAAAATTGCAGTGCAAAAAAAGGAGGGTAGTGTTCTTCGGCTTCAGCAACCAAACCATTATGATGAATGCTGAGGCTGACCTGTCATCATCAGTACCTCTAATGTTTGATGTGAAACTTTTCTGCAGTCTACTTCAAGAGCGTTCAAGCTTGTGGTAGATCATCGTCTTCTGCCTATCTCCTCAAACCTAATGTTGAAGTTGTCAATTAGAGATCATCAATCACATGCGTCGCGACACTCTCAGTCATTCCAGTGCCTGGCATTAGCCGCTTCAATCCCATTGAGTTGACAGTTTGCAGGTGCTTTAGAGAGGCCAGAACGATTGACGGGCCGCAGTGTCGTGGATGACTTTGTCTTTTATCATCAGTAACATTTGCGGAGAATGTTTTCTACTGTGTATCTACTGACAAGAGTGTCTGAATGTCAACCTTGGTCAGGGCGGGTTAAAATTGCAGTGAAAAAGAAGTGATCGTAACACGACACCAAACGGCCTGCCTGTCAGCCTATGAACTATTTTATGGTCGGCAAAGCCTATAGGGAATGTTTCTGCTTGCAAGAGCGGCAGGCTTGATGGGGGTTAAAATTGTAGTGTAGATTTCCATTGGATCTGACGAATCGGTGTATATCACGTCCCCTCTAGCTGCATTTGGATACGGAAATACCGGTTGATCTCCATCGTCTTCTTATTCCCTTGAGACACGGAATTTCGTCTTTTGGTTGGCCATGGATGCTCGCATGTCCTCCCAAAGAACAGAACATGTCGTGCAAAGATCTGTTGAGCGCATATGCATGCATGGTAGTGAGCTGATAACATCTCGATGCTGATGTTCTTTGACCCCCAAGATGACCTTCTTATTGCGTCGCTGCCCGATCACGAACCACGAGTGGTGTGAGATTGAGGTTCTATGCACTACGCCGCAACCAACATGGTGATGTTATGCTCATTACTCTCGGCGATATATTCGCAGAAATAATCTCAACAAAGGTCCTTTTGGAACCACGAGAACCAACAAAACAGAACCAACATCCTTCATTAAAGGAAGCTGTCAAAGATAGAATAGCAGCCCCAATATTGAACCTATCGGGCATGAGCCATGGACATCACTTCATGCAAACAAACCCCTTGCGGGAAGATCTCCCGAATCTAGCATTCCTATCACGATCCAAGCTCAAATGGGTATAACCCCATACGATATCTGCAACGGCTCAAAGCCATTACACAACTCCATCGTCAAACAGTTTGTCAGTGAGACGGTTGGTCGTAGCTTTGGTGGAGAACGAGGTAAGAATTAAGATTGTCGAACTATGGGGGACAAGCTCTTTTGAGCTTGGCTTGGATGGGGACTAATAAAGGATAGGGGCTGACATTTGAACGCGTGCCATCAGTTGCTGTGAGACTGAGGGATTGATGGTTGGAGGAGACTGTGACTGGGGATGACAGGCGGGTATCCGATTGAATGACTACTAAGCTATAAGTAAAGTCTACCTATCACAATATGCATCATGAATAATACCCGTACCAAAACATCGGAACACGATCAACTCATGAGTCAATTCGCGACTATCTCACCCCGTAATCGCTAAACGTCGTTCCCCATCCCAGCGTTGGGGAAAGGGAACTCGCGGAGAAGACAGAGTTTGTACATAATGAAAACACAAAAGACCCAATCTCGACTCTCTAAGCAAACCAGGTTCTCCTCAAACGGTTCAACACCATGGATGCTTATTTCCATAATCTGTACGTAACGCCAACAACCAGTTACCAGGAACCTTTGTCATACCCAGTCTTTCAGATCCATTTTATTCCCAGGTTTTACATACCGGTCAGTGCACTCCGATAATGGACGATATGACTGCATTCAAAGAGTCACAGTTTAGATATTCGGAGATGGGAGGTTGTCGTCGGTATTGCGCGCGAAAAAGAGCCGCGTTACTTGGCAAAAAAAATCTCTCTCTCTCTTCCCCCTACTAGCCCCCCTTCAAAAACCCTTGCTGGTAATATCGACAGTTCCAAACCATATCAGGCCATCCGTCAGCAAAAAGCTATCCTATTTGAGAAAGCTGCATGGAACAAATCGAAGCTTGTCATCGCGTGGCTTCTTGACATGCAGAATCAAGCCACTACTGTTAAAATTTGTAGAGGCAGCTGTACTTTTAATTGGACGTTTTTAATTCTCGCAGCGGACAAAGCCGTGGCAAGGATTTTTTTCTCTTTTTAGTGGCATCCAGGACTCCAATAGGTAGAGATGGACCCCTGACGTTCCTTGGTGCAAGTGAATTTTTCGTTCCTTCCATGGGACAGGGATTTGTTTTTAGTGGCGGGAACTTGAACCGGTAACGAACCGGAAACTACAGAACGACATAAGAAATCTCGCGATATTTCGCTGCAACATTGACCGAAGAGTGTCGCATCTCGGAGCTTTCCACGTGGTTATTACATGTTTATTAAATTGAGACAAGTAACATGATACGTATAATTGTAAGAGGAAGTTGGGGGTTGAAAGCAAAACAGATGATCAATAACAGACATCCTTGGAAGAAAGTGATCACCACTGAAGAGGAAGGGGGGAAAAAACTGCATTTCGCTCATTCCCGAGAGGCAAAAAAAAGAGAGAGATCAATTGTAGAGAACCACACACACACACACACTGACCAACAGAGAAAGTCTGGCTTGTTCCGATATCGAAATTTTTCTAATGGGCCCATTCAATCTATTCCCGATCCCCTTGTATGCACACTTTGTCCGTATCCATATGCCATCTCCGGTTGACATTTCAATTTTTTTACATAACAAGCCCACTTGGCCTCGGTGTTTCTCTCGCTTGCTCGCTCAATCACTCAATCTCATCTCGTGTGACTTTCTCTCTCTCTCTCCCTCCCTCTCTCTCCTCTTTTCTCCCAAGCGAGCAGATAATCTTTTTTTTTCTTTTATGCGTTTCGCATTATCATCATCATCATCAGCCTCACTTCGTCACACATAAAATAAATTATTTCCGTAATAGGAAATAATCACTAGCGTCCAAAAATGTTTGACTCTTCATCAGCGGACGAAAAGTCCCCTCGTGTGAGCAACGACAAGAAACCAAAGGCCGAAAAGGAAGATGTCGAGACTGGTGAAGCTGGTCTTGACCGAGCCATGAGCTCTCGTCACTTGCAATTCATCGCCATTGGCGGTACCATCGGAACTGGTCTCTTCCTCGGTGTAGGTCCAGCTCTCGTCAAGGCCGGTCCCGTCTCTCTGCTCGTCGCCTTTGCTTTCATGGGTTCAGTCGTTTACTCCGTCATGGTCAGCTTGGGAGAGATGGCCGCCTACATTCCCATCACTGGTTCATTCACATCCTACGCTGCTCGTTTCGTCGATCCTACTCTAGGTTTCGCCATGGGTTGGCTGTACTGGTTCAGTTGGTCAATTACCTTTGCTCTTGAGCTTGTCGCTGCAGGTATCATCATTCAGTACTGGGATTCTGAGCTCAGCATTGCCATCTGGATCAGCGTCTTCTGGGCTCTGTTTACTGCTCTCAACTTTGTCCCCGTGCGTATTTTTGGCGAGATTGAGATGTGGTTCTCCATGATCAAGGTCGTCACCATCATTGGCTTCATCATCTTCTCCATCTGTGTCAACGCTGGTGTCGGTGACGAGGGCTACATTGGTTTCAAGTACTGGAACGATCCCGGCGTCGCAAACACTTACATGGATATTGAGGGCACCACTGGCAAGTTTGTCGGCTTCTGGGCTGTTCTCGTCACTGCTGGTTTCTCTTTCCAGGGAACCGAGCTTGTCGGTGTCGGAGCTGGTGAGACTGCCAACCCCCGCAAAGCCATCCCCCAGGCTATTCGCTGGACCTTCTGGGGTATCTTCAGCCTTTTCATGGCTACCGTCTTCTTCGTCGGTATCAACGTGCCCTCCAATGACCCCGCCCTCGATAGCGGTGCTCAGGATGCTTCTGCTTCTCCTCTTGTCGTTGTGGCTACCCGCGCTGGTGTCAAGGTCCTCCCCGACATCATCAACGCCGTTCTCCTCTCCGCCATCCTCACAGCAGCCAACTCCAACGTCTACTCCAGCAGTCGTATCATGGTTGCTCTCGCTGAGGATGGTCTTGCCCCTGCTTTCATGAAGCGAACCAACAAGTACGGCACCCCCTACTTCGCCGTTGCCTCATGCTCCGTCATGGGTCTCATCGCCTACATCAACCTCTCCTCCAGCGGAGAAAAGGTCTTCAACTGGCTTCTCAATGTCAGTTCCACCTCATGCTTCATCACCTGGGTTCTGATCAATGTGTGCCATATCCGTTTCCAGAAGATCATGGCTGCACAGGGTATCCCTCGTGATGAGCTTCCTTACCTTGCACCTCTTCAGCCTTACCTGTCGTACTACGGTGCTTTCTTCGTAGCTCTCATCACCATTACCTGTGGTTTCACCGTCTTTATCGAGTGGGATACTGCCGACTTCTTCTCCAACTACATCAGCTTGATGCTCTTTGCCGCTCTCTACGTCGGCCACAAGCTCATCTGCCGCACCAAGATTGTGCCATTGATGGAAGTCGATCTGAGCAAGGGACGAGAGGAGATGTGAGCGAAGAAGTCGAATTGGGAGTTTCGGTTGTTTTGGATGTGTAGCAAAAAGTTTCTCGTATCTTTTTTTTTTGGCGTATAGCAGTGTAATAGTTGTATAATGAGACGTATGATGATACCCTGAAAACTTGTTTCTCTTTTGTATGTGAAGTCGAAGTAAATATTCGGTTCGGTCGTCGTTGGGATCGTCGTCAAGGTAAGGAATAAATATTCCGACAGAAACATAGAAGAACGAACAAAGGCCAGAGGAAGGGGAGGTGGATGGTTAATATAACAGACATCATGTCACCCCAACGTACGATGAATTAATTTTACGTCAAAGCATGGGCGGGTGTCACGATTTAGGGAAGTCATCCCGCATAAAACATGAAATTATTTGGTAATTTTTTGGTAGGAGCATGTCAAGACATGGCAAAGGGCGTTGTGTTTTGACATGATGGGGCCCAGCCTGAAATGACAAGACATGACAAAGGGCGTCGTATGAGTGGGTCTTTTTTTTTTTCCTTTATCTTATCTTTTGACAATGTTCAAAATAGAATGGCCAGGCTGGGGGAGGGTTAAAACTGCAGTGAAAACAAATGCGGCTCTGCCTCGAAAGAATGCATTCAGTTGCCATACTTCAGGGGGCATTAAAATTGCAGTGAAAAACAAATCCTACTGATATTTCTTATGGAAAACCAGAATGCTTCCTCTTTTACAACTTCTTACTTAATAACTTCTCTAAGCAATGCAGATAATAGCAACTTACATCACATCAGTTAGTGTTTAAATAAACATCAGAAAAGCGCAAATTAATTTCAGTAGTTCTTCTTGGTCCTTTCTATGGTCATGAGAGTCTTGTCTGCATAGAGTTGCCTGTTGGAAGGATATGTCAACACTCCACCCATCGCAAGCAGAACCTGAGATAGCAATGGCACCAGAAGTAAAGAAAAACAGTGCGCAATCACTTCTACATGCGTATTACTACTTCTGCATCGCTCACATTAATTATCCATTTGTTGAAAATTTACGTGGGTGCTGAATGAGGCGCTACATTGTACGTCTTTTAATCGCCCCTCTGACTGGTGTCGGGCGTTAAATAAAATTAATCGGCCATTAATGGATCATCTATTGTAACAGTCTTGCCATTAGAAGTCAATTTATTACTCCCCAACCGGTTCCAGATGTAATCATAGAGAGATGAAATCATTTATACAAATATCGCTTAGATGTATGCTCAATTAATAGCCTCTTTCTGTAGACCAGTGATGACAGGTTAAAGTCTTTGCTTGAGGTTTACAAGCTGCTATTGGCTTCTGGAGGCTCCTCGCAGTAAGATGGTTGACGTCGTCTGCCAAGCCTTAACCTTTTTGATGGAAAATGGAACACAACCTAACAAGACAGAGATGCAGGACATGGTGGCCACCCCATGCTTCAATGCCACCCTCGCTTTCCTCTCTGCACGTTCATCCAAGGCATTTGTCAAGAATAGAACAATGACTTGCGCGTCTTGACTCTACTTTACGCATGACATTGGATCTTCCCCCCTCGCACCCGGAGCCAAGACTCCAATCCCCCTCACTCCCCAAAACAAGCTCACCTTGAAACCAATCTAATTCGTCAGCCCTCCAAGAAACAGACTCCCCGAGCGTCATGCACGAGAATCAATAGGGCAATGCTCAACGGTGGCGGCGATGGTCCGACCCCTCTACTTCGGGTCGTCGGCGCCAATCAGGATAAAGTCAACGGGGAGAATCGCGATATAGAAAAGTGATTGGTGGTTGTTTACAAAAGGAATTGATTGAGTTTTTTGTTGAGGGATCATCATGGTGACTGTTGTGTTTTCTGAACACTAACAAGTCATTATGTGTTTATGATAATGAAGGGGGAGAATAGAAGAATACGTGGTCTGCCCTGCGAGATCCGAAGAGTGTGCCAGTTTCCACAAGTTCTCGCGTGAGAAGTAACCAAAATAGTCGTAAACTTAATTAATCCCGCAGTTGGATATGTGGATGACTTGATTTGAGGGAAAGATTCCGGTTCAAATGGCTGGGATTAACACATTGTGCATATCATTACTCTGCAGCAACAGTTCAACCACCTCATCACTGCTTCTTGTGTCTACAATCAGAGCTTTGATGAGTTATAAGACTTTGAATTGGTTCCATCGTATTTATCCCATTGTATTCCAATCATATGAGTTGTCGTATCCTTAATTTAACGTGTTGCTGGCTCTAAGCGATCAAGGTTACCCTACAACAGTAGCCCCACGACAGAGACAGGGATGTTGTAGGGGATAAAAGATTGTTTCTAGCATGTGAAAGTGGCCCAGTTGTTTGGTTGAGAAGACATTGTTTCAATTGACAGGGATTAAGTTGTCAGACTTGAAATATTTCGAGCATCTTGATAAGATGAATGATTGTATGTTATTACAACATGACTTTCAATAAAGACAATTAATTATTTGACCAAATCATGGAGAGACATAAAGCACATTCAGTCCCCTCCACGTCGACTCCCCCAGGTCCCAAAATTGGCGGGCAGCTATACCTAAAAGGTGTCTAGATCTGGCGGTATAACTCGGCCTAAGCCCAATCATCGACAGCCAATTCTTCGTGGGGGGTTTTACGGACAGTGATGTACAGTACCAGTGTCGTAGATAAAATGTGACTGCCTGCTTCCATTTGTTCTGTTTTTTACATATTTTTCTTTCTTATTCACAGGTCTAGGGACTTTCTGTTATTGTTCTTCATCTTCAGTATCTCCATTGTTTCGTTTCAACTGGGGTGATGTTGTAGTACTTGACAGCACAGACAACGCCTCATCTCACTACCTTGATTGACCCCGCGAGACCCTCAAAAGATAGAAACAGTCTTGAGGCCAACTTCTCTTCACCTAGTAGTGAGGAATTGGGATTGTTCTATTCAATTCCATTCACGGTTTAAAAGTCTACTGTGTCCCCAGAAAAGGATTCGCCTACTCCGCCACTTGGTCATTACCCAGGAATTGTTGGGGGACTGCCCTGAATATTACCGGACCCGTCACCGACATCTCCTCCTAGTCTCAATCTCGTCTCCCCGGGTCTGCAGGCTGGTCGCGTGACCCACCCACCGCTTTTGCCATCTTTATCTTTAAACCCATCACTCTCCTCTTCTTCTTCTCAATTCACACACAATCAACATGACAATCATTGATGTCAACAAGGATCTCGCTGCTCTCTTTGAGCAGCAGGCCTCTGCCACTCCCGATGCCGTGGCTCTTGAAGATGAGAAAAGATCCCTCACATACGCAGAGCTCGATAGAGAAACTTGGGCTCTAGCTGAGCGATTACGTGATTACGGTGTTGGTCGCGATGATCTCGTCGGTGTTCTCATGGGCAGAAGTGCAGATTATGTTATCGCTGCTCTTGCTGCCCTTCGAGCTGGTGGTGCTTTTTTGGTCCTCGAAGTCGCCTACCCTCCTGGTCTGCTACGAGATGTCATCGAAGATGCGAAGCCAACTGTCATTCTCACTCAAGTGGAGCACTCCAGCAACCTCACATCTGAGACTCCAGTTATTGTTGTCGACAGCCCCGACAAGCAAGCTCGAGGAGAATCTTCACCTCATTTGACCGACAGACGGTCACTCCCCGAGGACGACGATGTTGAGCGATTACTCTTTGTCTCGTACTCTTCCGGTACCACTGGCAAGCCCAAGGGTATCATGAACCCCCACAGAGCCGCTATCCGCTCATATGACTTGCGATTCGCCGTCAGCGACCTCAAGCCCGGTGACAGAGTGGCCTGCAATGTTTTCTTCATTTGGGAGATGCTTCGGCCTCTTATTCGAGGTGCCACAGCTGTCGCCATCCCTGACCACGCTAGTTACGACCCTGTTGCTCTCGTTGAGCTTCTATCTTCAAAGAACATCACTGATACCCTCATGACTCCCACACTTTTGGCCACAGTCCTCTCCCAGCACCCCAAGCTCGGTCAGAAGCTCCCCCAACTTCGTTCTCTCTGGTTGAACGGTGAGGTTGTCACTACCGATCTTGTTCGCCGTGCTGTCGATTCTCTTCCCGAAACACGCCTTCTCAACGTCTACAGCGCCTGTGAGACCCACGAGGTTGCTGTTGGCGACATCAAGACTTTTGTTGACTTCGACACACAAGTGTGTCCCGTGGGTCTCCCTACAGACCCTGAGCACACCTACGTCCTCGATGAGGCTGGCAACAGAGTTGAGCCTGGTGTGAGTGGCGAGCTTTACGTTGGTGGTAGCCTTCTGGCGCGAGGATACCTCAACTTGCCAGAAACGACAGCCAAGGCATTCCAAATGGATCCTTTTGCCGGAGAGAAGGATGCTCGCATGTACAGAACTGGCGATTTGGCTCGCATTCTCCCCAATGGACTTTTGGAGATCACTGGCCGAGTTGGTGGTATGATCAAGACTCGTGGTTATACTGTTCAGCCTAGCGCCGTTGAGAGCGCCATCCGAAAGCATCTTGCTGTTCGCGATTGTGCCGTTGTGGCTCACGGCGAGGGCTTGGAGCGACAAATTGTGGCCTATATCGTTCGCGAAAAGGGCGAGTCTCGAGAGCGAACTATTCCTCTTATCGACGACTACGGATACAGTCCCGTTGCCCGACGTGCTCTTACTGACCACCTTGCCCACTACATGATCCCTACTATTTGGGTCGAAGTGGATGAGCTACCTACACATGGTGTTTCTGGCAAGACTGATCTCAAGGCTTTGCCTGTGCCACCATCTCCGAGATCGCCCAGACCTGCCCCCAAGAAGGAGCAGAACATCAAGGTCAAGACCGAGACCGTTATTCAGCTTTGGGCTGCATCTCTTAACATGCCTGCCAACATCATCACACCAAAGCACGACTTTTTCGACTTGGGAGGCCACTCTTTGGCTCTTGCTGATCTTGCTGGACGTCTCACCAAGACTTTTGGCTTCCCTGTCCCTCTGGCTCCGTTGGCTGGAACACCCACTCTGGAAGGACATGTTGCAGCAATCAAGGCAGCCCGTGACGGCCACACCGCTGCTGTGCAGGCTGATCTACCAGCTGTCCTCCGCGCAGACTCTATTCTCCCCGGCGACATCCAGGGTAACGGTACCCCTATGCGTGCTCTCAAGGATGCCGAGACTATCCTCTTGACTGGTGTCACTGGTTACCTTGGTGCTTTCCTCCTCAAGACCCTGGTTGACTCTACTGACGCACAAATTATCTGTCTTGTGCGATTCCCCGAGCCCGTGGAAGATTGTGCGCCCGCTGGTATGGCTCGTATCCGAAAGAACTTGATCGATCTTGGACTTTGGGAGGACTACCTGCTGGAGCGCATTGAGATCCTACCTGGTACACTTACCAGAAAGCGACTGGGTCTTTCTCCTGAAGTGTTTGACGAGCTATCAACTCGTGTTCAGGTCATTGTCCACGCTGCTGCTACCGTCAATTTGGTCTACCCTTACGCTGCTCTACGAAATGCCAACGTCAACGGTACTCGAGAGATCCTTCGTCTTGCTGGCCGCAGTGGCGCTACTGTTCACCACGTCTCTACCAACGGTGTGCTCCCTCCCTCCCACACTGGATGGTGTGAGAACACTGTCATTGATGTTGATGATGTTCCTACCAAGCTTCTTGATGGTTACGGCCAGACCAAGTGGGTTGCTGAGAAGCTCGTCGACGAGGCAAGCCGCCGAGGCATCCCCGTGCGAGTTTACCGCCCCGGAACTATCAGCGGTCACAGTGTTTCTGGTTCTACCAATGCCTGGGATTTGATCAATGCCATTATTGTTGAGTCCCTCCAGCTCGGTCGCGCTCCCGATGTCGAGGGCTGGTACATTGAGATGACTCCTGCCGACTTTGTCAGTGATGCTATCGTCACTCTTGCAAACCACACTGGAGACAGCGAGCAGACTCTCTACCATCTTGGTGATCCTGCTCCTGTTCCTTCCAAGGACCTGTTTTCCACTCTGGCCAAGCTGGGTTACCCTACCGAACCTCTACCCTGGGATGAGTGGGTTGCTCTGTGGTGGGAGAAGCGTGGCAACAAGAAGACTGGCAACGATCCTTTCACTGTCGACATTCTCCGAGGTGGTATGCCCAGTGACGAGGTTCTCAAGTCGGTTATTGTGCTCAAGGATGGAAAGACACAGCCTACACTTGACAAGTACAATGTTCCTCGCCCCAAGATGAACGAAGGTCTTCTCGAGATTTACATGCGACACTTTTACGCTCGTGGTTGGTTGTCTAGACCTCCTCGCCGAGGCCAAGTCAACGGCTGTGCCAAGAAGGCTCGCAAGGGTCGCCTTGTAGGCAAGGTTGCAGTGGTGACTGGCGCTTCTTCTGGAATTGGCGCCGCTGTGGCAGCTGGCCTTGCCAAGGAGGGCGCGCATGTGGCCGTGGCGGCTCGACGGACCGAAGCCCTGGAAGACGTCAAGAAGAAGATTAGCGTCTACGGTGGTAAAGTGTTGATCCACAAGACCGATGTCACAAACAAGGCCCAGGTGGAGTCCCTGATGAAGGAGGCAAGCGAACAGCTTGGCCCTGTCGATATCCTTGTCAGCTGCGCGGGTGTCATGTACTTTACCATGATGGCCAACAACCAGACTGATGAGTGGGAGCGCACAGTTGATGTCAACTGCAAGGGCCTCTTGCACGCCTTGTCGTCTACAGTCCCGGGTATGTTGTCTCGTGGATCTGGACACATTGTCGCCATTTCGTCCGATGCTGGACGCAAGGTATTCCCTGGTCTGGGCGTTTACTCGGCTAGCAAGTTCTTTGTTGAGGCGACACTACAGGCTCTGCGTCTCGAGACAGCGGGTTCTGGTCTGAGGGTCACAGCTGTGCAGCCCGGAAATGTGGCCACAGACTTGTTGGGAATGTCGACCGACCAGGAGGCTTTGAAGAAGTACGGTGAGCCTACAGGCGCCGAGGTTCTCAAGCCTGAAGAGGTGGCCAGCGCTATTGTCTACGCTGTTTGTCAACCCCCACACGTTGCTGTCAATGAGGTGCTTATTGAGCCTCGCGATGAGCCCATCTAAAATCATGCATGCATACGGCGTGTGTTTATTTACGGCAGATGTTGATTGTATTTATATTTCGGCCTTTTTATTGGGCTGTTGATGTTTGATGATGGGATGATGCATTTACTCACGGTTTGTGTTTGCACGTTTCGACATGGGATGCATGTGCATGGAATGCAAGTGCATTGTAATACCTTTGAAGAGGAGAAAGTTATGTAGTCGCATAATTAATTGACGGATAATTGTCATCTGAATCTTGTGTCTTGTCGTGATAGCTGTCTGCCGTCTTCCGATAAAAGACAAGGGATGAACTGACAGCGGGTAAAAAAAGGGATAACGACAGCCACTGATATTTTTACATGGCCTGGCCTGAAACGCGGATTACTCTTGGTCTTGTCAGAGACCAGTTTCGAGTTTCGGGAGACGTGACAGGGGTCAATAGTTTTTCCATGGATGAGAATCGTGAAGAGTACAGGGTTTATGGAGATCCACATATGTTCAAGGATGTAAGTAACCGGTTAATGTCTATAGAGATGAATTGAGTTGTGCTATAATATAGAGTGTATGTATTGTACGGATAGAGATGGAATGCTTTGTCCTTGAGTTGAGTCAGTGTAGTTCGTGAACATAGGGGTTTATTTTTATGTAGAAAAGGGTTGTTGTCCAGATATTGAAGCAATACCCGTAAGCGAAAGCGCTACCGCACGGAAGAATCCTTCTTTTTCTTTAATCAAGTCAAGGTCAGCGGCATAATATGTCATTGGTTCAATGTTCTGTCAGATCTTGGGTGGATGTTGTCCCATCTTGAGGCTCAAACAACAAACCTTGTAGTTCCACCAATAAAAATACTGCCCCTTGCGCTGGCTCCAAACGCCCTGACATGGCCCGCCTGTCTCTGTCTTGTACCTGCATAACTTGTCAGGCGGGGAAAATAACAGAGACGGACGAATCTTCTATCTTTGGTTCTTGGTGCGAGCTTCGAATTCCGGTGAAGTCGGTCCTTGGCAACGGTGTACAAGCAAGGTTATTCTTGTGAGGATGAACGTGGTGTTTGGTGAGACGAAACAGAAGGGGTCATGTTTGATAGACAAAACTAAACATTTTGTTTATATATGTTGATGAGAATATGTGATAAAGAATTAATAAACATGATTGTAAAGTTAATATATATTTAGTTATTAAAGTTAATTACTAGAGTTAACCAGCACCCGGCGCTTGTCTCCTCTACCGCCCCCCGTTGAATGAGACCAGACATGGGCCATCAACAAGATTGAGATTAACTACGGAGCGAACAAGGGTCCAGGCTTTGGTCCACCGTCTCGCTTGAGTCGGCCGAGTCGTTTGTATCAGATCCTCTTCTTGTCTAAACCCTGTCCTCCATCATGGGGGGTTCGTAGTATATATCTTGTTTAACCCATCTCTTCTTTACTCTACTCTCTCTTACTACTCAACCTCTATTCTTTCACGGACCTCGAAGGACCAGATTTCGACATTCTTTTTTTCACTTTCACTCTCTTTTTCAATCAACTCACTTTCGTTTCGAGCCTTGACGGCCGTTTATATTATTTACCACTCTTTATAACAATCAACTTCTGGTCCTAGAGACACTCCACGAAAAAAGACAACTTACTCAGTTTTTTTTTTTACTACAAATCTACAACTACCGCAAAAATGAAGAACTCCGCCAGCATCCTCGCTCTCCTTCCCCTCGTCGCCGCTCACGGCTTCATCAAGTCTCCCGCTCCCCGCATGCCCGGTGATGCCTTCAAGGCCGCTTGTGGTGAACAGCCCTTCTACCAGCAGTCCTCCGACATCAACGGCAACGTCCAGGGCATCAAGCAAGTTGTTGGTCAGAGCTTTGACGCCACTGACTGCAACCTCTGGCTCTGCAAGGGTTTCCAGTTCGACGATAACAAGGACAATGTTCAGAGCTACAGCCTCGGCGAGAAGATTGACTTTGAGATCAACATTGCTGCTCCCCACACTGGTTACGCCAATGTCTCTGTTGTCAAGACTTCTTCTGACAGCATGATCGGCGAGCCTCTTATTGAGTTTGAGAACTACGCTTCCAACGCTGGTACCGCTGCCAACAACACTGCTTTCAGTGTTACTCTCCCCGAGAGCCTGGGTGGTGAGTGCACCAAGGCTGGAGACTGTGTTCTTCAGTGGTTCTGGGACGCTCCCGATATCGACCAGACCTACGAGGCCTGTGTTGACTTTGTCGTCGGTGGCTCCGGTTCCGGTTCCGCCCCTGCCCCCTCCGCTTCTTCCGGCTCCGGCTCTGCTCCCGCTCCTACTGCTTCTTCCGGCTCTGGTGCCGAGGAGCCCGCTACTTCTGCCCCCGCCGCCGAGGACGATGAGGAGGACTGTGATGAGGAGGAGCCCGCCGCTACTACTGCCGCTGCTGAGAAGCCCGCTGCCACCACTCTCCAGGCCGTCGCTATCAGCACCGCTGCCGACTCTGGTTCCGCCCAGCCTACCTCTGCCCCTGTCGCCGACGATGAGGACTGCGATGACGAGGAGGAGCCCGTCGCTGATGAGGATGAGAACTGTGATGATGAGTACGATGAGGAGCCCGTCGCTGATGATGACGAGGAGTGCCCTGCTGATGATGAGGAGGACTACTAAGCGTGTCAAACTCGCTTTAGTATGAGGTCTTGATTTGCAAGCTTCGGGCTTGAGGGGAAGAGGGGATGTTTATTCATTGATGTAGATATTTAGTTCTGGGTAGCCTCCTGTGGTTGTGAATACAACTCAACTGTGAAATATTTGAGGAAACTCTTGTTTTGTGTCTTTTAAATGTGAAGTTCTGTTTATGCGAGTAGTGTGCTTTTACTAGGTCAAGTCTCAGTATCACCATGACATTACATATTAACAGTGTTGGAGGGATAAAGGCGTGCCTCTTTAGATTGAATCGCTACTTACCTGTGTCCATACCGTCAAAACATATTCAAGGAGTGCCTGCCTCCAGGAACTGTTCCCCTGCGTCTTCAAACTCGCTACATATCCTTGAGTTTTTCCAACAACTCCTCCTCCTCGTCTTCTTTTTTCTCGTCTTTCTCTTTCTCCACAGAGGCACAAAGGGTAAAGAAGCGGGGGTGAGGAAAGATCCATAGCCGCTGCTGCTCAGACCATGTCTTGACATAATCCTCCCAAAGATCCCTCACATCTTTGGGAATTTCCCAATCCATCATCATCTTCTGCCTCCTAGCTCGATTGCCACCGGGGTTGACCAATTGGTAGTGGTCTTTCTGGTAGACGATGCCAAGGCCCGAGGGCTCTACGACAAGACTTAGATTCATTGTCTCTCCTCGTTTGAAGATGGGAGGATCTAGAGCTGCGACTTCGCGGAGCTCTTGGAGGACTGACTTACCTTCACAGATCCCGCAACTTGTAGCTGTGAGGCCACATTCAGCCGAAACTGGGGGGACAGTGGAAAAGAATTCCTTGTCGAGAGGAGCCTGCATTCCCATAGCTTTGCAGCCACATCCTTGGAGTGGAACGGCAGCATGGCAGATGGGACATGACAAGTCTAGGTTCTTGTCAAAGAAACCCAAAATATCATGAGCCATGTTCTGCAAACAGCTGTAGCCCAGCATGTGTCCACAAGGGATGATCCAAGGATAGTGCCCATCATACCGGACTTGACCTGGCTGGGTGAACAGCCGCTCTGCGCAGAGAAAGCATTGCAGTGCATGAGGTCGAATGTTCCGCTCATCGCTTTCGACCTCTTGCTTAAAGCTAGGCCAGAAATTGTTAACGATGGAACGAAAAGTGGTTTCACCGGTGTCCGCAGTCACCGAGATGAGAGGGAGGTTGTTGGTGGAAGTCATTTTGACGACTACTTCTGAGAAGAACTTACGTAAGGAGTTGTTCTGTGAATCGCTTACCGTAGTGAAGTGTTCTGTTGACTTACTGTAGGTAGAGTACGATTGTCTGTGCTCAAGATGTTGTTACTTAGAACGATCTAGTTGAGTTGCTGAATAGAATGAGTGAGTAGATGCACGGTGAGAAAACTTATTTATATCTTCTTCTAACCTCCAAATCAACTGGTATTTGCTAGTATAGTGTTCAGGAATCTCATGTTGAACACTGGGTATGTTCATGTTGTTCAGGTTGTGGCTTGAACTTGATACAGAGACGTTGTGGGCGGGCCTTTTGACAACTTCAATGGAGTAAAGATAGGGAAGTTGTGTTCATTAGAACAGTAAACTTACTACAACCTTCCGTTGTTGGCATAATAAAGGAGCCTGATTAAAGCCATATTGCTTCGCCTCAATGGTCGCGAAACGTTTTTGGATGGCTGTAGTACCGGATGAATCATCTCGCTTCCTCCAATTGGCAATTAGATCTCCTGTATAGTAGTTAATATTTCCCATGAAGGAGTGTTTCTGAATCAGACTTCTTGAGCAGCATACCTTCATGAACCACTCCAAGTGTGAGACTGCTCAGATAGTTGGCAGAGACTCTTTGTTGAAGAATACAATGACTAACAATGTAGTATGGCGAGAAACGTTGTTAACAAGAGCATTGCAAGTAGTTGAAAGGATTGTGAACAGCAGATTTCTTTGTCAACGAACTACAACAATGGGATTCAGGATTAAAAGCATAGCTTAATCACAGTCCCAAATGATACGAAATGGAATTCTCGTCAACTCGTGTCATCTCATTACAACTTACTTACTTCATCTACTAAACTACTTACCAAAATGGCTCTTCGCTCTACAGGCATCATGTCTATTAACAACATCCTCAACCAAGAACCTACACCTTCAGTCAACCAACCCATACTCAGTAACACATACTGGCCCGTCCTTAGAGACGCTCTCCTTCGAGACCCATCCTCCTACAGTAACCTCAATCTTGAATGCGGAATATGTCTTGAAAACATGACAGTTTTCCAGCATGAACATACTTACGATCCAGAAATGTCTCATTTTTCGCATAGAGCTCGTATCTTTCCCTGCGGACACATGTTTGGTAGTAAGTGCGCCATGACAATGATCGACGACCTCATCAGGAACAATCAACCCATAGCCTGTCCCATTTGCCGCGCCGACTTTTCACTTCACATAGATTGCGGTCATATACACACTGGTATGCCCATGCCAACCACTGTCAAACAAATCTGGAAGTTTCCGCCCACGCTTTCAGAGGGAGGCGTGGTGGCAGATAAATGCGGCGATTGCCAAGTCACAGAGATTATCATGGGCATTAATTATCTAGCGCCTATGCTACTTTTCCCTTTTGAACTTGCAGAGGGAGATACCCTCTTTGTATCAGCCAGAACGAAGAGCCAAGTGTGGGATTTGAGGCCGACGGAGTTGGTGGAAGGGTATGTTGCGCATGATCTGCCGGTTAAAGGACCGCTGAAGAGGGTCATTGATGAGATCAAAGTCAAATTGAAAGATAATGCTACGAGATCTTGGTATTCTGCGGATTTGAGGAGCTTTGAGATTGCTATAAGGTCATGTTCTGAGGAACTTTGAGCTTTGTGTCGAGGAGGAGTTTGTATGGGAAAGGGCACCAATTGGCTTGAGATGCAAGACTGTTGTATGATGTTTGAGGATTTAATTAGATACCCTATTAAGCAATGTCATTCTTTTTTGTTATCTCGTCATTTGTATAACTACCACGTTCTTCCTTCAACTCGATGGCTAAGTTGAGGTATCGCACATGGCATGTCTCAAGTCTCTCAGCCAACCTCGGCGCCAAATATGAGCTGAAAAAGATGCTCAAACGACTAAAGAGCAATTAGTTCCGTAACTGACCAGCTACCTATGTCTTGACTTGTATACTCCAAAAACGGTTCCGTTTATAACCGTCATGAACTAACACCCGCATGCAACGATGCATCTCTCTCGTTTATTGACCATATAAAGTTTAGACCCTGAACCTGAAATATCTGTTCCCCAGCATTAAACGATCGACTCCGCGTCTCAAAAGATCCAAAGGATTAGCATTTCATTCAAGGGGCGAGAACAGAGTCGGGGCCTCCGCTTTCCGCTTTGAAGTTTTATGGGAATTATTAGGTAAAATGGACCGATTTTTGAGTAAGAGAATCCACCAAGTGCCATCGGTCTATTTTGTTCTCCAGGATGTTTATTTGGCTTCTCCAACATGGAGAATAGTATTTCTTTGTTCTGTTCTATTTATTTTAATTTAAATAAAATATTAATAAATGAGTGATTGTAGCCTCTATCAAGAATGAGCATTCATGATAGACAGTATAGTTGACAGCCAAGAAAAGTCTTACAAGTCTTGCAAAAATAGTTCTCAGCTACTGACGTTAGCTGATTCGCTTGTTAGTGGAGCATCACTAAACTAACCAACCAGAAACTTGATAAAGAAGCTTTGCTTCTAGAAAGACGATGCGAATATCCACTTTGTACTCCATTCATGGATCGTGACATGACATGGACTGACAAACTTTTTCCTTCGCCTCTTCCCAGCTTTCTAAGACGAGGATCAAATCTGCTGTGACAATGTCCGACGTCGGTCTAAAGGGGGGAGTCACTCCATCATGTTGTTTGCCCTACAAAGATTGCATGGTTCCCGCCTTGACTTTTCATCTCCTTCACCCACTCAACTCAACTCTACCAGACAATCATCAGAGTCCGACTTGGAATTGAAACTGTCTGTGTGACAATGATAGACTGATCACAACACGCCAAAATACAAAATGATCCCCACAACTACTACCTCGGTCGAAGCTGCCGCCAACAAGAACAAGACAAAGACAAAGGATACTCAAGGACAAGATCCTCAAGACAACAATATTCTTTCAGATCCTATCGCTCGTGAAGACGATGACTCTACTAGCGAGAAAATGATCGGCGAAGTCACCGAGTTCGAGAAGCGCAAGATTCTCGATGGAAAGGCAAAGTTCAACCGTCTCGGCTGGAAGCGCCTCACCATCGTCCTCATCGTCCAGGCCGTCGCCCTCGGCTCGCTCTCTATTCCCGGCGCCTTTGCTACCCTCGGCATGGTAGCCGGCGTTATCTGTTCCGTCGGTATCGGTCTCATCGCCATTTACACCTCGTACATCGTCGGCCAGGTCAAGGTCAAGTACCCTCATGTCGAGCACTACCCTGCTGCAGGAGGTCTCATGTTTGGTCGTTGGGGAGCCGAAATCTTTGGCGCCATGGTCACCTTCCAGCTCCTCCTCCTCACAGCTTCGCACTGCTTGACAGGAACCATCGCCTTTTCGACTCTGACTGAGAGTGACATGTGCAGTCTTATCTGGGGTGTCATCTCTGCCATTATCCTTATTCTTCTCGCGGTACCTCCTAGTTTTGCCGAGGTTGCTATTCTGGGCTATATCGACTTTGCATCCATCATTGCAGCTATCGGCATCACCATCATCGCTACAGGTATCAAGTCGAATGAATCGTCTGAACCAGTCAATTGGTCTGCCTGGCCCAGAGAGGATGTCACTTTTGCGCAGGCCTTTATTGCGCTCTGCAACATCTTCTTCGCCTACAGCTTTTCCATCTCGCAGTTTAGCTTTATGGACGAGATGCATACGCCTACCGACTACATGAAGTCCATCTGGACGCTCGGCGGTTTAGAAATCGTCATTTACACCCTCACTGGCGCTCTCATTTACTCCTTCGTTGGTGTAGATGTCAAGTCTCCAGCTCTTTTGTCTGCAGGTCATACAGTCGCAAAGGTTGCTTTTGGCGTCGCCTTGCCCGTCATTTTCATCAGCGGCTCTATCAACACAACTGTTGCTGGGCGTTATATCCATGGCCGAATCCACGAAAACTCCATCGCCAGGTACATCAACACTCCCAAGGGATGGATCTCTTGGTTGTTGATCATCAGCGTCTTTACCTGGATCGGTTTCATCATTGCGGAAGCTATTCCTTTCTTTAGCGATTTGATCGCCATCACTTCCAGTCTTCTCAACTCTGGATTCACGCTGTACTGGCCTGCTGTTATGTGGTTCATGCTACTCAAGAAGGGCAAATGGTACAGCCGTGAGAATATCTTCCCGGCTATTGTCAACCTCATCATCTTCATTATGGGTCTTGTCTTTTTGGTTGCAGGAACTTACTCGGCGGTTGTCGATATTGTAAGTGAATCATCACACATCTTCAAAGCAAAGACTAACATCATTTGCAGATTGATCAGTACGATCGCGGAACTGTCAAGAATGCTTTCACATGTGCTCCTCTTGGCTAAGATGTCAGCAGGATGGTCGACAGACTCAAAGTCAAGTCACCAAAGCGATGGGATACTCCATGTCACACATATGTCCATATCCCATATAATACAGCACAAAAGCACCACCGTAGGGGCCATTCGTAAACGTAGACGTGACATGTACAGCCTCAGACCCAAGTAGTTGCTAAGTGATGAGTCCATGCTAGCAAAAGATTGTTCTACTCTATTTATATATCTACTTCAGTAGCATCAATACTACCTCTATAACTTGGCTTGTTCAAGTCTTGTCAACTTGCGCAATGGGGGACCACTTCGGCTACCATCACCCTGCTTCACCATGTCCTTCCCAGTCGGTGCTCTAAGCCTCCACTTATGTCGAAGCTCTTCAGGAGCTTTATTCTCGTAGCAATCGGCAATATATCGTCCCAGCACAGGAAGAAACTTGAACCCGCTGCATAATCTGTCAGTACATTTCTTCCTGTCATGATCAAGGTAAACTCACTGTCCGGCACCACCAGTAGCCATGAAGATTCCTTCCCGAGCAGGGTGATGATCCACGATAAAGTCGCCCTCAGGCGTATCAGAGTACCAGCAAAGACGTTGTCTCAGCCACTCATGGTTACCAATCTCTGGTACAAGCTGTTGCAAACCCTCACGGAGAGCTTTTTCGGCATCCTCGGGGAGATAATTAGCAGTGGCGTTGTTCTCATCTCTCTTGGGGGTTGAGACTTTTCGGGATTGGCCTAGAGGATCTTCGGCGTCGAACTCTGTCGCCCATCCATAGCCGTGGCGTGCGATCTTGAGAATGTGTGTCTTTGGTGTAGGAGGGAAGACAAAAACTCCTGTGCTGAGATTGATGATGACGGGCATGTCTGCGAGTTTCTTTGCTTCTTGGGGAGTCAGACGAATGAAGCCAACTGGTTGACCTGAGCCAGACGAAGCATGGCTGATTGGAACTAGTCTGTTTGACCACGCTCCTGTCGCCAAGATAACTTGTGCAGCTGTGATGGGTTCTCCTTCAGCGACGTTGACGCCAGTGACTTTACGTCCACTGTACCGCAACGACAAAACACGTCCTCTTGCACCTGTGACGAAGGAAACACCAGCAAGACTGCACTCCATAGCCAACTGGCGTATACTCGACTCAGCATCAGCCCAACCACCAGTCTTGTTATAATACGCCTTCAGACCATCAAGCTTAGCCTGAACCGCAGGGAACGGCTTGCGAATATCGTGTGCATCCTCATACTCCTCCAATGTATCTCCCAAAGACTTGTTAGCACTCTTGCTCTGCTCGGCAAAAGAGTTTCCTGCTTTGTCCGTGAGCATCACAAAGCCTGACTGGTGGAAGTGGTCAGAGTATTGACCCGTCCAACCGTCGAGGGCTTCGCGAGCCATTTTGCCATAGAAGGGATCAGCGTATTCCACGCGAATAACACGGGAGATGTCAACGCTGCTTCCGTCTATAACGGGTGGGAGATAGCGATCTAGGACTGTGACATTTTGATAGCCTCTGTTCTTGAGTTCGAGGGCGGTTGAGAGGCCAAAAACACCAGCTCCAACAATGACGATGGGCTCGTTCTTGGCTGCTGGCTTTCTGGAGGTCATTTTGAAGATATGGTAGGAACAGTACTATAAGTGAGTGTATAATAAGAGTGAAATATGAAAGAGGACATGAGTAAAGGAAAGATCTGGATTTATAGTAGACGATATGTCAAGGAGACAACGGAAAAGTAGTGTAAAACTCCGTGTTAAGAGCCATTGACCAATCGTGTTTCACGGTATCTCAACAGAGAGGGTACGGAGAATTACCACGATAGTTCCCTACTAAACGTTAGAGTCACTAATAAACATATTATCCAAGAAACACTCATACTAAATGCTCAGATACGACTGAAAAAAAGAAAAGAAATTTATCTTACCAATTCTTCCCTGTATGAGAACTTCAATGACCCCAATTCCATCTCCAACTCCAAGGTCACGTGTCGGGATACTTGTCCTTGGTGGGCACGGAGTCAATTCCATCTCCCCCAATCCTCACCAAACAACTTACACGCCTTTCCCCAGTATCGACTAACCAATGTACATGTATACCCTGTCATTCTAAAACCCACCGTCGAAGTGGTCATGTCATCTCATTCCGAATCATCCGTGCGACGTGCTTGTGAGAGCTGCCGGTGAGTACCAATGGCATGGATCTCAAATCTGACGAAGTAGGATACTGACTTCATCGACGCAGACGCAAAAAGACGAAATGTACTGGCGAAAGACCTATATGTTCTTTCTGTGAGCGTTTGAAGCAGGATTGTGTCTATTTGCCGAGGAATAGAGAGACTGTTAAGAGAAAGAGGAGGACATCTAGAGCGTGAGACAGCTAATGCCTCTTGTAAGCTGTACTGACAAAGACCCAGAGATCGAGTTGTCAATTTCCGAGAGGACGCCGATGGGATAAATGAGCTTCTTGGGTAAGAAACAGCGATTCTACCTGTAACTGACTGACTGACATCAACAGACCGCATGCCGCCTCGTCAAGTACTGGCTCAGCCTTGACACCCGACTCATTACCAAGACAGAGAAACAGGACAAATTCCACGATAGAAAGAACCTCAAGACGCATAAACAGGATAAACATCCACGACGAACCCTCATCATCTTGGTACCTCTCCTCATCCTGACTACTGTACCCTCTAATCATCATCAGGTCTTCTCTACCAGAAGTAAGCCCATCGTCAGCTTCAATTGACAATGCAGTACAAGAATACCGAAGACGGCTGTACTTCCAGCCATTACCTCTCTTCGATCCTCAAGGTCTAAGAGAACGCATCGAGAGATTTCCCATGTTTTTACAATGGATCTTTCTCGCGCTTGCACTCTCGAATCTTCCGTATGATGCGAGCAGCGCTAAGGAAGCGGACCTTATCCATTCTCATGCGAGAGCTGCGCGAGATACAGTATTGGAACTCGCCATGCGAGGAACAGCTCAGTTGGAAATCTCACAAGCGTTGTGTTTACTCGCGCTGGGCGATATACTCGGTACTACAACCCTCACTTTACCAGCACGAAACTAATCATCAACCCACAGAAGGAAGACCGGCCCTCGCGTTAATGACGATAGGAGCAGTCGGAAGACTTGAACTCGTCCGCGGAGCATGTTACTCCGACTCCCCCAGCGACGCCAGTCTACGCTGCTACTGGAGTGTCTTTATCCTAGAAAAAGGCTTCACACCTCGTTTCACACTTCTATCCCAAACACACTCCAAACCAGAATATCCTCGCAGTGCCCGCGAGCCCTCACCACCAGCATACATAGGCGATGAAGAGTACGCACCAGACTTGGTCACCATCCGGGATGATCTAAGAACAGATCCCGGAATCACTTCCCATGCTGTACGCGCTGTATCTTTCTGCGGAGATGTGATATCGTATCTTCATGCTCTGCGTATAGGAAAGGCGGATAATCCTGCTGATACAAACTCCAACTTTTACCAATTAACCAATACGCTTTATGATCTTGAGTCAAGACTTGGACATATACATTTTGTTCGTAATGTGGGCTTTTCAGAAAGAACGCCAGAAGAGTTTGAGAGACATAGGGAATATTGGGCGCCGTGGTTATTGTTCCAGATAACGGCGCATGCGACGCAGGCGTTGTTGAATCATCCGTTTATTCACCTTGTTACTTTGCGACGAGCGAATCGACCATCGCAACCTCGACTGTTTCTTCAGCAGACGGTTGATCAAGCCATGTTTCATTCAGCGTGGGTTACGAGGCTGGTTCAAACGTGCATGGATCGAGGACTAATGGTTTACGATCCATTAATCGGGGACTTGGTAGCTGCGACAGCTACAATTCCGTGGTTATTCCAATATGCTCGTGACACAAAGGTTTCAGAAACATCAAAGGAAAACTACAGAAAATGCATCGATTTTCTAGAAAGTATGCCAGATCCTTCTCCAAGGAGTATTCAAAAGGTCCATCAACCACCCCCTCCAATTTCCAAGACTAACAAGTAGCAGCGAGAACTTTTACATCAGTTACAAAGCATGTCCAGCCAAGCCCATGATAACAACATGATAAGTTTCCAGCCTTCAAAGATCTGGCAGCTTATTGACTCTGATATCATGGACGCTGTAGCTCCACAGCCGACGACGGGAGAAGTGGTGGGTAATCAGGCTGATGCGTCCAAGACGACTGTGAGTGTGCAGACGACTTTTGTTCATCCTGTTGGCGAGAGGAGGACGGAACAGCGGCAGATTAATATGGCTGATACTCTTGTGGGTGCGGGGGATTTGTATGAAGGGTTGGAGCAGTATTCTTTGGATAGTATATTTTCGCAGCCTATGTTTATTGATCATGCTTGGTTGCATGTATAGTTTAATATTACTATAAGAATCACCTTTGATGATCATGCTTGGTATATGTTATTCATCTACTTGAAGATGCCCGAGTTAAGATTGAGTAGACCTTTTAGCGAGATGGCAAAGCCTCTCCTCAGTGCTTTACACATAACAACTCCTTCGAAACAGCACCCATAAATTAAGCCCACCGATGCACAAACTCATCCTTCTTAACACTCTTAGCCAAAGCCTTCTTATCAACAATCCCATCCACCTTCACCTTCAAACCCTCCACATCCTTCTCCAACGCAACAACCGACTCCTCAAACTCAGGATCAAGCATTTTGACCGGCCCAAACGGACTCTCCGCCAATATGTTATCACGCAACAGCTGAATCGCCAACCTCGCATCATCAAGTCTTGACGTAACACTCGTCTCAAAGCTCTCTTGTGCACCACGCATCACATCCGCCGTCTTATCCGAGCGATCTTTAAAAGCCTTGCTCAGAGCAGATACCTGGTCTTGGATGGACGCATCCTCTGTGTCGGGTAATGACAAAGAGAGATCACGCATGAGAGCTTCTATGGCGGGTTCGTCGAGGATTCCGGAGGAGCGACGTCTGTTTCTGCTAGTTGCGTCGCGACGGTTGCCGACTGTGCTGGCGCGCATGCGGATGGGTGATGGGTTCCGAATAGGCGATGCTGGCATAGCTGCTCGAAGAGACTTTTTCTTCTCTGGGGAGAGAGAGGCGGATGATTCGGCTTTGGCGGTGGCGATGATGGAGGATGCTGCTGCATTGTGGGACTTGAGGATTTCTACTCTCTCTGTGAGGAGTGTTATCTTGTCTACTAGATGATCCAGACATTCATTGACCTGTACAACGTTAGTGCTGCCATGGGCATTGCGGTTATGATGGAGGGACATACATATGTCACTGCCACAGCTGAGCGGCGCAGACTTTGTCCGCTTTGAGCATCTGTTGATTTGAGAGCTGGTTCCAAATGCTGTTGCTCAGCCGACATTTGTGCAACAGGTAGAATCTCAGAGTAAAGTGACTCGAGCTCTTCCTCGAGGGCTTTGACGTCGTCTTGAGTAGCAGACTTAACATCTCCTGAGCGCTCTGCTTCTAGGATGGCTTCGAGATAGATTCTGTCTAGTCTTGTACGAAGGGTCTCGACAGTTGTCTTGATCAATCTGCAAGAGTTAGTACAGTTAACAAAAGGTACGGGGTTGAACATACCTCATACAAGTTTCCCGTAGCTTCTCGATCCTCTTTTCCTCCTCAGGGTCCTGCTGATCAAGTTCCCAGCCAAGTTTCTGAAGGCTCAACAAGAGCTTATCATCAGATTGTAAAACAGTATCAACGGTTCTTTTCACATTAGAACGAGAGGTCTTGGCAATCTGCTCCAAATCCGCAACACGATACTCGAGACTCTGCGCCTCACCATCGACCTAAAACGGGATCAACACGATGACGAAGAAAGAGAGGGGGCCTGTGTTACCTCAAAAACCAGCTTCTTCAAAGCATGTTTTGTCTTGTCAAGACGCTCCTCTTCCAGATCCCTGCGCTCATGCTCCGCCTCATCACGTTTCTTCACCAAGCGCGCAAGAGCGTCTTGCTGCTGACGCAACGTCTCTGTCTGCTTAGTGATAGTCTCTGTAGACCGATTCAACTCTTCTATGGCTGCACGAATGTCATCTTCGTTCACCGCCTGAACTTCTCCCAAGTCATGCAGGTCAGCGAGCCGATCGACCTGTCCGCTCTTGTCAAGAGCAGTATACCTAGATGAAGTCAGAGACAAGAGTACACAAGAATAGGGTCACGACTCACAGTGCCAACTCATCACCCGTGAGGAGATTATCTGTCGCTAGATGCAGATTCGCCCACTCGACAAAGGTGGTGTCGGATAGGGCGCTGCGGATGTCGTCCTTTGTGGCGGGGATGCCGTGCGCGCGGGCAGCCTTGAGCAGCAGAGCTTCTGCGCGATCCCTGGGGCCGAGATCCATTTTGAGCCTGTGGAATAGCGAAGTGGCGTTTTCTCAGGTAACGTTGATGAAGGGTTTAATGTTGTACAGCCAACGTCTCGGTTTGTAGATTTCTGTTGATGGGGGGCGGTACAATTGAGAGTGATGTCAACCAAAACCAATTTGACTTGATCATGAGTGAATTTTGCAGTAAATAAACATGCGATGAACTCAGTGACACGGTGTACTAAAGAGCCTCAAAGATGTATCTCCAATGTCGATCTCGACATGAGTAGAAAATACAACGGGTATCCGAAGAAAGAAAATAATGAATAATCTGAGTGTCGTCAATTATTCGGTGAAAAAGCTGCAGTGTGTCGTGTCGCGAAGCTTGTATCTCTTCAAGTTGACGTTGGAGATAACCTCAGTTTCAATTGTTGAAACAAAACAAATTGACGACGTCGGCTGAAGATCCGAGACATTGGGCGGTCAAACCTAGACTACCCCTGTATTTTCTTTTTCAGGGGATAGCACAGCCTGAAGGACGATCATTTTCAGTGGGGTTACAGCACAAACATAACACAACACAACATGTAACATCTACAGCACATCTTGCATTGGTAAGGATCTTGTATTTTGGGACTATTGACTTGACGATGACTAGAATAGATCGTAACAGTTGTGCATTCTTTCTTGCATCAGTCAATGCAGGGGATAAATGTGCAGCTGTGTTGTACAGAGGATCCATTGATGGAGATAATGATGTTTACCTATATAAATAAATATTCACTTTACTCTGTCATTCTGACAGGATAATGTCCTCTCAAATAAGAGAAAAGACACGCCTAACAAACAGATTTACTTCATGTCTCATACACCTCTCATCGTTTGACAAGCCCATGTCGTGACCAGGGGACGTCACCATCACAACTCCTGCAAACGGTCATACAACACTCATATCACATATCATATCTCTGTAACACGAGTCTACAGCCCTTTTCTGTACATCAAACCCCACGGGGAATTAAGTCGTGTCTCAACTTCACAAATCCCGTATGACGTCCCCATGTCAAACAAACCCACCTCGTACCATTAAAAAGTAAAACAAATATCCTTCCTTCAAACAGACATCTACAAAGTCTCGACACGGATAGATTCTCCCTTTCAAAGGCCCGATCCCGTTCTTCCCGAGCAAACAACAAACTGATTAGTACATCCTGTCCCCCCATTTAGTCTAGATTCGTGGGATTCTCTTCGGGTTCCTACATTATCTTGTTCCAAAAGGAGATATGCCCACATTGATGGACATACTAGTTCAAACGGCTGTAAAATAAACCTGAAATCGAATGTTTGGGTACCCGGAATATGGTACCATTCACTGTAATGAAGTACTGCCAGTGCCAAACCTCTGCCCGAAGCTATCCACAACGGTCCCTGCCACTGCCAAACCTTTCCTTTCCCTTTTCTACTCCTATGACCTTTTTCGAGTCCTCTCAGATCCTTTTTAATTATCCTTCACCCTTCCGCAAATTTGGTTGCGAAAGGGTGTATCTAAACGTCCAACCACCTCATCCTCCTCCTTCTGGGCTGTGTATTATCACCAAGTAACACCATGTCCACCTTTAGAAACAACGTTTCTAAAATCCTCCGCTGTCTCAGTCCCTCAAATGAAGCCGACACCTCGAGGCCAGAGGTCCATTTGACCCAAACACTGTTTCAATCCATCCGAGACATGTCGCTATCAAACATTTGGAAGAAGCGATTCAACTTCCTCGCCGGCAATGTGCTTGAGTTTGGCTGGGTCGTTGTGATTTATCTCATGAGTGAGCTCATCATTTGGGGCTTGAGTAGGGCGCTGGCGCCCATACATCTCGAGTTCTTTTCTTCCATTTTTGGTATGATTTTGACCTTTTGCTGTATGGCTTTCGCCTACTTGTGCTTCAGTGGTGTTGATGATGTCTACCAAAGGCACATAAAGTCAAAGGTAAAGACCCTGATTGCATCTGTCGAATAGAACTGACCGTCATTGCAGGTGGACTTCATCAACGTCCATTTGGGTTTGGGATTTCCTATCCCTCTGGTAATGCTCAACCAGAGCGATATTCTCGGTGGCCGTGACATTGCCTGCATCATTGGCAACTTTGGTGCGTACTGATGCGGGAAAATGCTGGACAATATACTGACTCCCTTCCCTAGTTGTGACGAATCTTGCTTCGTGGGTCATGGTATTTGCTCTGTCGCTTCTCGTCATGACCTTTGCAGCAAGATGGAACCAAGTCTCAGACGACTTCTGCCTCCCTCAGGCTCACACAGAAGTCCCGCCCAGGATCGAAAACAGCTGGCTCTCCGACTCGACTCTTGATCAAGTACCCCAGCCCATCTTGGGTCGTCGCGAAAAGACAAACCAACCAGCACCCGACCGAGAGACTGCCCCTTCCACAGCAGCCAGTCAACGATCATCCATCGCCCTCAAAGATCCCATCGATGCTTCCCGAGTGTGGCACCTCTGGACATCCAACTTCCCACTATTGGCCTCATTCATGGGCATCTTCATCGTCGGCGCACCAATAGCCGCCGCTGCCAACGAAGACCGCATTCTCGATGGGTGTGTATTGTGGTTCATATGGGCACTCACCCTACGCCTCCAACGAGAAGTCAGAACCGCCAAGATAGGCGCCGACATGCCCAACTTCAAGAACGCGATCGTCACGCTTATGAATCCTGTTCTGTTCACGACTCTTTTGATGACGGCATACACCCGGGCCAAGGCTGGAGCATATGGCTTCCAAAGTCTGTCCAAGGTGCTGGAGGATTTCAGCAGCGGCACTCCACTTTACGTCCTCTGGACTTCGGTGGCCACAGGAACACCTCTTTCGGATGACCGCACTCCGTGGTTTGGTGCTGGTGATGCTGCGCTTTCGATTCTTGAGTGTGGTATCCTGATATGGGGTTTCAAATTGTACGAGTGTCAGCGGCAGCTATTCAGCTTGGCCGGACTGTTGACAGTGTTGATTGCGACAGCCGCTGCAGCCGGCAATGTCTTTGTTTCTGTTCTCTCAGGAAGCTTGATCGGTTTAGAGCCGTCTGAAGCGCTATCATTCGCCGCACGAAGCACAACATTGGCACTCGCCAAGCCAGCAATGGCAGCATTGGGCGGAAACCTCGGTGTTAACGCCGCCCTCGTGGTGAGCAACGGGATCTTGGGTCAACTTTGTTACCCCTTCGTACTGGACAAGTTGGGCGTCAAACGAGAAAACCTCAGATCCGAAAATAGCATCTCTGAGTCAGACGGCAGAAGTTCACGCTTAAGCCTCAAACCCCTGCTAAAGACAGCTCAGCAAGATCTAGCAAGCGGCGACGACCCCTTCACCATTTCCGCCGGCATCGCCGTCGGTATCAATGGCGCAGCAATGGGTGTCTCATATCTGTACGAAACAAAAAGTCGCGCTGCTCCATACGCTGCTCTCGCAATGACGGTATCCGGTGTCATGACGGTGGTTTTCACAACGGTAGAACCCTTCAAGGGAGCCGTTTTGGACTTGGCCAGAAAATAAGAAAAGACGGCGATAGATCCAGGATAGACGTTTGACGCACGTTGAATATGCCTGTTTGTTTAGAGTTATATACTTGCTTAGAAAGACGGATAGAAGGGCGAAAAAGAGCAAGCCAGTTGTGGATGGGGTACTGTAAAAATTTAGATCTAGGCAGAGTAATGTAAAAAGACAAGACTTGATAATACACAACCTCACTGAAGTTCATAATATGCGTCACGGGTTTAAAAGTGCTGAAGTCTGCGGGAGAGGGACGATAACGATGCGCTCTGCTTTGTCAATTTACAACGTTTGATAATTTATATATTTTTTTCCAATTATTCCAAACTGTGAAACAAGTCAGTAACAAGGTCTGGATTCATTTTGAGAAAAGACTTACCGCTCAATCAAGTGCAGACCACTGGCCGTCTCGACAATCTCGCTCATGTTGCCTGGAGAAAGACCAAAAGAAGCATCTTCAAACTCCTTCTGCATATCTCCCCTGCCAAAGTATCCCAAATCTCCACGCTTGCGAGCTGAAGAGCAGTCGGACTCGGTGAGAGCAAGTTCGCCAAGGCTGACACTTCCAGACTTGATCTTTTGCTCGTGCTCCTTGATGATCTCGAAAGCCTCCTCCTTGGAGCGAGTAATCTCGGCCTGTTGCGATTGAATTAGTCAGCTGTTGAAGGACCATTGGGGTAGGTAGCATGCTACATACCTCTCTCCAGCTGCTGGGTCGTCGGCTGTCGCGATGCTTGACGAGAAGATGGGCAGCGCGAATCTTGCCCTCGGGGACACCAGGAACTGCACCAGGACGCGAACCAGCGCTATGGTTTGTGGCCATGTAGTGCTTGAGCTTCTCGGTGTCGGTGCCGGAGGGGGGTTCCCATCGCGACAGCTTCTCGGCCGAGTTGAAGTAGTAGGGGAGGTTCTTGGAGTTGGAGTGTCGGACCTCCCAGCCAGGAGGAAGACCGGTGTCAGCCTGCGCAGATGTTAGTAAGTTGTATGGGGAAAGTTGAGGCCATCCATGGAAGTCAATGGAATTGAACGAATGAGGAGTCGTAGGGAGCTTGGTGTTGCTTACCATTATGTCGGTGTTGACTTGTTAGTGGGTATTAGAAGAGTTTGAAGGGAGCTGAGTACAACGTCGTAGATGTGGTATGTATGGTCGAATTGTCGTCTTGAGTGAAAGAAAAAGTAGGTATGTTGGTAAAGTAAGCTGGAGCTGATGGAGCTGGTTATGGGTTATCCATTGCTGTTTCTGCGGGATGAACGGCACGTCATTGTTCCAGTAGTTCCATGGACCATAGCCCCCCTCTCACCTTAGCAACGCTACATGGCAACCAGCGCGCGGGGTTTGACGCGGGGTGTCCATGTCTAGTCTATTCACTGATAGGTTCAAAGAACTACCCTGCAGTGATACTCCCCTTGAACCAAGACGCCTTTTCATCTTGACGAGGGATAAAATCCAACTTGGTTAATAGATTTGACCCAATAGAGAGACATCTTTTCAATTTGGGGGTCATGGGGCTGATTGTAGTGGATGCGCAAACAAGGGGTTTCGTTGTCACCAGACTCGTAGCACTAATATTAGGAGTCGAAGTTTCTTTTTCCTTTACTTCCGGGCCTCAGGGTATTAGAAAAATTGACCGCTGGAAGCATAAGAGACGAAATTAGTAGGTCACTTTATGCCCCTTGTGCTATAGTTCTTAGACTACTTATTTTTATTCCCTAAGACTTAGGACGCCATTTTTTCTGCTACCCAGGACCGGGAACTAAAAACACAGAGTCTCAAGCTGGGTTTGTGAACGTGTGTCTACCATAGAGTGTCCACCTCAACTTGAAGGCAATCTCTTGCCGTCAGGTTGTAGGTCTTATGCCTCAATGGAAAGCATTAAATCAATATCCCCAGCCCATCAAATCCCCTTGCCCTACCCGATATGCAGTAGGGACGTGTACATACATGCTGTACGTTGACATCCAGTCAATCCGGAATGATATGCAGGCCTGTCACTCTCCTTCTAGCCCTGAACCTTGTCCAGAAGTTAAAAAGCTACGTGGTGCGGCCCTGATTTTAATTGCCAGCCCTCAGGGTATCAGAAAAATTGACCGCTGGAAGCATAAGAGACGAAAATAATGAGACACTTTATGCTTCTTAGGGTATAGTTCTTAGACTACTTATTTTTATACTCTAAGTCTTAGGAGGCCATTGTTTCTGCTACCCAGTAGCCAGCCAATAGGTAGTGCCCAAGAAAAAAGGCTCTAGTTTTATGGGATTCTATCTGTGCGTGGAAATGGAAGCAGGTTGTAAGTAAATGCGATGAGAGCTTGGATCATAAAGACTAGAGCGGTGAAAGGCTTGAAATTGCTTTGAGAGGTTTTTTCCAATGATTTGGTTCATTGGATTTTGTGACAGAAATGGCTTGCTTGATGCTATGCTATAGGGTTGACTTACACCTTCATCAGCTCTCATCGTAAGCGTTGGACTAAAGCATCGATCGGATCGTATTCCCGTCAAAACAGCACAGATGAATTTAATTAGACCTACTTGATGATTTTACACGATTTTTAAAGTTTAACACTGATTAATTAGACTTATAAAATGATTGTCGAATTAAAGTGCGTGGCGCAAATAATTACTTGCATTAAACACTTTAACTCGAGTCTCGACTCACACCGTAAGTATAAGCTCACTCAATGCTGAGACAAAACAGGACTGAGATGTACTATTGTGTAAGTGGATTACTGAGAAACATGGAAGTGGGCTGTAATTTAGCTGGTTAAACACCGCTCTAGTGACGTATAAAGTTGAGGCTCAAGGCTTCAATATTTCCGTCAAAGGTTACTGAGATCTGATGGTCTAAGTTGGCTTTGAGTATTGTTAGTCGTGATTAACTTGGACCTTGGTGCTTGTTTATCCTCACTACGAAGCATACTATAATGGGTACGTACTCATACACGTGGACACGCCTGAGGCCTTTTCTGTTGGTCGTGTCTCAAATACTGTCTTGGTGCGATCGCGATGGTCTCGTGGACCTCTTCGAGACCTTCATGTGCCCTTTAGTGATCATTTGTCCCGCGCCTACATCGTTTGATGTGGCAGGAAAGCGTGTTCCTGCATCCGCCTTTACGTTGACTGATCAATCACCAAGTAGTATTTTGATGCGTGTCTCTTGTGTGCATACAGTCCCTATCGTGACAGATGTTACATTGTGCCTGATTAACGCACAAGTGATGATGTGAACAGCCCCTGTTTGTCCAGCCTTGTGTTTTTAACGTACAAACCTAGACCTGGTAAGCATCGGGAATATTTAGTTACAAAGTTAACCAATGAGAAAGTTAACACGGTGTATATTCACGCCTTGTCGAATATCTTCTGGCTGCCTCTAGATGAAATGCTCCCAAGGCATCACCGCTTCATACCTAATCAAGAATTATCGACTCGTTCAAGCCGTGAGTCACCACAATTAAACCCTGTCAGAAAGGAAAGTCCCCAGTGTTTTTGCCTTGCCACCTGCATTTCAGACCGTGAGATAGAGGGAATGGGAGTCAGCCATAGCAAGGCGCTGCAAAAGAAATCAGATTTTTGTCTGCCCGCCCACGTGTGACCGCCCACACGAGGCCACGGAGGGATGAAACTATGGAACTGACTTGTATGCCTGGAATCAACGTTTGTGCCTTGGTTTTGTTCAAGAGTCATTCGCTACCCATCCCCTTACAAAACCCGATCACCTAGCCGCCCAACCTTGTAGCTTTGTTCTGTCTCCTCTTGTTCTATAATTTAGACTCGAATTATTCTTCTGTACTAGATATTATTCAACTCTAAAACAATCTTCATAAACCTTGACAATTATTTCCTTACAATATATTGGTTGTTTTATCCCAACTCAAACTCAGCCCAACCACACAAAAGCCAAAAAACCAGGCAGTCAACTCAAATTCAGTACCCGAAAGGAAAAGTGGGACAAGGAAATCAAAGCCTCCCCTCCTAGACTATTTTATTAGCACGCTACCTTCCATCAACTCTCCCCTTCTTCTTCCTCTTACATCAACATTTCGACCTCTGCTCCCGACTCGTCTTTAATCACGGCTTGAAGATACAAAGCATTTCAACTTTTGCATTTGCTCTTTGCATTTACAATAAGTAAAAAAACATTCCGTTCATACTCGAACCACTACACAACAACGCGACCGACACAATGGCGACTCCCCAATCCACCACCTCTTACGAGGCCACCGACAGTGACAAGAAGCTCGAGCAGATTACTTTCCGATTCTGCTCTGAATGCTCCAACATGCTGTACCCTAAGGAGGATCAGGATGCTCACAAGCTCCAGTTTACCTGCCGAACCTGCCAGTACACCGAGGACGCCAAGTCTACCTGCGTCTTCCGCAACAACCTCAACACCTCGGCTGGCGAGACCGCCGGTGTCACCCAGGATGTTGGCTCCGATCCGACGGTTAGTGACCTTCCACCTGTTCTCTGCCACGGTTGTGGTGGAGTCATTTACTGCACCTCTTGCGGCAAGCCCGATTGCCATATGGTTGCCTCTTTGAACAAGATCAGTCAGCCCATCACGGGCATGTGCCAGTTCACCTTGCCATGGGAGGACCCTTTCACCGCCTACGATGAGGAGATGATGGACGAGGACTCTGATGACGCCAAGACAGAGTCTGATGACTTCTTCTCCGACGTGAGCGAAGAGTTTCTTGACGAGATCTCCATGATGTCCGACTCATGAGTTTTCTCTTTCAACACGAACTGTACACCCGCATCACGACGACTATGAATATGACGACATTATTGGCACGAACATTATTACTTTTGGGCTGGCTGGCACATGCTCGGGCTTTGGTATTATACACCGGCGGTAAAACATACCGACCGTGACATGACAAAGTTTAAGAGTTGGAAACAGCAGTTGGAGCACTGGGTGGCTCGCGTTTTCTTTGGAACCCGCTTGTCATCGCTTAAAGACTGCTGGCTGACTTTATTTTTCTTTTGCGCGCTGCAGCTCCCGCGATCTACAAAGACCTGCCCTAGTTGCCAGCACACCGAAGCTGTCTTCTTCCAGTCTCAGCAGCGAAGCGCTGAAACCGGCATGGTACGTTGTTCATGGTCAACATGCCAATCACCTCGATACTAACAAGGTCAGAAACTGTTTTACGTCTGCTGCGAATGCGGTCACATTTTCACTTGAGCGAGACCTTGTATCGATACCCAGGCACCGACACGTCGCTGTGCAAGATGTTCGCATTATCTGTATTTGGCAAGGCGTTTACAAAAGGTTATGACAAGGTTTCTGTCATGGGCGCTGGGTGCTTTTTAGAAGGAAATGGAACCTGTATTTTAAACTTGATCCTGTATTGCTGCAAATGGCAGTATATGTGCTTGGAGGAAGAAATTGAGCTACAACCAGCTGCAGTCTGCAGTCTTGGTTTTAATAATTGACGACCCATATTATGTGATGTATTGTGTGAACATATTGTGAATGTCATGAGCTGAAAGGTGTTTTTATTCTCGCATCAACGCCTCGCATATGCCCGAGTATGGTATTCATAATTGTACAGTATTCCACTCGTACACGGCTGTTGTCAGCCAACCTCGCTCCCGTAGTCTATCCTGTGTTTTTATAAATCATCACCCATCCCCTCACTTCCTCAAATTCGTGTCGTAATTGTTTATGCCTGCATAGGAGCCATGGATAAGATCTTGCTCCACTTCTTGCGCTTCAACTCTGCGCCAACAGCACCGTTGATACGTGATCCGACGGGGTCACCAGACTTGTTCAACAAAACACAAGCATTGTCGTCGAACTTGACAATTGATCCGTCGGGGCGCTGTGTAGGGTATCGGGTTCGGACGACGACGGCGTGACGAATGTCACCTCGCTTGACCTTGTTGGCGGCAGACATACCGGCCATACCACCGGAGGAGCTACCACGCTGCTCTTGGACGACGACGACGAGACGGTCACCTGAGTAGAGTTAGTCATCGGTCGAGTAGCTGACAATCGTTCGAGTCGTAGGTATTATCGTGGGAGGTTATCGTACCGATTCGGGCATGTCGCTTTTGGCCAACGACCAAGACGCATTCAACAAGGGCAGCGCCCGAGTTGTCGATGCAGTTAAGCATTGTCTACATAGTCAGTATAAGGATATATAAATTTGGATTGGAATCACCTTTAATTGAATCATCTTGACTGTGTATCCGCACGCGGAGGATCGATAGCTCTACTCTCACCACGGTTCAACTCGGGATATCGTCAACTTGCCCAACTGAACTTTTCGACTAGCATCACGTGCACACAGCCACAGCTGAGATTCAGCCACATATCGATTAAACACTCGATTAAACACCGCCCCACCCGTCGCCTGGCCAATGCCCCCAAACCGGCCTTGATCAGGGAAGACTGTACAAATCAACCCCTAACCTACAAGGCCGGCGAGACACTAACATGTCATTCCACCTTGGTCATCTCTTCCCTCCTTCAAGTCCGATTCCTTGAGAGGTTTATACGTTATATCGCCGTTCCCTCACCAGACTCTGAGCATAATTTGCCTTTATATCATTCTTTATCGAAAGAAACTTCAATCTCCACTGCCCTTGCTTAGGCTATGACGTTGCGGCACGAATGAACTTAACTAGAACAACATTCATTGAGATCCTCTTCTCTCCTTCACCTCTGGCATTTGTGCTTGGCAGAAGCTGAAAAGCAACGATCGTGGCTCCGACAAGGCTGTGATTCAGTGAACCGATCGACATCTCCGCTCTTTTCTCGCTCGGACTTTTAGTCTCTTGAGGGACACGTACGCTCCTTTATCCGACGGCAGTATCAACAGCACGAGTCTCTTGACAGAGACCTCGAGTTTGGCAAGATGCCTCCTTCACAGACTGCGGGCAACAAGAAGCCACGCATGACACTGGCTCAAGTGTCAGCATATGATGACATTCTCACTGACGCCCTGGTTGATCATGTGAGTGGTTTACGATTGAGTATCCTATTAAAAGGCAATGCGACTCTAACACAGCTAGGTCTTTTATTGGACAACAGTTCCCAAGAATCGCACATCTTATCACCCCTCGCGAGGTGTAAAGGAGGAAGAAATTGGCAAGATTCTTCAGGAAGAGGTGGTTCTGAAGAAGGATTTGGAGAGTGCCGAGAAGAAATTGTTGACAACAAACGGACTCAAAAGATTTCACAATGCATTGAAAACCGACAAGGAGAAGGACGATTTCCGAAAACATCTCAGACGTTATGTACAGATTTATCTTCCGGATTGTCCTTGGGAGGTCAGCTCAACGAACCGATACACGATTGTCAGCCACGAGGCAGCCGTAACAGCCAGACGAGCCATACGGCGCAACGAAGCCATCAAGTATTTGTCAGGTGTACAGGTCGTAATCACACCAGAGGAGGAGCGGGCAATCTCGTCTCAGAAGAAGGATTTCAGCATTGTCGTTAGTTCACGAAGCAAGTGCACAAGCCTTTTCATGGGACCTGCTCGATTTGCGAATCACGATTGCGACGCAAACGCTAAACTTATGAGGACGAGCCATGCAGGGATCGAGATTATCGCAACGAGAGCGATTGAAGCAGGAGAGGAAATCACAGTCACGTACGGAGATAACTACTTTGGCGAGAACAACTGTGAGTGTCTGTGCAAGACATGTGAGGACCTGTTGAGGAATGCTTGGGAGCCACAAGGGGGGACAGTGCCAGTTCGAACAGGCATTGAGCAGAGTCAGTCGGATGGTTACTCACTTCGACGACGACGAAGAGATGATAGTATTTCTGGCTCTTCACGAACACCATCAGTTACCCCCGATATGCGACCACGGATTACGAAGGCCAATTCGAGAGGATCACTACTGGCTCGAGATTCATCATCTATTAGATCTCCATCTGTCGAACAAACCAGTCGCAAGCGAACGCACGATATTCTGGCTACACCGCCCAAGACACCAGCGAAGCGGCAAAAGCTTGGGATCCAGCCGATAATCTCAGACTCTTCATCGCGCGGCACATCTGTCACGGCTAGTGATTCAAGTGGAGCTATCGAGACAGATGTCACTTCACCTGAGAAGGAGACCCCAGAGCCTATGCAGACACCATTGAAGGGCGTATCAAAGCAGAACAATGAACAAAGCAGGATCGCACCCGTCTCACCACAGAGCACGGAGGGTTCGCGATCACCACATCAGAAGAATGGGACTACGTCGAGCAATCGAAGCAGTTTGGATACTATGTCTATTCAAGCTATTTTGAACGATCCACTAGAGTCTGAGATGGAAAGTGAACCTGAGGCCAAGAAGTTGGAGGAAGCAACAGTGGTACCTCCACCAGTTGAACCAGTTGCACCGATTGCAACCAGCATTGAGGCAGTCGAGGAGGGCCAAGCGGCTGATGAGGAACAGCCAAAGCGAAAGAAGGCACAACGTCGTGTCTACAAGGAAGACACACCCCCAGCTCGAGTACGAACACCGGGCGATTACCTCCTTACACCGCTACTTTTATCAGAACCCGAGATGGCTTGGATTCAGTGCACCATCTGCGACGGTTACTTTGTACAACAAAACGCATACTTTACACGAGCTTCATGTCCTCGCTGCGAACGACACTCAAAGCTTTACGGATACATCTGGCCAAAGACGGACAAAGCCGGACCTAATGACAAGGAGGAAAGAATTTTGGATCATCGCACAATTCATCGATTCTTGGATCCTGATGATGAGCGAAGGATAAGAAATCGCAAGAGTTTTGGAGTCCTCAAAGCGAATACGGAAGAGACTGAGGATCTTGAACGAGGACGAAAGCGGCACAGCACAGTTGGCTTAATTGGAAGGATTGCTCCAGCGACAGAACAAGACTTGGGTCACAGAAGGAGCGGAAGGTTACGAAGAGTGAACAGTAGGTTGCTTGACCCTTGATATCGTGGTCAGATCGTACATATATGCTTTTTTTGTTTTTGAGGCGAGCGGGATTTATTTGTATATTTTCAACAAAGAGTGATCAGGTTGGTTACACCTCTTGGTCTATTACTACTACCTACCTAGTATAGATAATCGACCCACCATCTGGGCAACGTTATTTATTATAAATGCTTCAACGTTAAATAATTGTCCGCTCAAATGTCCGACCGAATAATAAAGCCGAAAATTAATGCACGTTCCCCAGGACAGTTCACCTTGACGATTTTTAATGACGAGATTGATAATCACAACGTCATTGGCGCATTATGTTTCAGCAATGTAAAGATATATAAACTGTCATTCCCATAGAGTTTCATCGACTGTGATATCTCAATCTCAACAACGACAATCTCAAAATGGCTGCCTATCTCACCAATCGAATTGTTCACCCTCATCACGGCATTCCCGTCTCGAGGCCTGAAACTCCTGCACCTGCAAAGACTGAAAAGTGCAGCCATCCCATTCCCAACGTGGCAGCCAAAGGCGTTCCCTTTTTCACCCCAGAACAAGATCCCCCCGCTGGTCTGGCCATCAAACCCGAGGATGGAAGACCTGTACCTAGATTATTCCAACCTCTCAAGATCCGAGGTGTTACGATGCAGAACAGGATCTGGGTGAGCCCCATGTGTCAGTACTCTTGTCATGAGGGTTTTATGACACCCTGGCATATTACTCATTACGGAGGCATGGCTCAGCGTGGTGTAAGTGGCGTTTCTCCAAATAACAAAAACGGTAACTAACGTGAATAGCCTGGACTTATGATGGTTGAAGCCACTGCTGTGCAGGCCAATGGTCGTATCACACCCGAGTAAGTTTTTAACAGACTTTCGTATCGTGTGGAAACTTACAGACAAAGGGATGCTGGAATTTGGCTAGACGCCCACGTCGACACTCTCCGTAAAAACGTCGACTTTGCACACAGCCAAAACACAAACATCGCTATCCAACTCGCCCACGCAGGCCGAAAAGCAAGCTGTGTAGCCCCATGGCTCAGCGCCGGCGCCACAGCTACAGAGGAAGTCAATGGCTGGCCCGATGATGTCGTAGGACCCAGCAATGAACCTTTCAACGAGCATCATCCTACGCCTCGAAGCATGACTATCCAGGAGATCAACCAGCTCAAGAAGGATTTCGTCAAAGCTGCCATCCGTGCCGTTACTGCTGGTTTTGACGTGATTGAGCTGCACTTTGCGCATGGGTATCTCGTCAGCTCTTTCTTGACGCCTAGCGTTAATAAGAGAACTGACCAGTACGGTGGAAGTTTCGAGAACAGAACTCGTCTTGCGCTTGAACTTGTGGAAGAAGTTCGTGCTGTTATCCCAGAGACTATGCCTCTCTTTGTGCGATTCAGCGCTACGGATTGGCTCGATACTAACCCCGAGTACAACGGCGAGAGCTGGACCGTTGACCAAGCTGCCAAACTATCTCAACTCTTTGCTGAGCGCGGCGTTGATGTTATCGATGTATCAAGTGGCGGTAACCACCCCATGCAGAAAGTAAAGGGTGGACCAGGTTATCAGGCCGGGTTCGCAAAGTACATCAAGAAAGAAGTAGGCGATAAGATTCTCGTCAGTACGGTTGGCAGTATCAAAACAGGAACTCAAGCCGAGGAGCTTATTTCTGGTGGTAAAGACGAAAATGATGTACCAGTTGATCTTGTTGCTGCGGGACGAATGTTTCAAAAGAACCCTGGTCTTGTTTGGGCTTGGGCGGATGATTTGGATATTGAGATTCAGGTTGCGCATCAGATTGGGTGGGGATTTGGAGGGAGGGCGACGAAGAAGGCTGGGCATGTCCAGATGAGTCTTCCTGAATAGAAAAGAAATAGAAATAGAATTGAATTGTTGGTATAGAGGTCAAAGTACATGCATGCGAATGGGACGAATAGGAAGGCAGTGATGTTTGGGATATGTCCTGTTTTGGTAATTCATCCTGTGAGTAGTCTGGGCAGAGATGAGTGACATGCGAATCCATGCTTGGTGTCAAATTATTTGTCCATACAGCACTGTCTTGAAGGCTTAAACATATCCTCCTAGCTCATTCATGCTCGGATATTGTCAGTTACTTCTTCTCAGTCCATTGCTTTTCCAATCACCGCCCTTCCTCTACCCGTTTCTCAATGATGAGAGGTTTCTTCTCATCTACCTGTACGCTAATGTAAGTATACATTCTCCTGTATTCATCACTCAGCTTACTTGGTTCTGGAGATCATTTGGTTCCGAGAAAGCCTTGTTGATTGTGTAGTAGACATCATTCTTCCACTCCGTCACTTGGGCCCCAAGGCCGATGTAAAGTGTATAAGCAGGATGCATTGTAATTAAGTGTATGAACTTGAGTAACAACTTGAGAGAAAGGAAAGAGTTTTTATTTCGATTTGACACCTCATCATGTCAGCGTCAGCAGTTGATCTCATGTAAGCACCCTATCTATTCTAGCTGGTTGACTGGGCTGACGGGTTCTAGCCAAGATGTGTGAGATGGTAGGTCTTGGGTGTAAGACTGAGTGGCCAATTGAAGGAAGAGGGTTGGTACAGTAGATGTTGCATGCGCATTTATTAATTATACACAAGTGTTTTATTTAAGTGGTAACTTTGTTGATATGCAGGTAGGCTCATGGAATGCGGTGGCTGCATGTAGGCAGAGTAGACCGAGGATTCCGGGACTAAACATACAAGATCCCTGCATGTCAATATACTCTTCTAATGTTTATGTAAATTGCCTATCTCGTATTCTTTTTCTTCACCGTCTCCAATGAGAATAAATAGAGATTAATCGGTGAGTGTCATGCAATAAGTTCCTGACCAACCGACATGACATAATATCCATATCTCAGTTGTTCGTTACTAAACAGAACATTTACATATCAGCATTTTAAATTATACAGTAAAGTCCTACATTCAACTGATACAACCCTTGTAGTCAAATATAAGTTCTATACAAGTGTTGGTTATCTTCATTCGCATGAATAATGGTATCAAGATAAGACCTCCAGGGTAAGGTCACCGCCAAGACACGGGGAAACAGCCCTGAAATCCAGACCAGGCAAAGATAAGCAATGCCTCGGGTTCCTGGCAGGGCAACCAAGCTAAGCTGCAGTAGCTCAAGATCATCACGTCACAAGCACTGGAGCTTGTATCACCTGCCCCCAGGACCTGAATGAAACCCTTCTTCTACCTCACCGTTTCATCCATCTTCTTCTTCCTTCATCATCACAACAACTAACAAAATGACAACAAAGGGTCTCTGTCTGGTCGCTGCTACGGCCGCTCTGTCGGGCGTCTCAGCTCTTCAGATCCCTCTCAACCTCCAAGTCCCAAAGCTCTCATGGGGTCCTTTTAGCGACGATCTTCCTCTGGTTGATACCAAGGAGTTGCAGAAGAGCATCAAGCCTGAGAATCTTGAGGCGCGAGCGAAGGATCTGTATGAGATTGCTAAGAATGGAGAGGAAGAGTATGGTCATCCTACTCGCGTCATCGGCAGCGAGGGTAAGTTATCGCCGACATCGGCATTTATCATTGACTAACTGACTGGTGAATAGGTCATCTCGGAACGCTGTCGTACATTCACGCTGAATTGGCCAAGCTAGGTGGCTACTACTCCGTCTCGAACCAGCAATTCCCTGCCGTTTCAGGCAACGTCTTTGAATCGCGACTCGTTCTCGGCAATGACGTTCCCAAGGAGGCTGCCCCCTTGGCTTTGACTCCTCCTACAAAGAACAAGGAACCTGTCTACGGAAAGCTTGTTCTCGTTGACAACGAAGGATGCGACGAGTCAGATTATCCCAAATCCGTCGAGGGAAACATTGCGCTCATCCTCCGTGGAACTTGTCCCTTTGGAACAAAGTCTGGCAACGCTGGCAAGGCGGGTGCTGTCGCGGCTGTTGTGTACAACTACGAGAAGGGTGATGTTCACGGAACTCTGGGAACTCCTTCTCCTGATCACATCGCTACTTTTGGTCTTGGTGGTGATGAGGGCAAGGCTGTTGTCAAGAAGATCAAGGATGGCGAGGAGGTTGACAGTATTGCTTACATTGACGCCGAGGTCAAGACTATTTCTACTACCAACATCATCGCTCAGACCCGTGGTGGCGACCCTGAGAACTGTGTTATGCTTGGTGGTCACAGCGACAGTGTTGCCGAGGGTCCTGGTATCAACGACGATGGCTCAGGCAGTATCTCTGTGCTTGAGGTTGCCGTCCAGCTGACCAAGTACCGCGTCAACAACTGTGTCCGCTTCGCCTGGTGGGCCGCCGAGGAGGAAGGTCTCCTCGGATCCGACCACTACGTCTCTGTCCTTTCCGAGGAGGAGAACCGCAAGATTCGTCTCTTCATGGACTACGACATGATGGCCAGTCCCAACTTTGCCTACCAGATCTACAACGCCACCAACGCTGCCAACCCCAAGGGATCAGAGGAGCTGCGCAACTTGTACGTTGACTGGTACGAGGAGCAGGGTCTCAACTACACCTTTATTCCCTTTGACGGTCGCAGTGACTACGATGGTTTCATCCGTGGTGGTATTCCCGCTGGCGGTATCGCTACTGGTGCTGAGGGTGTCAAGACTGAGGATGAGGTTGAGATGTTTGGTGGAGAGGCTGGTGTTTGGTATGACAAGAACTACCACCAGATCGGTGACGATCTGACCAACGTCAACTACACTGCTTGGGAGGTGAACACCAAGGTAAGTCAAAATCATCACATGTTTTGATACAGTAACACTAACGTAATACCCCACAGCTCATTGCTCACTCTGTCGCTACCTACGCCAAGTCTTTCAAGGGTTTCCCTGAGCGATCTATTGAGGCTACTGTCCAGACTGAGACATACTCCGACAAGACAAAGTACCACGGCAGCAAGCTCTTTATGTAAGAAGTGGCTGTCTGTTTCATAGCATAGCATTAGTTCGTTTCTGTAGCATTCATAGCACACACGCACTCCTAGTAATGGCTGATTAATTGATTGGATGGATATCTCTACGTTAAATAATTGCAAATGCCCAGCTAAGCTAAATCGACTCCATGTGGAAGAAACAAGAAATCGTTACACATAAAAACAACCCAGAACAAAAAAAGATGCCTGTCTAAATCCATCCCCAACCAATAGTAATGGAACGACTTCAACCTTAACACCGACTTTGCATATTTGTCATCTTTTTATCTAGATGACAGGAGGGGGAGGAGAGTTTGTTTCATGATATACTCTCGAGACAAAAGCCTCATCACGCTGATGTAACATTGTACGGAGTCCCAACCAACACACCACCAGTGGGAAACTCGCAGCTGCCGACCTGTGATGGTGCTGCGCCGGTGTAGTACTCGAAATCATCACGCAACTCCCTCAACTCTATAGGCAGAACAATTTTGGATAAAGCCTTTGGTGTGGTGAGGTTGGCGAGGGTTCCTGAGTATGGTGACGACGATGTTGACCATGACGAAGCCGGAGGGCGGTGCCCCACATTGACGGGGGTGATCTCGGGGGATTCGGTGATTGAGACGGTCGTCTTGGCGGCCGAGGATCCGGATCCGGGCCTTGCTGTATGTCGTAATCGAGCAGAGAGGCCGACGTTGAATGTGAGTAGTCGAGCAACACGATGAGCGAGTTCGTCGCGACTGTTCTTTGCGTCTTTTTCCCCGGGGCTATTTATTCCGTCAGTCAGCACATGTTCCCAATTCCAAATTCCATTGTTCAACAAGAGGTCCGTGTGCCAAGCCAAGAAAGTGGGAATTAACAGGGTATAACCTGCATGTCTTGCTTGTCCAATTGTCTCGCCATTTGCCTTGCTTTTGCTCTTTTCCCCCAAACTTACCAGTTCACTATTGTCATCATCATAGCAATCGACAGGTTATGCCACCGAATCCTCGCGCAGAGTGCTTTGATGCGCTTCTCGAAATGTTTAGCCGCATCTTCCGGGCTGGACGTTGTAGATTCTTCATCGACGGCGCAGCATAGCGATGAGAGGCGTGAGAAGGCGAGGACGGTATCTGTAAGAGTCGCGACGAGGGTTTCGAGAGAGATCCAAGCGGCGCGAGCGGGAATTGGGATCTGGCCGTTCTCGATGAGGTTGAGGGTTTTGTAGAAGGCGTGTACGGAAGAGCGACACTCTTTAACCTCTCGAAGAAGTGCGTTGAGGACGAGTGTGTCGTGCTGAGGCGAGATGTTGAGATCGCTGAGGATGTCGATGGCTGCGGCGCCCACTTCAAGAAGGCCTGTGATGGCGGTTGGGGTAGGGAGGCCGACGACGGCGAGGGGATCCATGTCGGCCTGCAGAGCGGAAGGCATCTATCGCGGTATCATCCAATAATTTGTGATAATAAAAAAAAGAAAAGAGAGCGAGTAAAAAGTGAGGCTCAAGAGGAGGAGGTTTAAAGAAGTTGCAAATGAGAAGTGAGCGGGATGAGGAATTCTTGGCGAAAGGCGCCGGCTTCCAGGTCTTCCCCCCCTTTGGCTTAAATGGGCCTGCTAGAAGAGGCCCCTGGGGCTGAAATGGAGAGTGACAGTCGCCCGCGGGAGTAGACGAGAGAGCGAAGCCCGAGAGTAACGGACGGGGTGGGGTGTAGACTGTAAAAGTTGACCAAAACAAAAAAAAAACCAGGAACGAAAAGTTTGGAGCCACTTGACGAAATGACGAATAACTAGTAGTAAGTGGATGAGTTGAGAGGATGAGAGAGAGAGTTGGAGAAGTGAGGAAAGATGAGAGAGAGTAGTTACAGGGGAATGAAGCAACTGTAAGTTTGATGGTGGTTCTATTCTTAGTCTAGTAAATGCTACCTATGCTATGCTATACCTGATGTTAGGTCTGGCATGGGGAGTTTGTAAGGCAAGGTCTGGAAGAGACGGCAACAAAAAAAGGGTTCAATGGATGTGAACAGTGCAATAGGTCAAGCCGTACATCCGAGACAAGCAAACAGGCGGGGGTGTGTGTGCACCTATTTCGACAACTGTAGAAGCGAGTGACATGCATTTAATTCTTAGGGGGCTTAGGGGGTTTACAGTGGGTTTTTAACATTGATAATTACCTACAATATCAACTTATTTTTTTGATATGTCTATCCATCTCATTTATTTAATATTTCGATATCTTTTGTCTTGTCTTGTCTCTCTCTTTCTCTCTGATGACTCTATAACCACCCCAGACTAAAAACTGGGCGTTTGGAAATGGTGGATGTCGAGATGCCGACTTGCCGGGGTCGATTGGGCGCGATCGGATACCGGCACGGCGCGGTGAGATGATGCTATCCTGTTCCACTTTTTATCTTTCCCTCTTGACTTTTCCTCTGTTTTCATATATATTGTTTTATCTCTTCGGCATATATATTCCGTCCGGCATTTTCGATCATCGTATTGACTCATGGTTGATTCTCCATGTCAAGCCTCAAGCCTCAAGCCGATATCCGAAAAATCTCTTCTGTTTACACAACACGTTGACCTGTCTGCTTCGTTCGGTATGCGCGTACCTGCGTGGCTTGAACTAACCGTTGGCTATTCGACGCTGACGTACCTATGATTACTGCAACATCACTGGCTTAAGCGTCCTAACTAAATACTACTACAGCAGTGTTCAATTAATTTGTTTATGCTCATCAATCTACAATGATCGTCCGACAATAACGGCTCTGACGGCACAAAACTGAAACCCTTTTTTAGTACAATGCGTAATTCCAATTTAATCCCGGATTTGAAAGGAAGGCTGTTTGTTTCACCGCCCGCATATACATACACTTAGACATCAATCAATCACAAAGTAAACAAATTAATAAAATAATAATAAAAAGACTCCATTTTCCTATATGCCGTCTACCGTGCCGTCATATCCATACCCGGCCCGGGATGATCTCGTCTGCGTTTACGGATACTAGACGGACTATCATTTTCCTCTCTACCTTACCTTTTTGCCTGTAATACCCGGGGACCCATTTTGATTCGTGACTTACACGCGTCTTCCAGAGACGACATCAGTCAGCAACACCTTACCTTGTTCATTCCTCTGAAGAAAAGTATTGATGGCAGTTAACTCTGTCTACCAGAGACTGAAAAGTTAAGCGCCATGATTGTAATGCAATACCTTACTTACTTACCTTGTGACCTGGAGAACTTCCGCAGTGTGCGGACGAATTCCAGTAAGCGAGCTAGAATAGATAGTCAAAGAATTAGAGTGTCATTTCGACATCCCCATCTTCGTTTCTATTCGAGTTGTCCTCGTCCTCACTTTCACTGCCACTCGAGTTGTCCTCATCCTCGCTTTCACTGTCACTCGAGTTGTCCTCATCCTCGCTTTCACTGCCACTCGAGTTGTCCTCGTCCTCGCTTTCACTGTCACTCGAGTCGTCCTCGTTTTCACTACCACTCGAGTCTGGTGGAGCGTCATCGTTGTAGGTTCCACTCTCATCATCAGCGTCTTCACCACTACTGGTGTCGTCGACGCTGCGATGCTCCTCATCATCGTTGTCGTTCGAGTCTACATGGATGTCAACAGCCTCGTGATCAAAGCCAAAAGCCTGCCACTCGTTGTTTCCCACGTTGACCCACTCTTGAGGAACATATGTTTCGACGACCTCTGCCAAAACACCTTCCCGCGTAGATGGTCTTGCTGCAACTGAGACTAGACGCATCGGGCTGTTGTTCGGTGCTCCCATAGGCTCAGGCCATTCTTCGTAGCGAGGCCCAAAGAGTTCCCTCAGGCCTGCTCGTGGAGTCGGTCGTGCTGCCAGTGAACCCAGAAAATTCTGAACGTTTCTCTGTGTTGTAGCATCTTCCTGTGGTCCGGGCTGCTGACCTTGTGCCGGAGGCTGTGACGCCTCTAGCATAGCAGTGACCTCCTCTCCGACATGTGGTGCAAGCAAATCTTGCCATTGAACATGTGGAGTTGGTACCTCTGCCTGCGAACCTGCCATAGCATTCTGGCCGTTTGCCCGTCTTGCAGGCATCTGGGCCCAAGGTAAATCCGGAATAGGTGGAGGAATAGCAGTCTCATCGTCGTCAGAAGAATCCTCTCCTTCGAACCAAGGACTCTCTCCCTCCAAAGCAGCGTGCATCTCGTGAATCCGATCTGAACGCTTGTCCATCATCTGTCCAAACTCCTCCTCAACAATGGTAGAAAACGCATTGACAATAGATCTCTGACAGATGATCATATTCTGCTGCTGCATTTTAGTTACCAAGTGGTAAAACAGGGGGACAAAGCCAGGTTCTAAGTCCGTAAGACCTTCTGGCCACTCACCTTGCTGAATACTCTCTTCAAACCCAGCAATAGCCTTGCAATCTCTGCACCGACTACCGCCGGTCAGGATTGCAGGGACTGTCGAAGCAGGGCCCTCCTTGGGGATGGGTACCACTTGAGAAGGCTTGCCGCAGTCGATGCACTGTAGGGAAGTACGGCACATGGGACATTTGCGGTCCTCCCAGGACGACTTGGAAGTCCCCTCGTTTTGGACACGACATGCTTGGCATAGAACGTGACCGCAGAGAAGAATCTCTCCAAGGGTTGGGTCGGTATCCAAAACGTCGCCTTCACGCTCTGGCACGGGAGGGAAACTTGTCACTGCAATAGCCTCCAAACAGATGGGGCATTGGACGTGAGAAGTCGTGTTAGGTTGAGAGGGGTCGTTGTTGATGTTGATAGCCTCCTCGATAGGGGGCCAAAAGTCCTGAATGGAAGACATGATGTCGGTAGGTAGGGGGGTACTTACTGGTAAATGGTGTAGATGTCGGAATGACAGTTTCCTGGAAATGTTGTGAGTGAGGTAAATGATTTCTAGATTCTTGCCGGAAGAATGAGAAGTCTGTTTACTCAAGATTGGTGATGAGATTGTTGAAATACAATAAGATGGACCATATCCCCTATTTATACTCAAAATATTGGTTGTTCTGCTATTGTATGAGATCAGGAACAAAGATGGTGTTTTTAAAGTCATGAATATGTTCCTTTGAGATGAAGAAAGTGTCCAAGTTTAACAATGAACTCTTAGCATGTTCTACACAATGGAACTCACTTTAATGAGAACATCCATTACATCAATTGAACAATGTCACAAGCTCAAATGTTCACTAAGGAATTGTCTATTCTCAAGTTCAGATACATTTCATTTCGTTTCCTTTCCCTAGAGTTTGGCTAGTACTTGTATGAAATACCCGTCATTGCCAAAACCGCCAATATGTAGCCCTCTCGGATTCGAGTTGCAATTCGTGGATGATTTTGATGTGGTGCCTTCTGAGTCTCCTGTAACGGTATGGAATAGAGGGCGAGAGCCGGTGCCGATTGTCGAATCGTTAATATGCAGCCCTCCCAGCCTCCGAGGTGCAGATAAACAGTACTACTGCTCAGCTGCCTTGATCTCCTCCTCTCCCTTTTTCCTCTCAATGGCAATAATCTCCTCCACCGTTTTGGTGCTCACTCCATCACCAAAGTACTTCTCCGACAGCTCCACACAACGAAGGTTGGCAGATAGCTTGTTCATCGTCTCCATCCACTCATCCGTAGGGTCACTGTCGTAAACAATACCACCACCGGCCTGCATGTATGCAACACCATCCTTGACCAGCATTGTTCGAATGGCGATACACGTGTCCATGGATCCTTCGTCAACATAGATCTTGTCCTGGGGTTCGCTGTTCTCATCAACGCGAACAATGTCGTAGCCGAACCATCCAGCAGCTCCGGCGTAAATTCCTCGCTTCTCCTGCTCCAGGTCGTAGATCAATTCCATGGCTCGGATCTTGGGTGCGCCAGAGACGGTACCGGCGGGGAAGATGGATCGTAGGGCGTCCCAGCGTGTGCATTCGGGTCGCAACACTCCTGAAACTTCAGAGGTGATGTGCTGAACGTGGGAGAAGCGGTCAATTCGCATAAGTCGGTCGACCTTGACGGTCGTAGGATGGCAAACTCGGTTCACATCGTTTCTCGCAAGGTCGACCAACATGACGTGCTCAGCGCGATCCTTCTTAGATGCCAGAAGCTCAGCTGCCAATCTGTCGTCCTCGGCCGCATTCTTTCCACGGTGAATTGTTCCAGCGATGGCATGGTTGACGATACGGGGCCTTGATCGAGCCTCAGCTGCTGAGTATCCGAATCGGGAATCCGAAGGTAGAGGTGCGTATCCATCAGTCTTCATGAGACACTCTGGCGAAGCACCAACAATATGAAAGTCCGCACATGACAGGAAAAAGACATATGGCGAGGGATTCAATGTTCGAAGAGTTCTGTAAATGTTAAAAGGGTGAAGCTGTGTGCTGCGACGGAATCTTTGCGAGGGCACGGCTTGGATGATGTCGCCCTTGACAATGTACTTCTTGAGCTCTGTAACGAAAGTCTCGTAACCCTTGCGACCAACGTTTGACGAAAATTGCTGGTCAGACTCGGACTGTGGAACAAGTGTTTGTTTGGGCAGAGGTGTCTCGGGCTGGAAAATAATGTCGAGGGTCTTTTTGAGGGTCTCACAGGCCTCATCGTAGGCGGGTTGAAGATCGTCCGATGGGCTCTTTGGTAGTTTCATGTGCGTGACGATAGTCAGTGTCGAACGGAAGTGATCAAGAGCGACAATGGTATCGAAGAGCATGAACAAAGCCTCGGGAATTTGGAGGTTGTCTTTTAGCGGTCGTTCCGTCTTAGGCTCAAAGTACTTAATGCAATCGTAGGAAACATATCCAACGGCACCGCCGGATAGCGCGGGTAGTCTTAACGAAGGGATATCGAGAACACGGTCGTGGGAGAGCTCGGCCTCGAGGGTCTTGAGAGGGTCGCCAGAGTGTTGGTAACCTTCGCCGGTAGCCAGCACCTTTCGAGGGTCTAGAACAAAGACTTTAGAGACTGTCCACCATGATTGCCCTTTAGGAAACTAGCTTACTGGCACCGATAAAACTGTATCTTCCAACAGTTTCTGTGCTACCTGTGGCACTCTCGAGAAGGAAAGAGTATTCTGCGGTTGCGCTGCGAGTGGTGAGTCAGAGGATGGTGTTTGACGGTGGAAGCACTGTGGTTCTTTACCCAGAGGATAGCTTCAGGTAGATAGCAGAGGGAGTCAATAAATCGGCAGGGGCAGATGCGCAAACGGGAAGAAGCGTTGGTTGAGTAGAAGGCGTCCATTCTTGGTTGTAAGCATTTCGAGCTTCATCGGCAGTTGGCCGTATATCGAGCTGGCGGAGAAGATTAGTATAATCCATGGCTGTAGATAGAAGGACGGTGAGTGTAACAATGAGACTGTTCTTGTTCTTACCTGTGCTGCACACATCCTTTATAATTCGAGGTTCAACGGTCTGGTATTCTGGTGGCTTGAGAACAAAGAAAGAAGAACAATGGAATATTGTCTGTTGGTAGATGAGATGCACTAGTACTACTTGGTGGTGTTTGCTTCAGACTCACTTTTTATCATTTGCCAATTGTAGACTCACTTGTTGGTGGGGGCGGGGCAGGCCGATAGCGGGTGTTTCGTGATACGGAGTGCTAAAGGTGAGTCCCCTCTTTGGTAGGCCTAATTGAAGAAATGTCTAGGGTAGCTGTGATGACAAGCATTGATGCCTTGCGCGCAAGGCTTCAAACCACCACTCAAGCTCGCTTCCGCTTACAGACTAGCGCGTAACTGCTCTAATCATCTTCAACAGAATCTCGTGTTTCGGTACGTCACGTCACACGCGCTCAACCACGATTACTTGCAACTATTTCATTCGTTTATTTCCTGAGCAGCACCGTAGCCGCTCCTTTCAGTCACAATTGCTTCCTTCATAATCGAAATCATGCCTTCCGATCAGCATGAAGACTCGGTGGAGCCTACCGGCGACGTCGAGATGACCGAGACCGCCCAGAACACGCAAGAGACATCACTAGAGAATACCCAAGAGGACGCCCACAATGGCGAGGCCGAGCAGAACGAGAATGCAGACGAAACAGCCCTCGAGCCTGTCGAAGAAGTCGCCAAGCCTCGAATTACCTTTGCCAATTACCTTATGAGCCCTATCGTCACTCTCCTCATCGGTTCAAGCGATCAATCTATCCTCTCAGCGCATCAAGGTCTCTTGACACAAAGTCCTTACTTTAAGGACATCTGCGACGCCTTTGTCGAGGACGGCAGCGTTAGTACACTGACCTGTTAAACCAATTCATTCTAATCCCCGCAGCCCCGTCAGATTGAGCTCCCCGAATACGACATCGACACTGTTGGAAGCTTCCTCGAGTACCTCTATACGGGCGAGTACTTCCCCAAGAAGCTCCCCGGCCAGCGCGTCCTCGAGTCCGACTCCGCGATCCCCGCCGTCGACGACAGCGGCGACCAGCTCCTCAAGCACGCCCGTATCTACACACTCGCCGAGAAGTTTGGCGTCGACGGTCTCAGGACACTCTCCAGCTCCAAGATTCACTGCGTCAACTCGACAGCCAAGGGCGAGATCGCATACGCTCGTTACGTCTATGCCTTTACCAACAACGACGATATCACAATTCGCGCTCCCGTCGCGAGCTTCTGGGCTACGCGCTCGCACACCCTCCGTGCCGAGGCCGAGGACGAGTTCAAGGCTCTGTGCTTGGAGCACCCCCAATTCGGATACGATGTTCTCAGTATGTGTAGAAATTCTGTTGTGGAAGGAGTTTATGCTAACAATTATCAGCCCGTGTCTTGGACGACAAGCTCAAGCGAGAGCGCAACGACAAAATGCACCCTGCCACCAGCAGCGCCCGAAAGCGCGCCCGTCACAGCAGCGGTTCGCGTGCCGAGTAAGCAGCGCCGTATTCTGTGTTATTGGCGCGTACTGTCCGGACCTCTTTTCTCTTTTGTACTGTAAAACTATGGGGGATATACTCGGCTGCCATACGCAGTTGCTTGAAAGATGCGATACTGGGACCACAGAGAACAAGCTCAAGAGAGCTATTGGATTTTGGCATCTTAACCAACACAAAGATTTCTCAGGTCTGGGTTGCACATTGTTATTTCCAAGGGGTTTCTGGAGTTCAAAGTGAAAACACGTCTTTTGTTCTATTTAGGTTCCTTCGTGCATCATACTAATGAAGGCTTTGGCTGTGAATTCTTGACATACTTTGTATGCTGTCCATGCGTAACAAGCTTCAACGTCCCATCCGCCTCAACCTTGAAAATCTTTATCGATGAAAACGCAACACTTCCACCGACTTTATCCGCCGTTGAAACAATCTCTACCATATCCCCCAAGCGCGCTGTGCTGACGTAGCTAATGTGCATATCCACACTCGCACCAGTTGTCTCTCTTAGATCCCAGCTCGCAATGGCTAGACCAGTGACAAAGTCGATGATAGTAGCTGATACAGCGCCGTGTAGGCTTCCGCTGCTGTTCAGGTGATTCTCGTTTAGTACCATGCGCGTGGTGACGATGCCCTGGCTTGCGCCGATGAGTTGCGCTGGAGCCATTATGAATTTGTAGATGGGACTTTTGCTGCGTAGACGGTCCATGAGGGATTGGACGTGGGTGGTTCGTGCCGCTTGAGAGGAGTCGACATCTGGGGTCTGCACACGAGTTGAAGGTGGTTCAGACATTTTGAGATATAATGAATAAGTATTCTTTTTATAAGGTGTTTTTTATGTGTTTTTGTATAAGTCTAGCATTTGAATTGAGTTGTTTTAGGGACATTTCCTCCGCGGACAAATACCGCCCCCCTTTGATGAATACCCTCTCTTGTCTGCATACTCAACTCAAACCTTTTCAAAAACGTCCTTCAAGTAATCAAAAGCACCCAGAGGAACACCCTGAGTACGCATGATACAATATGCAGAAGTAAGATGAAAGTGAAAGTTTGGAATGACGTATTCGGTTATATACCTCTGTCCCGTGAACCCAAAATTGCCCATCTTGGACTCCATGATGATCTCGAGATCTTCCTTGCCGTTGATAAGGTCCGGGTCTACACTTTCTAAGATCTCGACTGTTTTGGCAATACGCTCTTGGAGTTGTTCGAATGTTTCTTCGTTATCTTCAAAGATGGGGATGTTGGGGGCGCCGAAGCGTGATGCGACGAATTTGGCTGTGTTGGAGCATGATTGGACTTGGTAGGGGAGACTGATACATGTTAGTTGGGTTTTGTAGATTTAATATGAGACTGGACTTGCCCTCTCATGTCGGAAATGAGACGGTATGATAGCATTTCTTCATGTTTTAGACTCTTTTCTTCACAGAACTTGGCGCCTTTTTGGAGCATGAAGGAGAGGTTCTTAAGGTACTTGACTAGTACGGGAACACTTTGTTGATAGAGAGTAGTCATTTTGGCTGCCTTGGTAGAAGCGAAAGTAGGAAGAGTGGTTTTATTTGGACCGTTACACATCTAGACACATGAATGACAGTTTATATACTGCTTCGGTAGGAACGGAATGCCCCATAAGGTCGTCCTTAGCTGGTTATATCTTGTGAAGCTGACAGCACAGCGGCGTGGATTTATTAGTGTTGACTGTATCATTAGCGCTTATTTCCTGGCCCGATAACCATGTGTTAAACCTAGGAATCGGCATCTCGGGTGAGTTGAAGGCTTGGAGGATTTCGCATTCAGCTTACACCAGTCCAAGAAGGGACGTAAGCTGATGTGGCATATCATCCCAGATGCAATTACTGCTTGCTGGAGTAGAAAGTTCACCGTGAGAGTATCTAATTGATTCTTTATCATCGATTAAACATGGTGCTATATCTGTCCAGCTTCATACATCTATGCCGCTTGCTCAAAGTCGACTGTCAGTCCAGGGAGAAGCTCGATAGACTTGGGACTGTCCTTTGTTCCCAAAAGAGTCAACTTGATCTCTGCCTTGCCATTTCCACCCTCGAGCTTCGATAAAACAACCTTGTTGCTTCCCGCGTTGGGCCCAGCAGGGAGGTCATACGGCCATGAGTATTCATTTCCCTCGGAAGCCTTTTGACCGTGAATAGCGTCGTAAATCGGTTTGTACGTCGCGATATCCTTCTCTGGCAGTAGAACAGTAACTTTTGATACACCCTGTGCATGAGAAGGATGCTTTGTGTATTCATGCAACCCATCACCACCATCAGCCTTGAATGGTGACCGCAGATGCCTCTCCGTCTCATCAACGCACCAGAAAGGAATCGTCCCCGGAAAGATTCGACCACCCTCTGGATTAAGAGCCACCGAAACGAGACACTTCATCAAGACACCATCAGGTCTATGTCTTTGAAGAGAAGTCAGATCACCGTATGTAACCCCATTCCTAGCATTAGCGACTCTCTTTTGAAGAGCAGCATAGTCGGCTTCGCTGTTGAGAGTATGAGCCCAATCAGCAATCTTGCCCTCTTGGAGATTTCCCCAGCGATGAGCGCGGCGTTTTTCAGGGTCGACACCTTCTACGAAAGCGATGAATTCGAGATAGGTTCCGTCGGCGAGATGGATGAGTTTGTTGACTGTGAGGCCATCTGCGTGGGCGCCGCCGTCGATGACGAGGAGAGAGCCTTTGAGGTTTTCTGTGACGGTTTGGAGGGTTTGGTATGAGACCAGGATTGCGAAGTGATCTAGAATTGGAAGCGGCATTTTGATGCTAAAGAGTTTGTTTGATGATGGAGTGTTTGTTTGGGGTTTGTGAGAACGTAAGAGAGAAGCTATTGCGGGGGTTCGGAGTTGGTTCGGGAGGAGCTCCGACTTGCATGTTTAAGCCGAGTTGAAGCCACTACGTTGTGACAGTATTGGAAGTTATTATACATATATTACGATAGCCTCATCTAGATCGAATACTACTCGTCATCATTATTCTATCATCAGGCGAAATGATGTTGATCATTTACAACCATCAGTCACAGTATATTAAGTATCTCATGGTAACCCTCTTGTCAGAATGCCAATCATAAACGTGTTCCAAGAATCTACGTCTTCAATTAATCAAGGCTCAATTCATGCGTGCTCATAAGTAATAGTAGTGCTCAATTATCTCATGAAACCCAAGAGTTAGATCCTTCTATCATAACGTGTAGAAATATACATTAATATGTGACCGGCTAGATCGTATGCTCAAGCCCCCATTTACTTTTCCCTCGCCCCCTAAGCTTTATATCCAAATTCAATATTGAAACCAAGAAGTGAAAGACGTGCAACTCAATTGCATTGTTTGTTTAGTGTGTTCCTCTGCCACCAGCATCATCAGTGTCCTTTTCGCCACGAATAACTTCACGAGTCTTGCCCCATTTGAAGTCATCGGAGTGGAAGAGAGAGTAAACCAGGATAATGATGTTCATGAATGGCGATGTGAACAAGTGCATAACGTAGCCTACAAAGTATTGCGCTCGCTCGAGGTTGTTGCGCGGTAGCCAGAAGCCGATACAGAAAGAATAAAGCTGTAAGAATATTAGTTTTGTTGTAGAGGATGTAAAGAAGGATGGAACTTACATATCGGAAGAATAAAACACAAATGAGACCGAGAAAGACGGGGTCTGACATGACTTCCTTGCCGCGCTTAGCAAACACCATGAGAAGCTCGACAAAGGCAGCGATGATGAAAGGTGTGATGGCCCAGGTGATAACAGCAATGAGACTCTGAAGACGCTCAATGAGGATGATACCAGGTCGGAAGATCATGACGAACTCGTTGGAGATACTGCCCAAAGCCCAACGCTTGCGCTGAGACAGAAAGACCTTCCAGTCCTGAGGCACGATAGTCATGGCCTTGGCGCGAAGAGCTTGAGCAGTCTGCTTGCCAGGGAAAAGACTAAAGATGATGGACGCATGAATACTGTCCTCGGAGTAGTTACCCATGATATGTTGTGTCATGATATCGTTGGGCTTGGGACAGTAACCGAAACGCTCACGAAGAACAGCATCACCAAACGTAGCTTCATCAACACGGATGAGCTGACAACATCCAGGAAGACAGTTGACCTTTCCAGTGATGCGCGACTGAAACATACGACGAAGACCCTGTGTTTGAGAGTACTCGACGGATTGGTATAGAGACCAATAACCCCAGTTACTTCCGTCAAAGTCAACACAGACATGACCGCAAACACCGACAAGCTTGGGATTCTTTCGAATCTCCTTGATCATCTCGTAGACGCAGTCCTCGTCAAATACAGTGTCGGCGTCCATACCACAGAGGTAAGTGACATCGTCAAGACCAGCGTTGATAAAGTTGTTGCCAATGTACTCGAACAAGTCATTGTTAAACATGGTGACCACGTTCTCTGAGCGCTGCTTGAAGTGGTAAAGAAGCGAACGCGCGAAGCAGAGACTGTCTCGCTTGCCCTGGTTGTAGCGCTTTCCGACAAAGACGTAAGGAATACCCTTGTAAAAACCAGTTTGAGTCTTGACAGGCATAAAGAGGCCATCGCGGGCACGGTATCCATTCTCAAAGGTTCGTGATGGACCTGGCTCGAGGATATCTTGGAGGAGATACTCCTGTGTAGTCTTTTCCATGCCTGGGCCACGCACATTACCGTCGACAACGATAAAGATGACACGAGGATGGTTATCAATATGCTTCTGCGCAATCAGAGAATCGAGAGAGCCTGTCAACTCCTGATATGTCTCGTTGTAGCATGGCAAAAGCATAACCATCTTTTCCGGCTCAGCAGGAATATTCTCCTTGGGTCGCCACCAAAAACACAACACGCGTGTACAGAACCAGTGCAGGATGATACAAATACACATGAAAGACTGCAAGACGGTGTTGGAGCTGAGAAGCACGAGGAAGAAGTAGTACACCTGGTAGTACTTCCAACCGATGTAGATGAGAGCACCGTTGATGCCAGCAAGACCAATGATGAGACTCCATTTCTGAAGACGGAGCATGCTCTTGGACATCTTCTTGAGTTCTTCATCCGAGTCCCAGCGTAGCTTGGCTTCTTCTTGCATGATGGACGAAGTGAAGGAGAGGTTCGATTCGTTGCCGTTGTTTGTGAGCCATGATGCATGGGTCATGCCTGACATGGGGGTTTGCGCGCCGGGATGGAAGTCGCCATTGATGCCTCGAACGACAGACTACATTTTGTTAGATATGAATAAATTGGGTGTAGTTGATGTAACTTACAGAGTCTCTAGACAAGGTCCATCCAGGTCGAAGAGGGTTCGGGGGCACTTGAGGATAAGAAGTGGATGGCCTGGAGTCATCGGTTGACATGCCTGGGACAACAGGCTTCTTTCCTTGCTGGACAGACATGTTTCCTCTCTCCGAAGAGGAAGACGACGTCCTATGTCCACTGGTAGGCATTCGACTGGCCATGTTGAATGCTGATGGTGAAAAGAGGATCGAATCTGAAACCATTAGTGCATGAACAGTATACAACTCCATGTAAGTAACTCACGAAACGATGTCAAGACTTTCCAAGTAAAGTGAACGATAACAACGAGAGACAATAGCGAGTGACAAGGCCAAAGACCAAGCGAAGGAAGATTCACCTCAATACTGATATCCAAGAGAGACAAGTGAGTGATGAGCTACCAAAGATCCAAGAGAAAGGCAACAGATAAAACCGGGGGGATAATGAAGCTATAGCAAGATTCTCAGTCTACGAAAGTAAAAGAAAAAAAGTTCGCCTCCAGAACTAAACCCCTGTACAAACAACAAAGCGCAATAATCAGGCCTCATCACACTAGCTAGTTGATGAGTGTATGTACCTACCTGGCTCACGGATACAGGATACGCCTCACCAAACTAACCGTTTGTTTCCCAATTCTTCTCACATAGTCTGCTTAGGGACTCCGCATAGCACGACAGCACAGCTCTAAACGATACGAGGGTGCGCCGGTATCCCCGCCTATGCATCTTAATCTAAGTCCTAAACTTGCTTTCTCCAACGCCACGATGAAGGGAGAAGCAAGCAAGGGCAACAACAGACCGGCTTTGCTGGGTCCAGAAACGGGATATGCAACGACGCCTCTACTCCCTTTTGCTGAACTAGCTGATAGAGGCTTTTTTTTCTTCTTTTCCGTTGCCGTGTTTGGAAAAGACAAACGTGTTGTTCGTGATAGGATAGGATGGCAAGGAACATGGAAGAAGTATTGAGAGATCGACGACGATTCCTTGCCTTCAGCTTTGCATATACAAATCTTCAGCTTACTCTAGAAGTTCTATTTTTGCAGGGAAGAGATGATTCGTGCCAGGGATGCTGGAATTTTCCTTGGCGGGGAGAAAATGCAGTCAAGGATGCTGGCATCTGATAACCCCTGGTTGGTGTCACTGCCGATCCATCTTTTCTTCCTTCCCGAAACTCAACTTATTCTTCTACTGTTTGGCGGGTAAATTACCGTACATATTCATGGGGTATGCGCTGGCTCCGTGTTGCTGGGATGAAGCTTGTCAATGATCGTGATCTTTACTCGAAAGACGCAATAATCAGCACGGCTTATACCATGGTTTATAGCAGAATATTGAATGTGTATTGACAGCTGTGAAATATGGTCTGGTAAGGCCTCGACTCTTGAATAGGAAGTCTACTAGGTGATCTCGATCAAGGGTTGAAGTGACTGGTCATTGAGACAAGATGAAAAGTCGGTAGTGGAGATTTGCTTTTGTATAGAACAATAGCATTGTTAAGTCTACTTTAGCTTGTAAGTGTGAGTTTGACATAAAACATGAAAGTCTGAACTATAGCATGTTTCCAAGTATGGATTGTAACCCTCAGAGTTGCATTCACATCTTAATGACACTCCAAAAATAACCTACCCTCAACACCACCCCCAATGAGCTTATCCTTCTTATTCCCCTGGTCAACGTCGCCTCACCTCGGCCATACCCTGGACCTGCAGTAGCCCATTAGTGACATTATACGGGAATTTATAAAAGTCCAAACACGTAAATATGCAAGCCACGCTTGTTGTTCCTCCCGCCTTTTAGCTCTGCACCATGATCTACGCTACCCGATTTGCCTAAACTAGTCTCCTCCCTGTACCTGATCTTATCCCTGTTGGTCTATCCTTACCCCTGTCTCGTGTGTGCCGAATATTTGCTTACTTTATTTCGTCCCGATACGCCGTGTAACCCTTCGGGTCGCAGCTGTCACCGTAAATGCCAGCCCGCAGGTCTTTTCTTTTCATCTATGAACCTGTTAAGCTACCCCCACTGCATCGGACTCTGTAATGGTTGGTTGGACGATGATATTTTGGGCGACGCATTGCAGAGAAGTGAAACAATAGTTACGATATATCTTGTCATGACGCGTTAATACGACTTTTTCTTCTCTCTTTTTCCCTTCTATCATTGCAAGCCACTAATCAAGTACAGACTCAGGAACTTTCGAGTCACATTTATGTATATGCATGATTTTCTTGCGGCCGTGCCACGTATGTTTTGAGTTGACGACATCAGATCATGAATGCAGATCGACAGTTTGTTGAGAAGCAAATACAAACTAAAATTTAAAGTCATGTTGATCAATCGAGATTAGTTTAGTCAAGATCAAACAGATATTCCCGGTTAAATCAGACACAATATATATTAACTTTTAAAGCAATCAAGTATCTCAGCCTATAATACGCGCCCACAGAGTGACACATTAATCCTTTCAAACAAGGATAAGAAAGTAAATACTAGTAGCGTTTCCGTCGTATTACCCAAATCTCCACAAGCCTCTCCCGTCCCAGTCACACCGGGATGGATCCCCCCCGAGATATCACACTATTGACGGGTATCTAGATTGTTCTTTTCAAATGCACGTACCAAAGCCACTCTGACATCCAGATCCACAGTGAGTCGCGCTATTGCCGCTGTGGTGGTTGTTAGTGAGACTCGTTAATCTTACGATAGGAGGTACTTACCAGTATCCGTACTGGGAGCAACACGTCTTAGATCCATAGTTTCTGCAAGACGCATTGACTTCGGAGCCACAGACGCCGTTTGTAGTGTCGTGGATACCACCACCTGAAGGAGGGGTACATGTTCCAAAGTCGGCGTCGCAGCCTGTTCCGCAGTAACTCGCACTCGAACCGCTAAGAATAACGTCAACAAGGGTGATCCTGTACCTGGGGAGGCAAAAAGAAAAGAAAACAAGCTTACCAATAACCATAGAATGAACAGCAGCTACCGAATGCAGACCCCTGGCAAGTGTAGCCAGTGTCACCACCGCATTGCGGGTTGGGCGAAATGACAAGTCCACTTGTGGCCGTAGCCTTGGTGGTTGAGGTTACTGTGGTGGGTGGTACAGTCTCAGTAGCAGCCGCAGTCGAAGTGCTAGTGGCATCTCGGTCTCGCGAGGCAGTTCGGTACCAATTCGACCGAGGGTCACCAAGACATTCTCCAACAGTGACAAGTCTGTATCCGCGGCTGCGGGCTGTATCAATCATGTACGAAGTCAAGTTGTGCACGGTCTGGTCGTGAACATCATGAGCTAGAACAATGTACTGGTTGCTGGCAGAGTCGGGAGAGATGTCCGCGGAGTACCTGTCCTTTGAGTTCTGGATCAGCTGAGGACTGTCATTCTCGTAGTCCTTTGTGTCAACGTTTTGGTCCACGACATGGTATCCGAGTCTGGACATCTCAGCTAGGCAACCCGATCCAGCGTTGCACTCGAGGTACGGGGCACGCATGTAAGTCGGGATCCAACCAAACAGGTTGCGAAAGGACATTTCATTGTAGATCATCTCAGAAGTTCGGATGGTGCTGTTGACCGTGTTGAGATTTCGATGAGTCCAGGTGTGGCTGGCAATGTGATGTCCTGCAGAGTACATGCGCCTCATCACAGCTGGCCATGGGTTAGAAGAGCCGTCCATGTGGCCCTTGGCCCTGTTGTTACCAGCAACAAAGAACGTGGCCTGGACATCTTTCGAGTCAAGGAGGTCCAAAATGTCATTGGTGTAGGTGAGCGGACCATCATCAAAAGTAAGAGCAATCACACCAGGTGTAGTGCAAGTCTTGATGATGCTTCCTACAGAGATTCTGTAAGCATCACGATGGTGCATCGGGCATTCAACACGTACCATAGGGAACACTGCCAATCTTGGGTCGAGAAATGCTCTCCGTGCTGCTTCCACTCGGTCCGAAACTGGTCCAACGTCAGCCTTTCATGCTCTGCAGAGCTCGGACTTTGCAATTCCCCATTGCCGACTCCAATATTGAGGCAAAAAAAAGACTTACAAAGTATCACAAGAATCACTGTAGTCGAGCTGGCAAGCCGAGCCACCACAAAAGTCTCCCGTCGTTCCGCAGAAGCCACTCTCCGAACAACAGGAACCAGCATTGCACGAGCCAATCCCAGGGCCACACTCAGCACGCTTTCTCAGCTTCGAATGACGCGGGGAGAGAATGTCGTCGACTGCAAAAACAGGTCCTGCGAGAGCAGCCCCTGCATGCAACAGCAAGGAGGCAAGGGTGATGAAACAGCTGTTCTTCATTGTGAAATGCAGTAATCGAGAACAAAAAAGAAAGAATACAAAATGAATGATGCAAAAATGGTTGTAAAGCACGGAAGGGAGATGCGAGCGGCCGGAGTTTAATTGTAGTGAAGCCCGTTGAGCGGAGACAGAGTTTTATCTACATGGGTTTTGACTTGGACAGGCCGGCCGGGCATGACTGCAGCTTCCTTCAGCCAAACAATAACTAATTTCAGAATATCAGACGTATCGAACGCCAAAAGTCTTTGCATAGATTGAACACGAGAAGGCTACAACCAGCCAGGTTGTGTTGGATGTACTGGCCCGATATCCTGGACCTCCATCCCAGACCATGCCCAATGGACAAACTGTAGAGATCCACGTCGAAGCAACATTGACAATCAGCCGCCAGCCATCATCAGGTGAGGCCTGTCTCTGATTTATTGTTTTCTTCGTTGGAGTAGACCATGCGTTGGGCATATGCGACGGTGGAGAATACTTCCAGTGTGCAGACGATATTGCAGTATGCTTCCAATAAATTCGTAACCATGAGTTGATAAGACTGTCACTTATCACACTCGGACCTTTTCATCAGTCCATGGAACTTCAAGTCGAAAGAGTGACTGAGGAACAATATGATTCCTGGGAAAACAAAGATGCGAGGCACATGCAGCTATCCACTCTCTTTTCTCAAGCTTTCGAGTCCGATTATCCGACTGGTCTTGGCAGACTCGTATTGATTGCAGTTTCTATTTTTCTTTCTTGTGCATCGTCGTACCAGACTTTACAGGTCAAAAGTAAGCTGCTTATACGGAGTCGTCCAATCAACAAGACTTTAGTTGAATTGGCATTGGATTAAGTATTCTTCGGGAACACTGCAGGGAATCTCGAGCTTAATGCTTTCGGGCAGATGAATGATTGACGTGTTCTGCCAACATGCTTTTTTCAGCTAAACTACAGCAGTATTGTGTCACCGTTCCCTGTAAAAACGAATTGGCAGCCTTGCCAAGTTTGATAATTGTTCCCGTTTGCCGTTGTCGGGTTGATGTTGCAGCGTGTCCCCTGGGCGCCACATTTTATGCACCTCGAAGATCTGTTCCTAGGTTGCTCTTCCGTCTTGACCGGCATTCCAGGGGGTATAAGCCGTGGCCCTCTGATGTACCGATTGACCTCTGCCGGATTTAAAAATGGATTTGCGGGTGAATTGGTAATGGACATCTGCAGGACTGTCTTGGCATCGGAAAGACACTCGTCAGCCCGCAAACTTGAGCTATGTCTCATCGGATACATGCAAGTCTCAGATCAAAGTCTAGAAATGAATTGTGTCAGTTCAGGACAGTCTGAAATTGCTTCTTATGTGAGCTTCCGCGCGGCTGGAAGAGTCCTCACGCGCTAATCGATCGGGAATGGGAACTTGCTTCCTTAGTTTGGACAGCATCTCCATGTAGAGACCCAATCCATCATCCTTGGACCAGGACCTGGGATAAACCCTTGTTACTCTGTGCAACATCTGAGCTGAGCTTAAAGAGAAATGACAGTTCAGGCACGTTAGCTGAAAGAGATGCAGTGTTTCCAGCCTAGTCGAGTCCTTGCATGGCATCAAGGGAGTGGCCAAGGAATTTGTGAGGCTTTCATGGTTCTGAGCAAGGTTTCCTTCTTTTCTAGGCAGAGTTGCGAGGTGGCGGTTACTAGTTTCGGGTTTGGCTGTGATTTCTCAATCGTAGATGGGATGTTGTTTGCGGATGTGAAGATCCTGCGTGGTTGGATGCATTTCGTATGATGAAGCTGATCAGGGGCAGTAAGTACTCCAGTCATTGGGGCCAAGCTCCCGCCCTGGGGTATCGAGGTAGCTTGAGAAAAAAGTCCCCTTGAGTTGAGGCCTGACGCCTCTCAGTACGGGCACTAAGCTGACGTGGGGAGAGAGAAGACGGCACAGCTCTGGATTAACCGGCCGTGTGTCTGTATGTGTTATGATGTCTGGAAAAGTCGATCGATATCCTTGATACGAGCCTGGAGTTGCCTGGATGGATACATATGCTGCCGTTGAGCCCCAATGGTTTTTCCGGACCTCTCTTCACTCCACTCCATTCACTCGCTACCTTGTCGATCATTACCATCATGACCCAGGTTCTTTCAAAAAGTCTCCTCGTCCAGGGGCTGCCCTTTGTTAGCCACCAGTCAGACACAAAGTCATGGAACTTCTCCAGCAGAGAATACTACGACATCACACCTCCCAGTGAGATCTCTGAGACTGAAGATGCGTTCCAGAACGTCGTGACAAACTGTATCGACACAACTGCTGAGCCACTTGTGGCTGTCATCGGTGTTGGCTATGTCGGCGAACATCTTGTCGATGTCTTTTCGAGGAATCATGATGTCCTTGGATATGATGTGTCAGAAGCCAGGACACTGCAGTTGACTCAGAAGCAACCTGTCGGTAGTCGTGCGAGGTTCACAAGCAAAGCCTCAGACCTTGCCGAGGCCACTCACTTTCTCATCTCGGTGCCAACTCTTCTTCTTGAGAACAAAACCATCGACTCATCTTTCCTCCAAAGCGCCATCAACGTCGTCAGGCTATATGGACGTCAGGGTGCAGTCGTCGTGGTGGAGAGTTCAGTTGCCGTGGGAATGACACGAGCTCTTCTTGGGTCCTTGGCCAAAGAACGCGGTTTCTACGCTGGCATGTCTCCGGAACGTGTTGACCCAGGGCGGGTCGAACCACCAGCGCATTCCATCCCCAAAATCGTATCTGGACTTGACGACATTGTGCCTGGGTCACTGGATGCCATCATTCGTCTTTACTCCAAGAGTTTTAACAATGTCGTTCCTGTATCGAAGCCAGAAGTCGCCGAGATGATGAAGCTGTACGAAAACTGCCAACGTATGGTCTGCATTGCCTATGCCAACGAGATGGCCGACGCTTGCGGTTCACACGGCATTGACCCGTACGAGGTCTGTCGTGCAGCTTCCACCAAACCCTTTGGCTATCTGCCCTTTTCACCAGGTCTGGGAGTTGGTGGACACTGCATCCCCATCAATCCATGGTACCTTCTATCCAACAGCCAATTCCCTTTTCTGCGAGCTGCTGCTGAAAAGATGCACGCCCGACCAGCTGAGATTGCGCAGCGCGCCGTCTCTCGTCTCTGCAACAGCGACAGCACTGGATTAAAGCCCCGCGTTCTCGTTGTCGGAATCGGCTTCAAGCGTGGACAGTCTCATCTTGCAAACTCGCCTGGTCTTGAGCTGGTAAAGAGTTTGGTGCAGACAAACAAGGTCGACGTCGCTTGGGCTGACCCTTTGGTGGCGCAGGAGGCTGTGCCTCAGATTGAGCGCCTGCCCGAATCAAACTGGACTGTTGAAGCACTGGAACGTGACTTTGACATGATTATTGTCGCATTCCGTCAAGATGGTCTTGACTTTGATGTACTGGATGATGTTCGAGGAGTTTTAGTTGAGCGTTGGTGTATTTGAATGAGACAAGCAGTGGGGTAAAAGGGACGGACAGTAAACACGACACGATGCACCCAATTGTTTGTTCTTTCTTAATTAGAATTTCTTAGCCATTTCTTTCTTTGTTACTCTGTAATTAGGCACTAAAATAATTAAAACGAGGTTATAATCGCAACCATTTCACTGTCTATAATACTAAAAGGCGTCTTATTGATGTGACTCACTTCGTTCCTCGTATTTGTGTCGTTTACCCTGCAAGCGCATCCTCCTTGTATTGTTAGGCACGTTACATGACTCTATTTACACCTTAGCCTACGGCGTAGCCAACTCAGCTCGGTGCAGTCTAAACACAGACTATATATGCTTCACGATCCCCTCATTAATCGTTGACATTACAGTTAACAATCCCAAATAAAATGACCCATCAAGCTGAAAGACTGCCTTGGCAAACTTTGGCTTCAGTCTTTGATTTGAAGCCTACCAACCCCTGTCAGCACGATGCTCTCAACCTACACCCACGAGATGAACCAGAGACAGCACAAAAGTTATCCAAATTCCTTGACGCCTTCTTCAAAAGTGCATCTTTTGATGCGCGACGAGAGCGCGAGAAATACCCTGAAAAATACGACCCTCTCGACGCTGGCATCTTCTTGAGAAGTATGACTGGTGAAGAACAAGACGAAAGTGTACGAATGCAGTATGACAATCCTCCAGAGAATCAAGTTATTTTGACGGACAAACTGGTCGACAAAATCACACCAACAGTCCGACGCTGGTATCCCAAAGATAAAGATGGCTCTGTATCAGCCAAATTCGAGCAAGGACTACTATGTCCGCATGTCAATGATTCTGACAAGTGCGAATGCGTACTGCCACTCAAAGAGCGTCAACTCGCAGCGTTCCAAGGAGATTACTATCCCAGCGACTGTTTTCAGTTCTTTGCACACAATAGCGAGGCATATGATAATCTGAAATTCGTCAAGACCTTGATACTCCTCGGAGAAATGGACCCCATACTACAAGTCTGCTCATCTGATGAGTGTTATTTGCATAAATGGTGGGACGTTGCTCCATGTTGTTGCGAAGATGCAGATCTGGGATGGAATATGGTATGCAAGTATGCTATCATGATGTATCTAAATCTCAACATCCTCTACTGCTTTCCAGAAACGTGGAAGACTGACGACGGTTCACCTATTGACGACTACCGCAACCTCGCGTCATACCAGAGGACCATACGGCTTTGCACGATATCCACAGGGTGTGAGATCGCGACATATCCTCACAGAGACGTATTTGGCATTCAAGACGGGCAATTCAGGCTCTGGCCAAGGCCATACGACATATCTCGGTGGATGCATACTCTCAAGGTAGATGATTCCTATGTGTCCCGGATGCGTGAGAGGAATCCCGAATGGAACATAGACTCCGAGCCCATCAACCCTTATGCCTACAAATTGGACTTCTACCCATACGGACTAATGACCTACGGCGAGTTTCTTAACTTTGAGAAACTAGTCTCTTATCAACCACATCCAAAAGACGTCCCTCACGTCAGATGGATGCTTGATCAAACAGGTCTACCAACAGAGTTAGCAGACGACATTTTCTCAAGGGCCGAGTATATTCCTACACGAAGTCTACCTGTTGACGGGAAGCCACTTGATCCTGAAAACAAGGCCGAGCTGGATCGGTATCTTGAGGAATGCTGGCAACTCATTGTTCGATGTTTTATGCTTGGTTTCGAACTCGAGGATGAAGATGTGGATTTTGAGAGGGACATACGGCGCCTGTTCAAGACTTGCCTTAGGGAGGTCTTAAGATGTGATTGTAATCGGAATGCTGAGCTGTTTTATAATTTCGATGGCCAGTATTGATGGTTGAGCAAGCTTTGTTTGAGGATTCATATATATAACTCTGAACTGCCTAAAATTTAATTCATTATAAAAGACCTTAATGTATTTAAAACAATATCAAGAACATCTTTAAGTATTACAATTTCTCAAAGGGACGATGGCACTCTTCTTTATCAGACCTGGGGAAACTACAAGGTTGATAGCATGAGATGCTACTCGTGAACCCGTGGCAATGGTACTTGTTTATATTCACCCACTCAAGTATATTATTCTATCCGTCTTCCCACCTGAGTAGCTTTTAACAGATCCCCGTGCCTTTTTCGCTGCAAAAGCCTCGTGACTTTACTCAACTATCGTACTGTTATTTGTGTTGCTACACCTTTAGGAAAATATTGATATAAGCATCTCTCTTTGCTTTAAAAAGATGAAATGACTCACCCAATCATCATCATGCCCAGCAACAACTGAACCTTGGAATAGACAGATCCGTCCATAGCTTTTATTATTGTGCACATACCAGGGTACTTACTCCAGCGGTCTCCAAATGATAGCAATAGCCGGTATAAGATGATATGCGGGGTTGAGAGATGTCTCAGCTACATTTTAATTATTTATAACTGCAGGTCGCTCTAACCGCCCTTCACTCTCTCCGTATCCTCATCTACTCTACTTCATCATGATGCACGTACCTGACGAAATATTGCGTAACATATTTTCTTATTTCGAGTGTCCCGCGCCGCAAAGTGCCTGTGGAAAGGACTATAATTGGGAGACTGATGAGTGGCAAACACATGGCCAACCCGCACTGGCTGCACTTTGTCTCGTCAACCATCAGTTTCGACGTATTGCGCAACATATACTATACCAATACATCTCGATCGATACCGATTTCTCTCTGACAAATGGAAATGAATCTCTCTATATTCAATTCCTCCACACCCTCGCGGGCAAACCCAGTCTCGGAAGAGACATCCGCGCACTCAGGTTTTCGAAGGCTGAGTATATGTACGAGACCATGGAGAGTGTTTATGAAGCCATGTCGCACGTGGATGTGAAAAGTTATATCAAATACCCGCTGACGGAGCGTCTCCATCGTTGCTGTGCTTCTTCTCTTCTCCTGGCTTTCGCACCTCATATCGAGCTCATTGACTTCGTTCTCGACGGCATGGTCTCCAAACCCCCGTCTTCTTTGCCCTGGATGTTGGGCGGTATTTTAAGTTCAGTGGGCTTTCCCAGAGATGATGCAAGACGCCTGGCTGGATTGCATTATTCCTATATTTGTAGTGAAGAGTGGAGGTTGACGGAAGACGATCAAAGATATTATGGTTGGAATCCGGAATTTTGGATAGACTTTATGAGGTCTATAAGGATAGACTTTATAACGTCTATAAGGATAGACTTTATAACGTCTATAAGGATAGACTTTATAACGTCTATAAGGATAGGCTGTTGGAGGTCTATGAGGTCTAGGAGGATAGACTTTATGAGGTCTATGAGTATGCATTACAACCCGCATCCCAACTTGAAAGAAATACGAATCAGGGCCAAAGATATACGCGAAGCATTTGTCCCAGCTTACTCGCTCGATCCAATTTTCTTCAACTCAAATGTCAAGACTCTACGCACCCTTGGCATCGACTGGTATATATGTGGGTGGACTAGACCGGGATACGAATGGTATCCATGCGACCTGGAATGTCTCGAACTCAAGCAGACTGTTACAGACGCTAGTACCTTCAAAGTCATTATGACAATCTTTCCCAAGTTGAAGAGTCTGTCAGTCGAGTTGGCGGACCTGTGTCAGAAGGTTCATGATGGCGATAGTGACCCAATTCACGATTTCGACATTGACGTGGATAGATTCGGAGACGTTCTTCGAGAGCATGGAGGCAATCTCGAAGAATTCTCTTTCTCAACTTCCCACTTCCAGAATGACTTTAATAAATGGTTTATCAGGGGAAGTATTGGATCACTCCACGGACTCACAAAACTGCGGCATCTCAAGTTTGAGTACGGGGATTTCCTAGGTGAATTCGCGATCGGCAACATCGACGACGACTCATATCAGGTCGGGTTACATGAAGAGCGCTTAAGCGATATCCTACCAACCTCAATCGAGACGCTTTATCTATACAACGGACAGCGACGACCTACCAAATTCCCGGGTTCCCATATAGCAAATGCGAGTAACCCGATAATCAAGGCATTTCTTGCTGAGTCTGAGACCTGTGCGCCTAATCTTCAAAAGGTCGTGGTGGAGTGGTTTGAGAGTGAATCTACATGGGGGAAAATCTGCAAGAGGGACTGGTCTCGAGAGACGATAGATGATAGGTGGGATATCACGTTAGTGAAGGAGGAATTTGACTATTTGATGTACGCAGAAGGTTGCGAGATGGCTCATGTTATATTCACCAAGAGGTAAAAGAGACACAGTTCGAGACAAATAATCTTGATGTTCAGTTTAAGAACGTCTGTAAATAGTACAGTTCTCAAAAGGACACAAATAATTCTTTTGATCAGGCTTAGGGCAATTCAGGCTGACAGTATTAAATGGTATTTGTAAACCCGTGGCTTAACCTATTCATTTACGTTTGTCCACCCAAGTTTGCCTAACCATTTTATACTTCGCGTTATAAACCATAAGGTTGCCCTCCCTGCACAGGCCAAACTTGATGAAATGGCATCAATGCACATCTGTCAATTCGGTCTGGATAGACATACACGATTTACTAGCTGTATTTCCAGAGATAACTGAACCTTGGGGTGAACAGATCCTCTTATAACCTGTACCGGCGCATACAGCTCTAAGTATTAACCATGCTGTAACTGAAGTGGTCGCGATATATGTATTCAAGATACTACCAACAGAGTTGGTGTGCGGGGCTTATACTTCATAACCTATTGTTAGGGTTGTTCTTCGTTCTTCCCCTTGGCCTCTACTCTTATCTCCTCTATTTCTACCTTGACTTTTCTTTTACCTTTCTTTATTTATTCCTCTACTTTCACCTCCACTTCTACTTCTACCTCTACTTCTACCTCTACTTCTACCTCTACTTCTACCTCTACTTCTACCTCTACTTCTACCTCTACTTCTACCTCTTCCTCCAATTTGCTTCTTCAAAATGCACATGACGGATGAAATATGGAGTTTCATATTTTCCCATTTCGAATACCCCATGCCGCGGAAGGGCTGGCAAAATGACGATGAATGGGCCAAGGATGGATCGAAAAGGATAAGACCTGGTCGGGATGAACTGCTCGCACTTTGTCTCGTCAACCGTCAGTTTCGACGTATCGCCCAACAATTACTGTACCGGTCCATCCCGATTGAAACCGGCTACGACAAGGGAAGCAAAAGTCCCTTTGAGTTTCTCGTAGGGATACTACACAACGATCGCACTCTCGGAAGAAACATCCGCGCACTCAAGGTTTTGGGGACTCAACGCAATAGCGACGCCAGCACTGAAAGAGCATTGGATGACTTGAAGCTAGAGTCGAGTCTGGCAAGTTGTTTCAAGAGGTGTATCAGCCATGCCGGCGCTCCTTTTCTTCTCATGCTGATGACGCCCCAAGTCCAGCTTGTCGACTACACTATGACCCGCGCCAAACCTTGTATTCCCTGGTTGTTGAGCGGCAGGGCGGATTTGAAAGATAAGATAAAGAATCTACGGCGGGTTGCCACCTTGATGGGAGACCGCCCTGATTCTCTTCGCGAGGGTGTAGAGGTGTATTCCAGCCCTGATCAACCAAATGCCAACCAGCAAGCCATCACAAACGCTCCAAGGAACATTTCTGAAGGCTTCGATCCCTTTCCCAACTTGAAAGAAGTGCGAGTCAGGGCAGAAGACATACGTAAAGCGTTCCTACCAGCCTGGCTAATCGAACCAATCCTTCTCAACCCAAATGTGAAAACATTGCGTACCTTTGGCGTCGACTGGTACATGGGGAAGAAGAGAATAGTCCTCTGGCCGAAACATCGGAGCAACCTGGAGTGCCTTGACCTCCAGGATACTATACTAAACGCCAATGCCCTCAAATCCATCATGATACGCTGTCCCAAGCTGAAAAGTCTGTCATTCGAATTTGCAGACTTGTATCGAAAGGTTGAAAGGTCAAATTACCTTGGCCATGTCGGTACAAGTTATCATGGCGGTAGTGGCGACGACGGCAATGGTTATGATGGAAGTCATGCTGGCAGTAGTAATTACTACGACCATAGTCGTGACCCAATTTACTACATGGCTATTAATCTGGTAGAATTCGGAAACATTCTGCGAAAGCACGGAGGCAATCTCGAAGAACTTTCCGTCTCAACTTTTCATTTTAAGAACTCCAACGTTTTTAACCATCTGGAAGGACACATTGGAACACTCCGCGAGCTCACAAACCTGAAACATGTCAAGATTGAGTGCTTTGATCTCATAGGACTCAAATATCCCCCGTTCGACGACGACGACGCCACCATATTCCTTTGGGACGATTGCAGATTGGTGAATGATCGTCTCAGTGATGTTCTTCCAGCCTCGATCGAAACGCTATATCTGTACAACCGTGCACGATATGTTCCCCTCGATTATCAGGCGTTTAAAGATATAGGGGGAACTCAATGTTTTGTCAAGGCATTTCTTGCCGAAGCTGAAATCTGTGCACCTAATCTTCGAAAGGTTACGGTGGAGTGGCTTCAGAGTTTGTTCCGGTGCGAGAAATTAGGCGAGAAAATGCGCAAGGAGTTCTGCGAGATGCTCTGCGAGAATTACTGGTCCCGAGAAACGATAGATGATGGTTGGGATGTTGAGTTTGTGAAGGAGAAATTTGAGGTTGAGCATTGCCATGATGGTTATGAGATGACTCTTGTTGTATTGACCAAGAAGAACAAGACATGCAATTAGAGAGGGCCATGGACAACTGAGTGTAGAGTTATCCAGAAGTTAGTTAATCGGCAATTAATTCTCAGGTCGTTAGATATTCTTGGACTTTGGGTGAGATTTTGTCACATCCGCTTATCACAAAACACGATTCATCGGCCTCGCTTATCTTTAGAGTCAGCCTGACATCACCTGTCTCTTTCGCCCAGATTCAAGAGAGTCTACAGTGAGAAGTATTATCTAGTAAGCGTGGTTCAGTTTTCTCCTGTACCTCTGTCTCATTGCAAGTTCCATCATCTTCGGTACTTTGGTAGTAATACCTGTCACCGATATAGTCATCAACAGACAACACTACCCACAAACACCATTTGCGAACCACCAAACAGTAATAATATCAAGAAATAAAAGACAAAAACAACGCAAAAAAGGCAAATTCGACGCAGTCATCTTTTGTTAGCTTCGGCAGCCTGGCTCAGCCTGCATCACCACACCCCCCTCTTCAACAATCATCTTGTTACTATTGGTCAACATGTACCAACTGACCATTCAACGCATACAGATACAGTTACATCGAGTGTCCTTTTTCTTTACCAACTTGGTTAGTAATCTCATACAGCATCTTGGAATTTCCAGTTTGGGGTCCATCTCAAAGGGCTGGACACCAGCATCAGCAGACTATATGTCTTGCGGAATGGTTGCCTGTTGTGTGAGACAAGAGCTTGAAACTCTTGTTTTCCTGTAAATAAGGCTGTGCGGCCCCCGGACTTTTTTCTTTTCTTTTGCACTTTTCTGTGAATACCTTCACTTTTTGTTTCACCATGGTTGTTCCCCACATGGTCATCCGCCAAGAGGCCCAAGTCATAACTCAGACTGTTGAGCTCCCCTCTACAACTTACACCACGTACGTCACACTAGGCGTGGTATCGGCTGCAGCCACGGACCGTCCCGTCGCTGTCACCTCGCAGCACAGTGGCGATGGTCTAAGCAGCACTGAAATTGGGGCCATTGTCGGTGCTGTCGTTGGCTTTTTTCTCCTCTCTTTCGTCGTGATATGCTGTTGCTGTCGTCGACCGAGAAAACAAGTCAAGAGACGGAGGAGTTATCGCAGTTACTCTGGTTCTGAGGATGATTGGTCGGTTGTGATGCCGCATGAGAACTGGACGAGACCAGTGCCTGTTCCTGTTAGTCGGCCTACGCCGGTGCAGTATCCGCCTCCTGCGGCGCACAGAGAGCAAGTTCCTGGGGGACCAAAGTTTCCCACCTACAGAGCTATTCCTATTCCCAACCCCAGGAGGCCAGGGAATCTTCCTCGGACATATCGGTGATGAACTACGATATGTTATGAGCTCTAAGTTACGATGGGCGACAAACACGATCATCACTTGTCAAATGAGGGAATGTGGACGAGGAGGATGAATCTTCGCATGGGTTATATGGTCAATGGTTGACGATGTTTACGATAGCACGAGCGAGCGAGCTTTTCTTTCACGAGTCACGAGATAATGCCTAAAACAACATTTAATAATCGCAAAATAATACTCAAAATGTAAATATACTATATACACGAATATTCATCATCTCATCTCATCATCACTCATCCCTCCCAACTCAATACCCATCAAACTCAAATAACCTCCTTGGTCTTGTGGTTGCACTTATGCGAGTTGCTAGCAAGCGTCCTCTTCTTCTGCCAATGCTCAAAACGAGCAGCAATAGCCCTCTTGTCCTTGGGGTTAGGAGTAGTCTTGTCACGCGCAGGAACACCCTTGAGACTAAGCGCAAACTGAGCAGCAGCACGACCAGCAGTCTTGGTGTTGAGGGTGAGAGCTTCCCAGTGGATGTTGTCGATGGTGTCGCAGGCCAAGTGGTAGCATGGGTCGGTCTCTTCGTCGGCGCCAGTGAAGATGCCGGATGAGGGGATACCGAGGGCGATGAAGGCGGCGTAGTCGGAGGATTCACCAAACTCCCTGTTTGTTCTGTAAGTATCATACTTTGAGGGTGAGTTGTTGGTACTTACTCCCACTCAACAGTCTTGCCCTTCTTGCGGAGCCAAGCAGCGAGGATATCGCCACCGACTCTGTCAGCGGGCTTGCTGGCTTGAACCCAGTACTTGGGCTTAGGAGAACCGATCATATCGTAGTTAAAGTAGAATCGGATGCTGTCGGCTTCCTTCTCGGTCAATTGCTCGCCGTAGAAGTAAGAGCCAGCAAGACCACTCCTGTACACTGTGTCAGTAAATGGCAAATGTGTGAGTTACTGGTTTACTTACTCTTCGGCACCCCACCAAGCGAAGCGGACCTTGTTCTTGTAACCAGTGTACTTGGTGAAAGATTTGGCAATCTCAAGGATACCAGCTGTTCCACTACCATCGTCATTAATACCAGGACCTTCTTGAACACTGTCAAGATGGGCACCCATCATGACAACATTCTTAGGATCACCCTGCTTTGTCTCAGCGATGATGTTCCAGGTCTCGCGGGTCTCATAGAACGAGTCCACCAGCAGAGTGACCTCGAGCGACTCGCCGCCTTCAATGCGTGTCCTCCAAGCATTTCCAACCTCCTGAGGAATGACACCAACAGGGACAATGAGTTCGAGGTTCTCAGCGCTAAGAGTGGCACTGGTGATACCCTCACCAGGAGCGTTGTGAACGAGAATAACTCCACGGGCACCGGCCTTCTTTGCGAGCTTGAGCTTGTCTGAGATGGCGCATGAACCACGCTTGACGAGAACAAGCTTGTCCTTGGCATCGACACCCTCCCACTGGTCGGCGAAGCATCCAGATCCACGCTCGTCGTCAATTGGTACAAGGACAAGAGGAGCAGTCACACCACCAGCAGGTGTACCGACATTGTAGATGAGAGTGATGACATAGACATCCTCACCGTCAGGTCCTCGCACTTGGATATCTCTGGTCTGCTCAAAGGTATAGTTGAAGGGCTGAATGTGAATGTCGAGATACTTCTTGTGCTTGTTAAGCTCCTTGTAAATGTAGTCGACTGAAGCCTTGTATCCGGGGAAGCCAAAAGCTCTCGTACCCCCGTTCTTCTTGCCAATGTTGTTGAGGTCTACAAGAGTCTTTCGAAGTCTATAGTTGTTAGGCTTGATTAACGATGGGATGGGAGAAGAGTGCTTACTTGGACTTTTTAATATCGCCTTCGACTTGACTGGCTGTCAACTTCTTGGTAGCTGACACCTCTGAGAAGAGGAGAGCTCCGTAGAACAAAGCATTGAAGAACTTCATGATGACCAATTGATTCTCAACGTCTCTGATGAGCAGATCCCAAATGCGACAGACCCTTCATTATATAGATAAAAAAGATGTACACAAGCCATGACATAGACCAATTACAATGATCAATCACTCATTGTCTCTAACAAAAGGCAACACCAGCTTCTGTCTAGCTTAGACTTAGCCTATCGGCAGAGGATGCGAAAATGGCAGGTCGTAGTACTAAAAAGTCTTGGCATCGACTGGTGCTCACTCAACCCATGTTGATAGACAGCTCGTCAAGATAAGATCTACAAGGGAGGACAAACAAATGCGGGGGTGAAGCCAGGACCGGGGCGATGGTGATAGGTTCGAGGGTAAGTGGCGGGAGGAACTATTGTAAAGTGCTCAAGGACTTTTGAAATGCTGGGAGAGGGAGATAGTCTGCTTACTGAACTAAGTAGACTAGGATGAAAAGATAAATAATAGTGGTTGGAGGGTTCATGACCAAGTCTTGTCGTTTATCAGGTAATCAGAATGTACTCATATCATGAGAGTTAGTACTACAATAACATCATGACGTGATTTAGTAACTCACTTTCATGATATCATCTTGTGTAACCATGAAGAACTAAGTTTACCCAAGATGTTGCTTCTATCATTAACCATTTAAACCATGAAGCCTCTTTACTTAGACAGTTGTAAATGCTATTAAGCTTAACTTTTGGCGATAAGCTACCGGGTAACTCTAACGGCTTTTATCTCTACTCACCGCCTACCAAATCGAGTCTTTTCTAGCCGAATTCTAGAACGGTTTCCACAGGATAATCTCGGCATTGGCGGGGCAAAAAGTTTAGTTTCTGTCTGTCATACCGCCGCCTGCCCCGCCACAGCAAACAATCGTTTCGTCTCGTGGCGTGCTTTTTTAATTTATTAATAAAGTGGTCTTTTCTTTTTTCTTGTCTTCCTCTCTCTTTGTTTCTCTCTCTTTACAAATTATAGAAATCAGCAAACATGGCGTCTCAGGTTCCTCACGTCTCGCCTCGCGCTGCCACAGTCCACTCTGCGACTGAACTCATCGGCAACACTCCTCTTGTTCGACTCAACAAGATTCCCCAGTCGCTGGGTATCGAGTGCGATGTCTACGTTAAGCCTGAGCTTTTCAGCGCTGGTGGTAGCGTCAAGGATAGAATCGCTCTGCGAATGATTGAGGAGGCTGAGAAGAGCGGAAGAATTAAGCCTGGTGATACTCTTATTGAGCCTACCAGTGGAAACACGTAAGACCACTAATGAAAGCATCTACGACTGCTTTGCTGACTGTTGAATAGTGGTATCGGTTTGGCTCTCGTCGGTGCCATCAAGGGTTACAAGACCATTATTACTCTCCCCGAAAAGATGTCGGCCGAAAAGGTTTCCGTCCTCCGTGCCCTTGGCGCTACCATCATCCGTACTCCTACACAGGCTGCTTGGGACGCTCCCGAGTCTCACATCGGTGTCGCTCGACGTCTCGAAAAGGAGCTTCCCAACGCCCATATTCTCGATCAGTACAGCAACGTGGACAACCCCAACGCTCACGAGTTCGGTACCGCCCAGGAGATTTGGGAGCAGACTGGTGGTAAAATCAATGCTCTTGTTGCTGGTGCTGGTACTGGTGGTACCATCACTGGTATTGCTCGCGGTCTCAAGAAGCACAACCAGGACATCAAGGTTATCGCTGCCGACCCCCACGGAAGTATCCTTGCTCTGCCTGAGCTCCTTAACCAGGAACACGTCAACGAGGGTTACAAGGTGGAGGGTATTGGATACGACTTTATCCCTGATGTCCTCGACCAGCACATCGTCGACAAGTGGTACAAGACTGATGACCGAGAGTCTTTCCACCTTGCTCGCCGACTCATCTCCGAGGAGGGTCTTCTTGTCGGTGGCAGCTCCGGCTCTGCCATGGCTGCTATGCTCCTCGCCGTCAAGGAGTACGGCTTCAAGAAGGGTGATGTAGTCGTTGTTGTCCTCCCCGACAGCATCCGAAGCTACCTCTCCAAATTCGCCGACGATGACTGGCTCGCCGCCAACAACCTCCTCCCCGTGAACGGAGTCGAGTCCACCGTCAACGGTAACGGCGACAAGAAGAACTCTGACCCCTACGAGGGCGCCACCATTGCTGCTCTGCGTCTCAAGCCCGTCACCTCCGTCGGTGATACCTCTACCTGCTCCGAGGCCATCGAGACCATGCGCGACAAGGGCTTCGATCAGCTCCCCGTCCTCAACGCCAGCGGAACCAAGCTCGTCGGTCTCGTCACCCTGGGTAACCTCCTGAGCTACATCTCCAGCGGCCGCGCCTCAGCCCAGAGCCCCGTGTCCGACGTCATGTTCGACTTTGCCCGTCTCGACGAGATCGTCACCGACCCTCGCGAGTTCGCCTCCCCCATCAACCCCGGCAAGCGCAGGCAGTTTGTCGAGATCACAAAGGACACACCCCTCACCACCCTCAGCAAGTTCTTTGAGTGGAACAGTGCCGCCGTTGTCACCGAAGAATCTGGCGACTCCCAGTCTTTGTCCAAGCCTATCGCTATCGTCACAAAGGTTGATCTCCTCACATGGATGGTTAACAAGAAGTTGTAGAGAAAGAAAAAAACCTCGCGAGAGGACAGGAACGAGTACTCATGTTTTCAACGACATTTACGTCTGGCGTTCCAAGGATACCTTTTAGAAGAAAAGAGATGGATTATTTGGGTGGAATAAGTTTGTTTGATAGAATTGCATTTTTTGGGCGGTAGACTCAACATCTACATGGCATTTGCGACGGGAATCATCTACGTAAATTAAAAATGTCATTAATATAATTGTGTCATTCAATTGAACCCCCTGCTCGTGAATATTCCGTCGTTTATATGCGCTGAGCAATCCACCACCACCACTTGTCTGCGCCAGGACCATCGCCGGTGACGTTTCCGGGGAGAACATCGACGTCGATATCGAACTCTTGGAGCTGGCTAAAGGTGAACTTGGAAGAACCGTACTCGCCCAGCCAAGAATCCTGTTCCTCTGAACCAATATCATCAGATCCAACACCGGAATCCAACAATCCCTTGCTTCGCGAAGCACGAATTCTTGTCAACTCGGACTCCAGGTTGGTCTTGACAAGAGTCGATGGAAGCGCAGTAAAGAGATCCATCTTGTTGGCGGCGATGAGAATTGGGATCGAAGTCTTGGTCTTTGTGTTGGTGGTGGCGCGCTTCTGCAGGAACAGCAGAACATCGTAGAGGTAGGCAGCGGTGGGCGCAAGGACCTCAGGCTCTCCAATAGCAGCAGCGTCAACGACGAAAACAACACCCTTGAGCTTCTCGGTTTGGTTCAGCTTGCCGTCGGCCACGTTTCGTAGCTTGCCATGTCCAGGAGTGTCGATGAGGAGGAACTTTGTGTAGGTGCCGTCGTGAACATCGTGGTTGCGATACGAGTGCTTGTGCTCAGAATCGGTAGAAGCGTTAAGCTCGACGTCGTGCGACACTTGAGAAGTGTGCGTCTCGGTACCAGTGGCGCCGCGCTCAAAGAGGGTGAGGAGTGAGGTTTTGCCAGCGTTGGCAGGACCGACGAGGAGAACGCTGGGAGGGACGGTATATGTCTTTGAGCCGGCCAAGAGAAGGTGAAGAATGATGGGAGCACCAAGAATGATGAGAGCGCCAATAATGATGGTGGTGAGCGAGGGGGTCATGATGGCCTCGAAGACCTCGACCAAGTTGACCATGGTGAACGGAAGTGCGGCACCGATTGGCGCCTGTTGTCGCAACGTTGTATCAAAGCCGGATGAGGCGATGCAAGGGACGAGAGAAACCTGGGGAGGTTTAATTGTATGCTTGGATGACGTTGCCAGCTTCCAAGCAAGATGTTTGCTGTCAAATTGGTAGAAGCTGTAAAATGATATCTGGCCAGCCCACTGGAGAGCTCCTAGACCGGGCTCCCCACTACGCACAGCCTCAGCCACACAAGATCATGTACGGAGTAGCCAATAGTCACTACAACAGAAATGGATAGGGGACGTAATCAGCCACAAAAGACCCTGGCTTTGCAATTAAATGTTAGCCCAGTAAAGTTCAAGGCGGTCGGTCTTCTCCATTAGGGGAGGGTCTAAGCTCAGCCGCGCTCGGCATCACGGCTTCCAGGTAATACGTAGGCCTTACTCCACGCTTCTCCTTCAAAATTCAGCCAAGACTCAGCCAAGCCAGTTTATTCCGGCCTACACTTTTTCTCTCCTTGTCTTGCGCTGTTTCTCTTTTTTCTTCTTCTTACGTCTTGAATGACAATGTTTATCTTGTACGAATAAACCAAGCTTCAATCATATTTTGTCTCTCTCACGTGAAATAAGCTACCTACCTACCTTACCTGCTATTCAACGTCGCACGAGAGCCCTAGCCTATGGGCACAATTGCCATGGCGAGCATAAACACTACCAGTACATCAGCCGGATCAGCCGCGCCAATTCAAATGTCGGGAAAGGCGAACGTTGCTACGCCCAAGCTCAACAGCGAGGTTGAGATGGGTAGTCTGCCGGGAGATGTCCAGAACCAAGCGGATGATATTATGCAGGTGGCTCGGGTAGGAGATGTACCGGCCATGGAGAAGCTCTTTGAGTCGGGCGAGTACGATGCGACCTACCATGATGATGAGGGTATCACGCCCTTACATGTGAGTGTTGAGCGACGCGACAACTACGATGATGAGCTAATCAATCTTTGCAGTGGGCTTCGATTAACAATCAATATGCGATGTGCAAATTCTTAATCGAACACGGCGCCGAAATCAACAGAAAAGGCGGCGAATCCGTCGCAACTCCCCTTCAATGGGCCGCCCAGCGATGCCATTACTATACCGTCAATCTTCTCCTCCAGCACGGCGCCGACCCCCTCATCACCGATGCTCAAGGCTACAACACCCTCCACATCTCGACATTCAACGGCAACGTCCTCCTCCTCGTTCTGCTCTTGCATCAAGGCATTCCCGTCGATGTTATTGATACCTTTGGCCACACGGCGCTGATGTGGGCTGCTTACAAGGGCTTTCCCCAATGCGTCGATCTCTTCCTCCGCTGGGGCGCAAGCGTCCACGCGACCGACGAACAAGGCTTCACCGCGCTGCATTGGGCTCTGGTCAAGGGAAGTCCTGGATGCATCCTGAAACTTATTGAGTACGGTGCCGATCGATTTGCAAAGACACAGACGGGCAAGACTCCTTCTGTTACGGCCAAGGAGCTCAATACCGAAGTTGCCTGGCACAGAGCGCTTCGGGAATGCGGTTTTGATGAGGACGGTCACCCTGCGGTGCCTCCTTGGCCTGGTGCTAGTTACTTCTTGAAGGACAAGAGGATGTTTGTTACTAGGTTTTTGTTCATTTGGCCATTTGTTTTGGTGTGGGCTATGCTCGTTGCTATGTCGAGTGCGCCTGTGTACATTGGTGTGCCCATTGGAATTGCCGCTGTTTACGGTATTCAATGGGTTGCTCAGCAAGTGTTGGAGTATGCGCCTTCAGATATGCGACATTTCCACAAGACGGTACGCAATGACGAATCTTTATCACGAATGACCACTAACATTTTATAGCCTTGGTTAACTGGCATCTTTGCCGCTACACTTTTCTGGACGGGTGTAAACTGGTTGACGACAGTCCTATTTGCGACAACACTCGGCGCAAGCGAAGGCAAAGGCCATGGCCTACTCAACCTCCTTTTTGCCATCTTCTTCGGCTTTACTGTGTATTTCTACATCGCCAGCATGAGATACGACCCCGGTTTCGTTCCCAAGATGAACGGCATTGCTGAGCAAAAGGCTGTCATTGATGAGCTCCTTGCTCAGTGGAAGTACGACGAGACCAACTTTTGTGTTACTTGCATGATTCAGACGCCTCTGCGAAGTAAGCACTGCCGTCGCTGTCAGCGATGCGTTGCCAAACACGATCAGTAAGTAGCTTGTCTTTTGGATTTATGCATATACTGACTTCTGCAGCCACTGCCCGTGGGTCTACAACTGTGTTGGTATTAACAACCATCGTCACTTTTTCTTCTACCTGATTTCGCTTACTATGGGTATCGTCTCATACGACTGGTTATTGTACTACTGTAAGTTTCAAGCTATCGGATGTACACTACAGACACTAATGTTCTTCAGACTTTGACACTGTTAGCAAGAATGCTTCGGAAACTTGCAATGTTCTTAGCCCTACCCTTTGCAAGTACATTAACGCCGATTCATACACTTCGATCCTGGCTATCTGGATCACTTTGCAACTGCTTTGGGTCACCATGCTTTTGTTCACTCAATTCATCCAGGTCGCCCGGGCTATGACTACATACGAGAACATGTTTGGTATCCGCGACGGCACCAATATCACCGCTCTCACATCTACCGGCGCACCTCTCGACCCCAACCACCCATCTCTATCTGCTACAGCACCCCCTTCTGCTCACTCTCACAAGCACAAGGGTGGCATGCTCAAGTCACTGAGTCGTACTCTTGGTGTCGACCCCTTCATCGAGACCATCACTGGACGCGGTGCCGTGTCCGGCAAGAACAAGCGCAAGAAGAAGAACCCCTACAGCAAGGGCTGCCTCGCCAACTGCAAAGACTTTTGGTGTGATCCTGCCCCTATTTTTGGCCAGCGAGAGAACGGATCTGCAGTGCTTGGTGGCGAGAGAGTCGATTACACTGCCATGTACGAGAGTCCAAGCTTAATGACAATTACGGGTCGACGAGATCGAGGAGGTTACGAGGCTGTTGGTACAGAAGATGTCTAGACCGAGACTATATTTCTTTTGGGAGTAGTTTTTGACTGGGCGGGTTACGTTATATGACCACAAAGAAGATGACATGCACTGACCAAGGAATGGTATAAATGATGGGGAAGGCATGATGCATTACGAACTGATTATACTATATCTTGCGTGTTGAGAGAGTGAAGCTCAGGTAGACGAAAACGCCAATGAGGTATATGATGAGAACTGTACATTAGCAGTGGGATGTAATATTAATACTTCAGAGGGTAGTGTGTTACTTGATGATATTGGATACAAAACTTCGAGTTTCAGAGTTATCACGAGTTAACTTGTAGTAGACCCTGTGACCGAGCGACCCATCATGAGTTAGCTTGTAACAGTCCTCGTGGCCGAGCATGATCCACGACCGTGCAGAGTTGAAGTCCAAGACAGGCCTAGAGGCCACGAGTCAAGTCGATCTTGTGGCGTCGACCTTTTGTCAAATACGTTACAGATGTAGATCTCAACGGTTTCTCCTGTTCTTGAAAGGGTGATCACACTAGTTAGTTCGTACTGTATCCCGGTAATTCTTTAGTCTCCTTCAAAGTGATGCTGTCAAAGCGCGAACACGTTCCATAGGTATGTAACAGCGAGCACCGAATGACACCTTTGTTGAAAAGCTGAAACATGACAGGTCAATTGACATTTTCCTGTTTCTCCGCCACCAAGCGAGAGTGGTAGGTAGACCGAGAGAATTCTTGAGGGATAGACTTTTCACGACAATGAACGATGGAACTGAGACTTGTACGAAAGGCGTAATTATTTACCAAGTTGAGTTCGTCAAGGGTTGTTGGGCTTGCCGGCCGAGTTGGCTGGAACTTGTTGTAAGCTAAATGGCCCTGGTCTTTATGATATATGAAATCTACTAGCTAGGGACCTCGCCACAAACTAAACATTTCCCAGCCCACATGCCAGTACATGCATTTGTTCTTGTTGACTCAAATCCTATGCAATCGATCGCAACGGTTTCATTAACCAGATTTGATCGTGCATATAACATTTCGCGGCAAGAATACGGACAGTGTTGATATATGACCAAAATGAATATCTGAGTGGATGCATTTTTGGCGGCATTTACTGCCAGGGGTTTCCTTGTAAAGAAATAGTTGCGAGGAAAGTGGGTATGAGAATATGACAGGTCTTGCAAGCAAAAGATGATATCAATGAGAGAGTTTATGAGGTCAGAGAACCAAGGCAACTGACATTATCATCAACATGGACCCTGGGTCGAGTCATGGTCTATCAACGTGTCTAGACTTGTCTCTCTTGACTTCTCAAGGAATACCATAATTGACAAGGCTAGTTTGCAAGGGTTGTTGGAGCGGGCCGTGACGGTTTGATCAACGGTTCTTCGTCTACTCCACTCATCTCGAGAATGTATCAGGGTATCGAAGGTAGTGCCTCTTAGAGAATCATTGAATGAAGCGTAGATGACATGCCGAGAAAAAGATATCATGATATCGATATTGATGACACATGGTGTGAGGTGGTGATATAAGCCTCAATGCGCATAGAAGGAACTGAGACATTGTTTGCAATTGTACCTGCATGTAGCCATACAGCAGTTTATGGGGGTGGCTTTGAGCTTGGCAACATGTTAGCTCACTCAATGAATTGTTCTTTTTGCTTTTTGGAATTCTACCGCCAAGTTTCCCATGGTATGGCCCAACCTCTGTGGCCAGTATAGCTTGACCTCTTTTAGCCCCGCGATCAGAGACAACTACTACTCTGTACAGCACTTGCGTATCGCGTACCCGGTTGAATACCTATTCCAGTCTGGTGTTAGTCGAGAAGGACAGTCCCTAGAGGTGATTATGGACGCCCTCGTTTCCTGCCAAATGACTGACCACCATGAGGCATTATAGGTACGACTATGATCGACTGTACAGATGACGTCTAGAACCTGCAATATATTGGATCGACGATCTATAGCATTGCCGGTATTCTTCAAGCTGCGGCAGTTAAAGTGCAGAGTCAAAGCAAGATCAAGCACCAACATGCCCACCAAGATTGAGATAGATTAATATAACAAGAAACGTCTGTGCAAAAAAAGACAAGAGTGTCTCACATCTAAAAACCAGGAACAGGGTAGTATTTCAGGCCAAGAGCCATTCAAGATCGAGTGTGTCAATGCATCCAGATCCATTACAGGGGTATCGAAATGCTGACTATAAGAGGAAAAAGAAACGAAAAATAAGTGGCAGCTTATCTGTTTTGAGTAATTGTAAGCCGGAAGACTCGACATGTGAGAATAGGGAATAGTTCTTGGAATGGCTTTTAGACAAGTGATGGGTTATCATGACATTTGATGACAGAACGGTTCATGTTGGTAGCGAGGTATGGCTTCGAGATCGGGCTCTTTCGTCTGAACTTTTATCAGATTTATTTTAACCTACAGCTTTTAAGGCATTCAGTCAGGATCTAGGCCTTGAACCGGTTAAATTGTCATGATAACTACTATCAAGGTACGGAAGGTGATCATCTTCATTTTTAAAGACACAAAGAAGCAACACTTTTGAACACGCAATCAACCGGCGAAATGCTGTAGATATGGAAGACCTCCGAAGGGAAAAAAGAAAAATACTGATAAATAATAGTTCCAACAATCAGTCTCCTCCTGTCAGGCGCCGCCATTAAGTTCCAGTAGATCCTCCACAAGACTCAACCCTGTCATATCCATTAGAGATGATACGAACTGCCGTGATGCATCACATACACGACAACACCCCTGACCACACCAAATCTGACTCACGTGAGATGTGTAGTACAAACTCAGCCTTCTTGGTATATGCAGTTTGTCGCTGTGATTGCTGCAGTGACAGACATCCCAATACCGGGTTACTTGACAGCCGTGCACTCAAGAAACAAACCGGTGAGACATGCAGCGTTTTGACTGGCTCACTCAATAAATTGAGGCCATACAATACGATTCTGCTTTTCGTTATCTTCCGAAATCTTTAACTTTTACTTGAAGATGATACCGCCCACAACGGAACTCAAGGATACAAAACGAGTCCGCGATGAGAATAATGTCCCCTTGTTTCCTTCCCCACAAGTATCCTCTTTCTGTTTGACATGGGTTGCCAAGGCTCGCTTATAGACAGGGTTACAATACTATTTCAGACGAGGACGCTACAAAATGGAGAACTGCAACAGACAAAAGCAATTAGAGGTGTCTCTGTATCTATTCTTTCTTTTTCCTCTTCTTTTCGCCTCTGATTATGCAATGCCTTGTATCATTCTCCTTTTGTAAATGAGATGTCACTTTTCCTCTGTCCAAATCGAATGATTCCACTGGAACTCGCTCGGTTAAATGGTCTCGTCGTGACAGAATAGTGATAGTATACTATGTGAGAATAGGGATTAGATACGAAGAGAACCCCAGTTCATACAATGAGTTGACCTGTAGATCCTGTATACAGCGGAGTCTGAGGCAGCCTGGTCGTCTTGTTAGAACCTTGCTCCTTGTCAAATATATAAAGAGATGGTCTCTGCACCTTTCCTATTCTCATCCTCATTGCGAGTCGTGCTACTGCTGCATGTCTTACCGTGCCCATTTATTTATATTAAAAAACAAGCCTGCATGTTACATACTGCCACGCCGCTTTTACTTTTTGTTCAGCAATATATATCTTCTTGGCGTCGATCGTCCTGCAGTATATAAGGAGTTGTCTCCTTCACAATGGCTACTCCTATGGTCATCCCCATGATTCCTCCTCTGTACCTCATGGAGCCGCCGCCGGGAGAAGTTAGAACCGTTGAGAACCCGCCTACCAGTGCTGGCGCTGTCTTGCCTACTGGGATAGCGACTACTGGTGTTGCGTTCATCATTGTCGTTATTCGAATCCTTACAAGGAAGTTTGTGGTCAAGAGTTCTTTGGGAGTTGATGACTGTGAGTTTTCTGTCACTTTTGCAGGGATGACCATGCTAACTCGAATAGACCTATGTATAGCAAGTCTCGTCTTCGCTTTTGGCTTTCTTGGTATGGCACTTACACGTAAGTAAAGTCTTTCTAACTAAGTTGTCGATTTCCCTTTTGTCTAACAGCAAGTAGTCCTAGATGTTGGCGTCGGAAATCACACATGGGATGTCCCCATCCGTCCATATGTCCCCAAGTTCGGACAGTACAGCACCGCTTCGAACCTCCTCTACTGCGCCAGCATTGTTCTTTCCAAACTCTCCGTCCTCGCATTCTACCTCCGAATCTCTATCGACAAGATCGTCCGCCGAGCCGTATACTCATGTGTCGCTCTGGTGTGCGCCTACAGCTTGACCTACGTTTTGTTAATTATCTTCCGATGTTGGCCTATAAGTGCGACCTTTGATCCGCTCCAGCAGGACAAGTGCATTGATTTAAGTGTCCTCGCTATATACCTCATCGCCTGCAGTGTTGCAGTCGACCTCTTCCTCATGATAATCCCTTTCCGGATCGTCAAACCTCTTCAGGTTCCCATGCGTCAGAAGCTCGGTCTCGCGTTTCTCTTCGCTACAGGAGGTTCCATCATCGGTGTCACTCTCAGACGACTCACCATCACTCTTCCCATGATCAAGAGTCACGACTACACTTGGGAGCTACCGCCACAGATCATCCTGAGTTTCCTCGAGGTCAACCTCAGCATTTTCATTATCTCAATCCCTGCCCTTAAGCCATTCTTCAAACGCTACATCCCTTTCCTTATCCAGTCCAAGATTCGCTCTCAGGACAAGTCCCCCAAGAACAGCTCCAACAATCAGGAGAAGGGAAGTGGCTGCCAAAACGCCGTCGATTCATATGAACTATCTCACAGAAAGTCAGATGGTCCTCAAGATGAAGAGACGCGTTTATGGTACAGGGATCCTGAGCAGGGTGTTTCTGTTGATTCGGATGGATTCAGACAAGATGCCGAAAGCATCGAAAGTGCGGCTGATCGTTGTCGGTCTCTGACACAGAAGCCTGAACCAGCGGTCGTCAGTTTCAGCACCAAGCGGACTCATAGTGTCAACGGTATCGATGTCAGCAGGGAAACAGTCGTGACATATGGCCAAGCGGTGTAGGAGAACTATTGGAAGAGTCAGGGACTTGATGGATTTTACGAACAATTAAACACAAGCGCCGCGTCGCTCTACAAAGAGCATTTCAACAAACTTCAAGGACAGTATGATGTCAATCCAGACACAAGAGGACGTCCACGAAGAACAGAAAACATACCCTTCGATTACATTTCAAGGATCACGGGCTCTTTTTCCACATGGCGTCACGATGAGAGGAGTATTGGCTTTGACCGATTCCACAGTTAGCGATAATGTTTTAAAGAGATAAACGGAACTAGATAGCAGTGTTTTACAGTATACCACGCAGTATCAATGTTGATCATGATACGTATTACAATTTACGAGACTATGGCTTTACCAAGATCTGTATGCTTTTACAAATGTCCATAACGTGATGAACAATAAGCTAAGTCGTGAAAAACACGAATCACAGACTTGTTCCTTCGTCTCTAGCATGATACCCATTTCCATTGGTGATTCTCTCCTCTTGGCTGACCACAGCCTTGGGAAGTCCAAAACCAACGCCCAAAAAGACAAAGATGGCCCATTTCCATCTGAAGGGGTTGATGACAACACAAAAGAAGAACCACCAGAGAAGTTCCAGGTAAGTAAAAAAGTCAAAGGCGCCAGTCGGACTGGTATGTTTGAGAGCCTTTGTCAAATCGATCCAGCGCTGCATCCAAAACGGACTGGGTCGAGACAATGGGTCCATGAGAAACATGAGTAGGATTCTGGTGTAGATTCCAATGTGCCAGTTACCAACTGTACCGATGGCGTTGACGTAGGTACAGTTGATGGCTGAGACGGAAGGGTGTGATGGCGGGAATGTCTGGAGATACCAGTTGGGTGGTGGATAAGGTTCTCTGAAGCAGTCGTCGGGGAGGAAAGAGAGAGAAGGTCTCTTATAACCAGTAGCCATGACGATAACGTCTGCGTCGATGACTTCTTCATGGCCAGGACCGCCCTGGGGAACACCCTTGGCACGTCGATTAACACGAACTCCTTCATGGACAAACTCATCAATATCGCAGCGGACCCATTCAGCTTTACCCTCTCTTAGCTTATCCATAATGTCAGAGTTGACCATAGGTGTCTCCATGAACAAGCCATGACTCTTATCCGGTGCGATGTCCTCTAAATCCCTGTAGAAGAACTTGCGGAGGAAAAACTCGGGGATAAAGGATAGAACTGTCTCTTGACCGAATATGTTGAAGCTGAGGAGAGCGTCGACAACCATATTGCGAGGGATAATCCACTTGTCTGAGCGTGAGAGGATGTTTACTTTGGCAGCGTCTTCTGCAAATGCGAATTCGAGGGACTCTACTGCAGAAGCACCACCGCCAATGATGCCCATTTTCTTACCCTTGACATCTTTTCTAAACACAAGTTAGTTTCATATCTTAATCTGTCGCTGTGTACGTACCCGGTCAAATCACTAGAGTGGTAGATGGGACCTTTAAAGTTGTCCATGCCAGGAATCTTGGGCATCTTGGGTGCACCACAAGTACCAACAGCAGCAATCACACCACCAAAGCGACCTAGAGAAGGATCATTGACGATCCATCTTCCTTGCTCGTCTTGGTAAACACGATCAATCTTGGTGTTGAAGCGAGTGCGCTCTTTAAGTCCGTAGCGTTCCCAGAGTTGTCTGACTTGGCTGAGGATTTGCTGACGATCAGGATAGCCTCGGTTCCACTGGACAGAAGGATGGAAGCGATACATTAGTGAATGAATTTGAAGTCCAGAAGTTTCATTGACTCTCTGCAAGTACAGTTAGCTTATATAACCTTGAACTTGGGTGGTCGTTGCTTACACTCCAGATACCGCCCACATTATCTTTTGACCCAGCCTCGAAAATCACAACGTCAAAGCCATGGCCAATACAATGAGCGGCAGAAGTAACACCCGTGATACCGGCTCCAATGACTGCAATTTTAGGTCTGTTTTGTCCCAGCGTCGCATTTTCACTGGGTGGTTTAGGTGAGAGGAGTTTAGCTGTGATCCATTGAAAGATTTGGAAGATAAAGATGATAGGATGTAAGATTGGGTTAACGAGGCCCGAATTGAAAGGCATGATGGCAACAATTGATGAGATTGTTGAAGAATGAGGAATATTTTGATTGAGAATTTGTCTCTGGTGTTTTTCATGTGAAACTCAATGGATGTTGCTGGGGTCATGACGTCAATCTTTCACATGTCAAATGTGATATGACCATGACGAGTCAATGATTCAAATTCCAAGGTTGAGTTGAATAGACTGAGAGACATAGATAGTGATAAATACTATGGAGATCAGACCATTGATAACATGACTGAAACAACAATAACTTGATCATTCCAGCCTCAGTTCCAATTGTTTATTTCTAGGCCTCGCCTCGCTCTATAAACCTCAGCTCATCCACCCAAGCAAGCATTATTCACAGAACATTGATCAACCATTGCGACCTCCAAACAATACCTTTGATCATAATAAACTCAAGATGGAGCATCCAGGTAATAGTTAAGGTTACAATAACTCCATTGACTACTTACATTGCTTTACAGTCAAAGAAATCGGCGGCGTCATCAAGTCCCTCACCCAGGGTACACCAGATGTCCAAGAGTCCGCTCTGAGAGAATACTTTCTCCCCAATGCCTCATTCACTCACCCATTCTGTCATGTTCCATCCATATCAAAAGGACAAGTCCCTCTTGCAGGCGGTCTTGAATCAATCCAATTGATACTAGGAATTTACCGATGGTATCGTACTCTAAGTCCGCACATTGACATCCAGGTCGACTCTGCGGGTGAGTCAACTCTCTGTAAAATGCATTCATGATGTTAACAATATTCAGCATTTGATCAAAAAAGTGGTCTACTTTACGTCTCCCTCCGTCAAACATTCGCTCTCTGGTTTGTGCCTCTTTACAAAGCACCAGTGCGACTCGTCTCGGTTCTACAACTCACCCAATTATCACCCGAGTCATCTTCAGACGAGGATGAAGCGCCCGAGGACACAAAACCTCGTCGGCAGAGTCCAAGATACTACATCGCTAGCCAGGAAGATTTGTACCCCGTCAACGACTGCATCCAATTCTTGTGTCCTGGACTAGGACCCCTTTTGTGGAGGATTTGGCAGTTGTATAGCACTTGGTTGTGTATTATGATGTCTTTGTTGTTTCTGCCTGTTTACTTTTTACTCAATGGGACAGGATCAAAGACGAGGAGAACAATGCCCAAGTTTTAGTTTGTGGTTATTGCTTGGAGTTTTGGTGTTTGTTGAGCCTGTATGGATATGAGGAACGAGGGATATTTAATACGACTAATGATGGCGTCTTGAGATTTATGAGATAATATGAGCACTACTATTATGAACCTTCACCAGTTGGGACGTGATCAATTAAAGATTGGGATGTCTGGAATGTACAGGCGAAGGATAAAGAAACTCGGCAGTTGCCATAAGATACTCGGTGCAATACGAGCTATCCAGATATCAACATGTCTCAAACATCTTTCAGCCAACCTCTACGCCACAATTGTATTAAAATGAAGAGTATTGCACGACCAAGGAGCAGTTAGTTCTGTAAACGGCTACCTATGCCCGCACACGTGTACTTTAAAAACGGTTCCGTCTTTAACTGTTATTAGAGCTAACCTGTGCATGCGACGATGCATCTGTCCCGTTGTGTTAACCATGTAAAGTTCAAACTCTGAACCTGAGCATCTATAATTCCACAGGAATTAATTAGATAATGATCTAACTATTACTTTGGGAGATGAATGTTGTTAGTAGTTCAATTACCTACTGTCAACCGTTGATGCATGAGATAAGCCACCCTCCCCAATTACCGGTTGGCAACGTGTTTAGTTTACCTTGGCGCTCGTTGATAGGCGTGGTCGAGGTTAACATGAACGAAAGAGGCAATTATCTTGACCAGCTCTATGGTCTATGTTCAGCCAAGATAAGCATGCCAAGACCATGAGGGTGTCCTCACCATTGAGGGTTGTTTGTGGAGTCGTCATAAGACCTCATGATCATGGCAATCACAGTGACTCGTTATCAAACCCCCGCAGGTCTCCAAGATAGTGCAGAGTAGCCGGGAGTTTTTGTCTTGTTTGGGGATAGGTTTACTTGTCAGCCCGCACATCTCGTGGCTGATCTCAATCGTGGGGAAATCTGGGCGAGGAACCTGCCAAGACGGGCATCAACGGTAGCAATTCCTCTTTCATTACAAGCGCCAGGAACATGTTATACGATGCGACCAACGGTTGTCACCAATTCCAAGGGTCAGTCCAAGTTCTGCTGATGCTGTAGCTCTTAAGCTTACAAGTGCAAGGGAGTGAGTAGACGCTGTCTCTTACCCTATATCGACGCCGCAATTGATGGTCTACTTCACCAGCCTTATCTCTACAATTCTTACAGAGTCAACCGGATGCCTTCAGTCTTTACTCTGTCTAGGAATGGACTCCGAGTTGAAATAGGCAAGAGATCCCCAGATTGGAGCGACGTCCCGATGATTGTTAACAAACATTATTGGTGTTGATAGGGCCAGTAACATCATTGTGGGTAGGCCTCAAGGGTTTGATCATTGCCCGGCTGCTGCCTGTTATCGTTTCACGGGAGTAACGGCAGGTTATCTTCTTGTACTTCAAATTCACAACCGGCCCCAGCCAATGAATCAAATCTGGCATTGTCTCAGTATCGTCGTACAAGACTGTTTTTGATTGACATTGGGACCCAATTGCACGAGCAGATAGTTGTCTCAACCAAGAATTGATCTCCCATCACTTCCACGGATGTATCGGGGATGATCAACCGCATTACCTCTTTCAGGCATGGATATCAACATATCCTGTTCCGCTCCCATCGAGAGCTGTTACTGCCCATATCTGATCCCTTATCTCTACCCGTGTCACAAACACACCTTTCCACATCAGGGCTGAGTTACCGCACCCCAAACTCCCCATCAACCCTTGCGCAAATCATCAATTGGTCCCATGTATAAGAGCGGGGTAAAACCTACCCTTGATAGCTCTTCAAGCTAAGACTCTCTAGGTAAAAATCTCCTGTCGAGAATCTGGGGAAAACAATGGGGCGTTTAGAGCTAAGCTGTATCCTGGACAGTGACGAGGAAGCTCGTGATAACAGGCTCTGGATGCCATTGACTCTAACCTATGTAGGTGTCACTATAATGGAGGCGTCACAATTTAAATACAACGCGGTCCTGTGTTGGGACACGCTTCTGTCAACCCAGACAGGTTCTGCTCTCTATTCTATCTCGATTGTTTCACTTCTATCAATATGAGTCCGTCTTCAGATAAAGGAAGCGTGGGTGGCTATGAGCCCAAACACGTTGAGCGGGCATCTCAAAGCGGCGATGCTGCTGATCTCACAGCTTTGGGTTACAAGCCTGAACTTCAAAGGAATCGTTCCATGTTTACTCTGCTCTTCCAATCGCTAGCAATTGCTGCTGTGAGTGTTGTCTCAAATTATTGGTAGCCTTGCACTGACATGATAGATCCCTTATGGTTTCGGCGCACCTCTCATCAATGCAGTCTATGGCGGTGGTCAACTGGCCATGTTTCTTGGTTGGATCGTTGTATGTATCCTCGACGAATGTATCGCCATATCCCTCGGCGAACTCGCTGCCCGATGGCCCACGTCCGCAGGTCCCTACTACTGGTCCTTCCAAATCGCCTCACCAAAATACAGAACAGTTCTCTCATTCATAACAGGTTGGACATGGCTCGTTGGTAACTGGACCATCACATTATCAGTCAACTTTGGCTTCGCTTCACTGCTCGCTGGCGGTATTAGCATCTTCCTTCCCGAGTACGATTGGCAACCATGGAAGCTTGTGCTCATCTTTTACGGTCTTTGTGTCTTTACCTGGGTAATCGTCGCTTTTGGAAACAAGTTTCTTCCAACAGTTGATACATTTTGTGCTGCTTTCACAGCCATTACTATCTTTATTGTCTGTGTCTACCTATCGACTGAGGCAAAGGATGGAAGACACTCGCCGAGTTACACGCTTGTAAGTACTGCAATATTTGTGATGTACGTAAACTGACGGCGATAAAGGGACACTTTGATCCAAACTTGTCAGGATGGGGGAAATTTGGGTTCTGGGTTGGCGCTTTACCTTCGGCCTATACGTGAGTTTACTTTAATGATATTACGTGTCGTTCTCTAACACGGTTCAGGTTCTCTGCTATCGGTATGATCACAGCCATGGCTGAGGAATGTGGCGATGTCACCGTGAAACTTCCTAGAGCGATGTCGCTTTGCGTACCGGTTGGTTGCATTGCAGGATTATTCTTTGTAAGTATCTCAAACATGAGTATAACCGCCAACTGACCGCCCATAGATCATCCCCATTTGCGCCACACTTCCTCCTCTGGAAATACTCCTCGAAGCACCACTCGGACAAGTCTTGCCCGTTATTTTCTACCGAGTCACGGGCAGCAAAGCCGGCGGCATGGCACTTGTTGCTCTGGTTCTCATCGTGACACTCTTCTGCTCCATCTCTATTACGGTCGCCGCCTCTCGAACAACATGGGCTTTCGCACGTGATAGAGCCATTCCCCTCTCCAGAGTGTGGTCCAAGGTTGATAAGCGACATGGCACACCTATCATGGCTCTCACCCTGACCACGATCATCGAAATGCTTCTCGGTCTTATTTATCTTGGTTCAAGCTCTGCATTTAACGCCTTTATCGCGGTCGGTGTCATTGGCCTTGCGGCCTCATACGCAATTCCTATTTTCCTCTCCATGCTTACCCGCCGTGCTGGTGTCAACACTGCCCCTTGGACCTTTGGAAATAAATTCGGGTGGATTATCAATGTTCTAGCTGTGGCATGGATCTGCTTCGAGATGTTTCTTTTTACCCTGCCCGTTGCGATCCCCGTTAATGCGGTTACTATGAACTATGCTGTTGTTGTCTTTTTTGGCTTCATGGCCATCTCGGCGGTTTGGTACGTTGTACATGCTAGACACGTGTACAAGGGACCTCCTGAGTCTGATGGACTGACAAAGTAGTTTGGGCTGGGAGGTTGGGAGTTGAGGTGTAATTACCAAAGTTAAACAATAATATCAAATCACATTTAGATGAACAACTGGTTGCCCACCCGAGATGTCCATTTTGACATTCTGACTATTGCATTCTATCCCAGTAGCAAGAAACCTCCATCGAGAGGCCATCTGCACAATCTAGTGGACAGTAGAAGAATTAAACATTCGGCTTTAAATGATAAAAATAAATACTCTAAGAAGTATGGTCTTGTTAGCATAAAGTGACCTGGATTTAGTCTCTTAAGCTCTGGTGTCCAACCTCTTTGGTACCTTGATGATAATCTGGCAGGACAATGGTGTCAATTTGACTTTGACATAAGGAAGGCACCATTCATAGGTGTTGCCTTGAGGGGATTGACTTTGCTCAGAAGCTTCTTGCCCAACATCACCGAGATGAGAGGGGCAAGAGCGCGTTCATAAAACCCCAACCCTCTGCCCCCCTTTTGAATCTCAACTCTTTCAACTCTTCATCATCATCACAACTTCTTCCATCAAATATCCACTGATTAAATCTTGTCTATCATCACCACAATCATGACATTACACGTGACACCCCGCGGGTCAGACGTTGAAGAACCCTCCTGGCCATCCAACTACTCAATCCCCAGGGCATCCGAGTCATCATCTGGGCTACCCATCTACCCATCCCTCTACGAATTCGACCCATCTTATCATCCATCCCACGGCCTAATCGCGAAGACATCCGATCCATCACCTGAGCCATCCAACTACCCACCCATGGACGAATTCGAGCCATTCCCTTGGTCATTCGACCCCCGACTCCCCAGGGCATCCGAGTCATCATCTGGGCCATCCAAACACTCACCCGAAATGTCATCTAAGAAATCATCCGGGGAGTCATCATATGCGACAGCTGCCACATCCCACAACGGGTCACCCATCAAATCACAAACCCAGAATCCCTACCAGTCTCCTACCGATTCTACCGATTCTACCGAAAGTCTTGACAAGAACACCTTTGTTGATCCTAACAACCCCAAACATGTGGATTACAGTAAGTTTGGCCGATAGCGTCATCGCGATGTCTTCTAACATATCAAAGCTTCAATTGATGCCAGAGTCAAAAGAGTCTGGCATCAATTCAAAGAGGGACACCTCCGGGAAGCTCAAGTCATGGCCGAAGAGCTCTTGTTATGTTATCCTGCCATGGAATTGTACCACCTCGCTTCTCTCCACGCCCTGCTTGGCGTCTACCCTTTCGGTCTTTCCCATGCTGAAAAAGCTTGTGCTACTTATAGGTTATTGGCTATCGAAAATCATGAACTGCGGGATGCATACGAAAATACCCGAAAGTCATTGGCCAAGGCACAGAAGATCGATGCTTTTTGGGAAGCTCGAGAGAAGAAGATGGAGTATGTGACTCGAGAAACTGGCAGAGACTGGAGGCTAACATGGACGACAGGAAGCGCGGACCCCGGGCCAAAGATCTGGTTCGCCATGAACGCTATGAAGCATTTTACTACAGCGTCTTCAAGCACAACCGCAAGGAAGAATTCAACACCCTTGTCGATGCCGTCTCACAGCCATCTTCCAAGCCTGCATCGTCTTCCAAGCCTGCATCTCAGTGTATTGCCGGCGATTCTTCTGGATCCAAAGACAAGTATGCCAAGGCTTATCCTGTACCTTCTATCGAGCATAAACGCCAAATGAGTACAAAGCGACTGAGACCACAGGACTACCTATGGAGAGTCATTCAAGAGCAGCGAATTGCCAAATACGAACCCGAGAACAAAGTGCAACGAAAAACGAGCAGCAAAAACGCGGGTTCTGGATCTAAAGGAAAGTCTGTTCAGCCCAATCCTGTACGGATGACGGCCGACGATACTCAAGAGCCCACCCCCGAAGCCCTTCTGACAGCAGGACTGAACCGCTCCGCGAGCAAACGAAGACATTCGGAATTTTTCGGCATGTTGCAACGAAAGGCGAGCACTCAAAAGGTGGATGCTGGATCCAATATGAGAGGACCGGAATGTCACTACGATTGCCCGGTCCGGAAAAAGCCGGAGTTCCGCCTAATGCCTCTCGAAGATGCCCAACGACTTATTGACCTTGGCAAGATAGAATGCAACAATGACGACTGGGTTGCTGTTCTGCGGCATCTCCAGGATAAGTGCCCAGCCAACGGCACTGCCACGGCACCAGCAGAGGCAACTATCTCTATTTCTACGGTATCAAGTACACTCAGTAATGGGGGTACCCAAGAAACGGACGGCCAGACAAAGGACGATGATGCAACAAAGGACGATGAACATTCTGGGACCGACCGCTGGACGCCAATTGATACCATGACGAACATTTTGTACCGAGCACAGTTGAAAGCAAATAGCCATGCAGCAACAAACGGCACAGCTATAAAGGAATCGGGTAAGAAAGTACTACCTGCTTGGGACCCCTATCGTCGAGGAGACCCCACTCGAGGAATCTACTTTTAAGCTTGCATTTCCTTTTGGATCCTCAGCAAGTCAACCTCAATACTCCAGGAGACTAGATCCAAATAGAATTATGAGTCGGCCGCAGGATGGAGAAAAAGGGGACTACACTCTGTAGACTAGACTATCACATGATTAGTTCTTGACCCGTCGTTACATGGTATAGATTGAATGAACTATTTCAACAATGGAAACTCTTGTGAAGCAGATTTCCTAAATTTGAGTACATTGAGACAATCCGACCCAAGGGGTGAGTCGTTTCTATTGAAGCACCGTCTGTGGTTCAGCCCTCGATTTGTATGCATTAGTTATTACTGGTCGGAATCTTTATCACAGACAGGTCTGTTTTAACACTTTTCCAAACTACACAATCCAACATTGCGCAACTTGTCTGAATGCTTTGACAATATGTTGTTAAGCTGATCTTCATCACAACGACGAACTCATCTGGCCCGTTCCTATGGTATCATCAGAACACCAAATAGATTGACCGTTGCAAGTATAAGGGACGGATTTAGTAGGTCGGTTTATGTTACTTGAGTCAGACTTTACGCTGTTTATTGTTGTATCCTAAAGCTTAGAGACCAACATTTCTGGTACCCTTCCATATCAAGAACTTGTATTATATTATTAAGTAATTGCATAACTATCGTGAGATCATAATCCCGGTTTATTGTCTCCAGGACTCCTTTTACCTTCCATTATCTTGGCTCACAAGTCTTTCTAAAACTTGGGCATATCGTACAAGTCTTCGGGGTCTGGTGATTTGTTAGCGTTGAATGCGTTGAGGGAATTGAGAAAACTTACCCTTGCCATTCTCAGCAATGTACTTTCTAACCTCCTTAACTCGACCGTCAATCTTCTTTAGAGTCTCGTCAAGTTTGGCCTTGATCTTGTCGTTGGTCTCGGCGGCGCCCTTGAGTGCACGCTTAGCAACGTCAAATCGGCTGACCCAGTTGAGGAGCATCATGTCGAAAGGCGTGGTAGTGCTACCTTCTTCCTTGTATCCCTCGACCGTCATGCGATGGAGGCCAGGACGTCCGAAGAGAAGACCTTGAAGCTCGGCGGCGTATCCGTGGTAGTTGAAGCAAATCGCCTTGTCTTCGGTGAACATGTCGAGGAAGTCGGCTCGGCTGAGGGCGTGAGGATGGCGCGACTCGGCAGCGAGTACCATAAGATCGGTAACGTTGACAACGCGGACTCGAAGGTCAGGGATCCACTCGCGCAGGATTTCGGCAGCCTTGACAACCTCAAAAGTCACCTCAACACCAATACCGGCGACCACGACATCAGGCTCCTTTCCACTGTCGGTGGACGCGAACTCCCAGACACTGGCACCCTTTCGGCAGTGTTCCGCGGCCTCGTCGGGGGACAGAAAGACAGCGGTGGGCTGTTTGGAGCCAATCATGAGGTTGACGTAGTTCTTCGAACCCAAGCAGTGGTGGATTGTGCTGAGGAAGCAGTTGGCATCGGGAGGCAGGTAGACACGAGCAGCTTCAGCCTTGAGGTTGAGGACGGATCCGATGAATGATGGGTTCTGGTGGGAGAAACCGTTGTGTTCCTGGCGCGCCCATGTACTGGTCTCGATGTAGTTGATGGAGCTAAGGTCACCTCTCCAGTTGGTCTCGCGAGCGATCTTGTTGAACTTGGAGTACTGGACCATCATTGTGTGAATGATGCCAAGGAAGGATTCGTAGCTGGGGAAGAGTGCGGTACGACCAGTAAGTGTGTAGCCCTATTGAAGGTCAGTAATGATAACCAATCTAGTATTTCGCGACTCTTACCTGCATCCATCCCTGACAACAGTGTTCAGAGAGGATCTCAATAACCCTGCCACCCTGTGCGCGAGAGAATTCGTCCCATTGGAAGTTTCGGCCAGTGTTCTCAAACACTGCGCTAAGCTTGTTGCTCTCCAGTTCGTCAGGAGAAAAGATTCGGAAGCTCTTGGGGTTCTCCTTAATGACCTGGTTCAAGAAGTTGCCAGTTTGCTTCATGCAGCTGTTTTCCGACAGCTTCTCAACTCCAAAGGACTTCCAGTCAGGGAGCTGCAGCTGCTGGTACGGGTCGTATGTCTTCTTCAGCTGTCCGAGTCTCTTTTCGTCCTTTTGGGGAATGATGTCCGTGATACTGTCTACGGGCTTCCCATCCTTGAGTAGGTGGTCTGTGTTATAAGTCTTCAACCAGTCCTGGAGGATCTTGACATGCTCCTCATCCTCGCCGGCTCCGGGAACGGGGATCTGATGCGAGTGGAAGGATCCCTCGATAAACTCGCCATCGACCTTCTTGGGACCTGTCCAGCCCTTGGGTGTACGGAGAACAATCATGGGCCAGCGAGGCTTGGTGATAGGCTTTCCATCTCGCGCAGCCTTTTGAATCTTCTTGATCTCGCTAACAGACCACTCGAGTGCACCAGCAAACTCGGCATCAATCTCTTCGAGGGTCTCCACGACAATTGGCTGGTACCCGTAACCGGAGAAAAGACTGACAAGCTCTTTGTTGTCCATGCACCCGAAAATGGTGCGCTCGCTGATCTTGAAACCGTTGACGTGAAGGATCGGAATAACAGCTCCGGACTCGGCGGGGTCAATGTACTTGATAGAATGCCAGGCACTACACAATTAGCAGATGTAATGCTTCGCTGGGAATGACTTACGCTGCAGTTGGACCGCTCTCGGCCTCGCCATCTCCAACAAGGCAGGTTACAATCAGGTCTGGGTTATCCATGACTGCACCAAAGGAAACGGCCAGCGAGTAGCCAAGTTCACCACCCTCGTGGATAGATCCTGGTGTCTCAGAGTTGATGTGGCTGTACGGATTAGCTTGGTTGTGAATCAAACCTGGAACATGTCTTACCTAGGGAAACCACCAGGAACCGAGAAACCGGTGATGAGGTTGCGCAGGCCGTCCTTGCTGACGCCATACTTTTGAGGGAAGAACCTCTCAAGAGATCCCTCAAGCCAGAGTGATGCGAGAGCACCAGGAGCACCGTGACCGGGCCCAATGACGAAGATCATCTCCAGGTCATGGTTGCGAATGAGGAGGTTCAAGTGGGACCAAACAAGAATGATACCAGGGCATGTTCCCCAGTGTCCTTTTAGATGTTAGTCGGATCTCGTCAATACATGAGTCTCACATACCCAACAAGCGAGGCTTAATGTCTGATGTCTTGAGATCTCTCTCGAGTAGAACATTATCTCTCAAGAAGATCATAGCTAGACGTCCATATTAGCCATATGTATAATGCAACCCCGGCAGGCAAACTTACACCCGGCAATGTAACATGCCGCATGTTGAAAATCGTTGAGCGACTGGGCGATCTTCTTGTCTAGCTGTTTTTTGGGTGGCTTTGCTGCAAGGTCCAGGACCGCATCTGGAAGTGAGCTATCCAACGGAGCAGGGTTTGGTCGGTCGATCACTTCTCCAGGCATCTTTGCGGCAGTTTTCTAAAATTAGGATGGAATTAGATGAACCAGAAATGGAAGAGAAGATGCTGGTTTCTTGCACAAGCAGATTCTCTTTTAAATCCTGATCGATTTATTGTTTGCGCCCGTGTTCTGCGATAGTGACGACACATTAAGCAGGGAATGATGCAGTGTTCGATGACGTAGATGACGTCGAAACTGGGGCCACCCCAGCCAAGAAGCCAGCGAGTAACATAATTAAAAAAAAAAAAGAACATGAAGACGTAGTACTTGAGGCTCACTTTGTTACACGCCATTGGTTGTTCAAAGGATATCCTAGCTTTGCTGCTGGTGCGCGATGGCGTTGCGGCTGTGTCTTTGAGACTGGACTGTGGATATTGGGATATTTCATAATAAATAAAACTACAATTATATCATGTACATCCGGGTATAAACGAAGCAAATGTTTCACAAGTAATGTATGTCGTCAAACTGCTGGTGAATCTCTAACTGGGATTGAGTCAAGTCGAATAGTGCACACGGTGCAAGGTCACAAAAGACAATCAATTGTACAGAAAGTGTTGTTATTAATATACTAACTCGCCAATTTCAACAATTCATTAAAAGGTATCTTTCAGTAAATTCATTAGTACGCAACCATGGTGCTGAGACCATCCAACTCTCGCTGCCAGTTGCGATGGCAGCTGACGTTGTAAACAAACTTCTCCAGGAATCCCTTGGCATCAGAAGCAACGGTAACAATCTCCTTGAGGCTATCGGGCGAAGCATTCTTGAGAGTAACGACACCGTAGCTGTCAACCACACCACTGCCGTCAGTGGAGGACAGAGCGACTTCAGAGATCTGGATCGCTTTGTTGATGAAGTCGACAGCCTCTCCAGTACCACCAATGGTCTTCAGATGACCAAAGGCCTCACGGACGTAGTGCAGAGCGCGACCGTTCTTGGAAAGAGTCTCAATGGACTTTGCACCACCGGGAACAAAGATGGCGTCAAACATGGTAGAACGTTGTCCCTCCAAATGGTGAGGAGGCGTGAACCCCTTTGAAGAAGACGGATCCTCGTCAGCAGAGAAGATGGCTGATCGGCGAGGAGCGATGACGAAGGGGAGAGCGCTCTGAGCCTGGATAGCGGCGTACATCGCGTTGAAGGCGACAGGGTCGTAACCATCGGCAATGAGGATGGCAATTCGTCGAGACTTAATGGTAGGAGTCTCAGGGACGAAGTCCAGCTGACTCAGGTTCTTGGCCTTCTTTCCGGGGTTGGGCTTGGGGTTAGAAGGCTTCTTTCCGCCAACCATCTCGGCAATGGCGTTGGCAAGATCTCCATCGATCTCACCAAGGCGCTCAGTCAAACGCTCATAGACGATAGCCTCATCACAGTGGTCCAACTCAAAAGAGTAAGCGGCCTGGATGTGAGCCTTCTCGATCTCGGAAAGAGAGTTGTAGAAAAGTTGGGCTTGGGAGAAGTGGTCCTTGAACTTCTTGCTCAGCGTTCGCTGCTTCATACCAGCAACCTTTGCCGCGTAATCGACGTAAGCACCCTCGCTAGCTGTGGCAGGGGGCTGATGGCTGAAGCGGTTGGGCCAGTAGTTGACCTTGCCCTTGGAGATGGTGTGTCGCATGGCACCATCGCGGTTGAAGTTCATCACAGGGCACACTGGCTTGTTGATGGGAAGCTCTTCCCAGTTGGTTCCCAGCCGGCTGAGTTGAGTGTCCTGGTACGAGAAGTTTCTGCCCTGGAGAAGAGGGTCGTCAGAGGCTCCAACGCCAGGAACAAGGTGGCTAGTACAGAAAGCAACCTGCTCCACCTCGGTGAAGTACTCGTCGACAGTGCGGTTCAACTCGAATTCGCCGATATATCGGACAGGGATGAGGTCCTCAGGCCAAACCTTGGTGGCGTCGAGGATATCAAAGTCAAAATCGTGCTCCTGAGACTCCTCCAGAACCTGGATACCAAATTTCCACTTGGGGAAAGCACCGTTTTCAATAGCCTCTTGAAGATCCTTTCGGTGGAAGTCGGGGTCTTGACCAGCAAGTTTGAGAGCCTCATCCCAGACAAGTGAGTGGACTCCAAGCTCGGGTGTCCAGTGGAACTTGACGAATCGTCGCTCGCCCTTCTCATTAACGAGAGTAAAGGTGTTGACACCGAAACCTTGCATCATGCGGTACGATCGGGGGATTGTTCGGTCAGACATGGCCCATGTGTGCATATGAGTCGCCTCAGAGTGTTCAAACATAAAATCCCAGAAATTGTTGTGCGCGGACTGCGCTTGAGGAACCTCGTTGTTTGGTTCGGGCTTTCCGGCGTGAATAACGTCAGGGAATTTCATCGCGTCTTGGATAAAGAAAACAGGGATATTGTTCCCGACCAAGTCCATTATGCCTGTGCATTATTAGCTAGCTGTTCTCTAAACGAATTGATAATTGTGATGTTTTGGTGATATGGTGATGTGTGGGTGGGGTGGTGTTTTGGACCAGTTGAAGTCGGGACACAATGCCCTAGAAGGCCTGCTGACACTTGCGCGCAAGGAAAGAATGGGAAGAAGACAAAGGAATGCCGCAAAGGGGAGCGCAAATCTCTCAAAAAGAGAGGACAGTTCATGGTACAATGGGGTTGTAGAGCAGGGACTTTGAAGTTTGACGAACCTTCCTGAGTGTAGAACTTGATGGCAAAACCTCGAACATCACGGACAGTGTCTGCAGAGCCGCGGCTTCCTAGAACAGTCGAGAAACGAACGAAAACGGGCGTCTCTCGTGAGGTGTCGGTAAAGATGCCAGCCTTGGTAACATCGGCGGCTGACTCGAAAAGCCTGAAGGTACCGTGGGCGCCAGCACCTCGGGCATGGACAACACGCTCGGGGATACGCTCATGATCGAATCGGTGGATCTGTAGTATAGAAGGTCAGAATGGAATCAAGATATAATATTGGATTATGATGGTCTCGCGCAATGCGCCATGACCCGGGTGTATATGTGCATACCTTCTCGCGACCAAAGGCGTCTTCCAAAAGCGAGGGACCAGTCTGGTCCTCAGTCGAAACGCGGAGCCATTGATCGGTGTTGTTCTGCTTAACACCATAATCGGAGGTGATTCTGGTGTTCTCGCTGGGCTCGACCGTGTTGGCCTTGAGCTGGTCGATCTTATCGTTCTTGTGACCCATGACTGCGTGCTTGATAGCTCCTGTAACTTGCTCGGTCATGTCGATTTGTTGGTGTTTATTAACAGAGTTGACAAAGTGTACGCGACATTTAGAGAAGACAAATATTTGGGTGCTTTATACAATTCTGAACATCTTCATAAACACGTTGAATTTACGTCACTCGTTCGATATCCCCCCGCTCCGCGGGGAAAGCACAATTGGAAATGTTGAGGAAACGTCGTCATGTTTCGTCAAGCACAATCAGCATTGACCTATGAGAAGGCTCAAATTTCCAAGAAAGAAGTTAGAGATGCATTTTGGCAGGCGCGATCGCGATCCTTGTTTAGGAGCCGTTACGCCAGGGAGGAAACAGTCCGTGACCCCACTATTTCCGGGTATGTTCCTAGCTTGACATGAGGCTCAACATGGATAAATGGGCTAGAGCAATTGCCGTGTCAAATGGGTCAAGTTTGGTTTGTAATTATTAATGTGGAATCTCGAATTCGATGACGGCTACATTCGATACTGACAGGGGATAAATCTCAAAAAGCCGGGGTAGTTGATCGTCAACAATCGACAACATTCCCATCTTGCCGGGTCGATTTTTAACAAATCCGTGCCTGCAAACTTTATGGCGTTTTTCAGTAAATTAAAGTTCAATATAGCTTTTACGTTATTATCGTATAATATCCGATAGTGTGTCTTAATGTTCATGACTTGTTACGTGGGGCAATCGTCAAAGCAGCGTCATTACGTCATTGGTATAACATCATCCCCTGGTTCATTCGGCGTCACTGTCAAAGTTTCAATGAAGAAACTGCCGATTCTGTATCCGATTCTCATGAGATGTAACCACTACCGATACAACTCAAACCCACAGAGTAGACAAAATGGGAATCAGAGTTATGTATGTGGAATGGCGAGTCATGCTCGAAATGGCCAAGCCTAAGCCCGACCAGGCAACGATCATACATCCAACTATCTCATTCGTATCGGAGTTGAACATACAGGTGTTTCAAGAACTACCCTTGTTTTAACACGGTCAGTAAGTCCATCCATACCCAGATCCATAAGAGATGTTATCACTTATCAAGATTAATCTCATAGGCCTTAAGTTTTGGGTAATCTGGTGGCCGACAGTACTAGGTGCAAGAGATAAAGACACTGACATCTCCATTTAAACTGCCATAAATGATGAATGTTTTGTCCTTTATGATGACGAATACTGAAGTTCCCGGTGTTTTTCTACCATTCCCCTGTCTTTCCAACCTCTTCAACACAAGTGTTTACACCGTAATCAAGTGCGGTGTCTTCAAACGTCGTAGCGTCTAATGCATCTAACAGTGCCCGAAGAACCACCACCAACTTTGTTCTTTTATCTAGTAAATAGAGACTGCTGGGTAAAGGGAAATATGGCCCCTGACTTCTAGAAACAAATGACCTATATTTACAGTCTAAATAGCACAGCCGACTTAGTACTGCGGAAACTAGAGTGCTTAACATCACTTGTGATCACAAAAGGAAGATGGCAGCCATGGTTACGTATTCATGCCTTTTAAATGGTGAGCAAGGGTAACGACTAAGTATGCCCGATTATTCTCAAGTTTTGTTCTCAATCCACGTCAAGTTATCTACCCCCGATAATGCACCCAACTCAGGAATCCTTCTTGGTGTACTTGAAGGTTCCTGGGAGACACTCATCTTCCTGGTAGACAACATGAGGAAGCTTCTCCCCCTTGATGAACTTCTCCCAGGTTGCTTTCTCGAGGTCCTTCAGCTGCTCCTTTGTCCAGCCGTTGTCCCTGGTTGTATTCATGTCAGTAATAATACTTTGGTGAGATCCTGTGACTTACAGTTTTTTCTGGATCTCTTGCTCAGCCCACGACTGTGCAACCTTTTGTCCTTGCTGGAGCAGACGCCCAATCTCCGCCTTTTCGGCGTCGGACATTCGATCAGCGCCTTTGTCGGTCCAAAGACGAAACGCCTCAAACCTATGCTGATGCATTTGTGCGCTCGGGGTAAGCATCATTATCATTCGCATCCCGGCCTGGTGGAAAGGTCCGATATGCGTTTCGCGAAGAAGTTCAGCGGCCACAGCTCTGGCTTCATCCCGCTTGTTCTCCTCGAAAAGAGTCCATGCTCGCTTGAAACGGTCGTCAAAGGAAGCTACAGAGTGTTAGCATAGGTAACTTGTGAAGTGACCGACTGTCAACGGTCGGTCGCAGTGCTTCAGTCTCTAGTGGTTCTTCGGGTCGGATGGTATAGTAGCTTACCGGTCTGGGAGTTGCTCATGATTGCGTTAAGTGGTTGTGTGTATGTGTGTGTTGTGGATGATTGAGTCGTTGTGTGATGATGAGGGAAGAATGTGAAGGAAGAAGGTGAAGGAAGAAAAGTTGAAGAAGAAGAGTGAATCACGGGTGACAGGAGACCTAATATATCAAGGCCGCACACAAACGACCTGAAAGCCTATAGCCTGAGAATTTAGGCAGAGGTTGACGAGAATTGATTGTCAAATGGAGAGGTGCATACTGAAAACTCATAAAACGCGAAGTGCCTCTCTGCTGCGGATAAGTGCTTGGTCAAGCACGAGCGAACAAAAGATTGTTGGACCGCGGAAGCTGCCCTTGTCGAATCAGTTTTCCAACATTTACCAATCCTAGCTTGAATTAGCTATTGTCTAAAAGTCCAGAACATCCTACGGTCAGAAGGATAATATCCTCTAGAATATGTTTATATTCACTTATGATGTATGCTTTGCTATGACCTCGATTTGGCATCAAGCATCTAATGCTGCCTCGAGGTTGCCTCTTTAGTTCGCCAACGAAATTCTTAAGCGGCAGAGTTTGTTTAGCAATTCCTCGTACGGCGAGGGGCAGGAATATTGTCTTTGTCCGGCGGGAACAGGCAGGTGCACGTATGCATTGTTGTCGGCCACGGGCGTTTACGACACTGCTGTTGGCCGCTACCTGCTGTCTTCCAACAACCATGCACTGTTTGACACCGGCAGCTTTCCGACTTCTTCTGTTTTCCGTCTTCCGCCTCCGTGACTTGCCAACTCACGTCGTAACATCTAAAAACAAGTGAGCTGGCAATCGGTGTGCTGATCAATGGAAACTGACCACGGGTAAAAGACAGAATCAGAGGTCAAACTGGCATTCACGGAGCTAGATAGAGGGTTGGGCACAAATCCAGACAAATTCATGATTCTGAAACGAAAAGCTGATTTGCAAAGTCTGCATGTATACGGGATGGCCATCCTAGCCTCGTCTCCTTGACGAGCGTTTGGGCGGATCCGGGCTAAACATTCGCATTGAGCCATGCACGGAGAACTTCTTGGATGCTCTGATGAGTCAGTGCACGTATCAGGATCTAAATAAAATGATTACGGATGTTGATATGCCAGGAAAAGGCGGATGGCAGCACATTGGAACCTCAAGTCATTTGTGACTACCGGAACAGCAATGTTGAAAGATCGCGCTGTTATAACAGCAGAGTTTTGGCGTGGAGATAGTCGAAATGGCTGCAGGATTAATAGACCGAAGGCGGAGTGTGAGGATCTCATACGGAAAGGCTAAAGGGGGCCTGGAAGGTGACGGCGCTTCTCACGATTATCGATCTTCCTGTTTAAGCGCCGAAACTACTGTTAGTATTACACGCTAATAACAGTAACTGCACTTGTTCTCTACGCAGTTTACTACCTCAGCTTCAAGCCTGATGAGGGTGCGTGGCGTACAACACTTTCCAACACCACAACGAAAGAGGCCTTGTCGTGCGCGTACCTTGCTGTTGGAAATGTGCCGTATTTGATCAGGATAGTCGTGAGTGTAAGATTGAACTATCTACCAACAGTGATATATGCCTTCGTAAGAGTCCCGTGAGCTTGGAGAGCAAAAGCCTTATTTACGGTACTGGAAGAGACGCGTAGAAAATTCAGATATTGGAGGAGGTTACTAAACGTGTCAAACACCTCTGTATCGCCGCGTTGGTCATTTTGAGAGTCTTCTGCTGAATTGCTAGCTCTCAATGGACCTAGCCAATGCCATTTCAAGCGACGGGCACAACCCTCGCTGTAGACGACTTACAGTGACAGCATACATCTGAGACCATGGTCCCTAACGGTGCAGCACTTAATACAAAGCCAATCAAACTCAAGTTCAAGTGGCGCCTCTTCTAATTTCTTTCTTTCTCTGTTGCATCTTCATTTTTAACTTGTCTTAATCAAGTGAGATCAAGTAGAAGTTTACAACCAACATAGGATACCCGTCTAGACCAAGTCACAAGAGAAAGCGCATCGGCGATCTCATTGGCTCCAATCCCCATTCTTCTACCCCTGAGCCTCGTCAAGCGTACCAAGATGCTGCAAGACTTCCAAAAGTCTATCCGACAAGATTGGCTAGCCATACAAGCATAGAAAGCTTATCTCGTGGGTACTAGACCATCACTCACCGAGAGGAGGGGTCCCTGTGAGAATCCCAATGGGGAACTCGGAAGGGATGGCCAGGCCACATGGCACTTGGTAGCGATGACGGGATGTAGATGTAATAGGGGATCCATCGTGTGTGTTTGTGTGTTTGTTAGAGCGTAATAGATCATGGGCAGATGCCCTGACTATTTACCAGGAGATTTTGGGGCTGACCTGGATAACGACAACTATTCCTCTGATGCCAGTAAACAAGAGCATCAAGAGCAAGTCGCTCTTACCATCCTGGAGCAGCTGGAAGACAATGACCATTACGGTGATATAGCAGCTGTCTATACAGATTTACCAGATCTCGAAGCAGAATTCAGTATTCCTGTCCTCCCAGCATCTCTCCCAGAAACGGCGATGAAGTGACCTGAAGGAATAAAAGCCGGGGGACATCCGTCGAGGGAACTATTATCCCTCTAACTGGTGGATGATGTTCGTACTCTTCTTATGAGCCAGGTGCAACTTCATCAATGCCACAAGTTCCGAGAGGTCTGCCTTCTTGGGTGGCATCTTGGGTTACCAACCTACCATAATTTTAGACAAGAGTCGCAGTGCTTTGATCTTTCTCATATCGTCTGCAACATGATTATTTGTAGTTTAGGGACACGTAGACAAAACTTAGTCCAGGTTTATGAAGTTTTGTCAACATTTGCAAAACTTAGTCCATATTTACTTTAACATAAACACTAAATCTGACTCATTGCCTCCGTCCATAGTATAAATAAAGCACATCATCTCCTATCCACTCTTCTCTGGCCTAAACACTACACATCACTGACACCTAACTCAACATCTTGTCAAACCACAAAACCAAAATGGACTCCGACTGCGACACGAGAAGCTGGCCTCCAGTACGAGTAGATATCTCCTCGGATAATAGCTACCGTACCTACAAAGACGACCAGAACCCAGAGCTCCTATTCGACAAGGCCACGGGACACCTCGACCACATAACAGCGAACCACAGGGCGTACTACAGGGCTCCGAATTACAAAGAGAACATTGTAAAACGGGTCAATGATTCGCTGATTCACGCCATATACGGGAGTAATATGATAGAGCGGGCCGGACTATGCTGGGCAGACACATTTAATCACTGCAACGAAGTTCTTGGAGGGGTGGACCCCGAGGTGAACAGTGATTCAGACAACATCCAAGGCCTGCGTGAAGTCGTGAATCACATGCGAGCTTATCATCATATCCTTGGCCGATTTGTTTTCGAAGGAGAAGACATGTCGGAATCTCTTATCAAGGACACGCACGCGATCCTCTGTAAAGGTATTCCTATCAACGACCCCGAATATCCAGAGGTGCCGTACGAGGGGTATGCTGGCAAATATCGCACAGTTCATGTTGGGGCGGGCGGCACCATGTTTGTCACACCCAAGTTCGTTCCAGCCAAGATGACCGAAATGTGCGCCGAGCTCAAGAAGGAACTCGATGAAGGGAGTCAAGTCTTGGACCCGTTTTCAGTTGCTTCAAAATACTCGCTGAGATTCGTCGAGATACATCCTTTTCTGGACGGCAACGGGCGCATGTGCCGGATGATTCTCAACGCCATTCTATTTCGATATCTTGGAGTCGTTGTCGCAATTGGGGAGTCTTTGGAAGATCGGGTTGAGTACTTGAACATCAAGAAACGCGCTTCGAGGGATATGGAAGGGCATGGGGAATATGCCACTTTTGTACTAGACAAGGGAGTGATAGCTCTCAAGAATTTGCAATCAAGTTTTCAGTGGTATTAGTACAAATACACGATATTATCTCTGTGAGAGGCAGTTACTCCAGGTACTAAGTTAAGGTAGCTGACTCCTAAAGTTGTTGGGAACCGGTAATAAATTAGGATATTTACCTATGCAAGGCAGCATGACTAAATTACCTAAGAGAAAATAAAAGGCATAAGGCTGATCTAAAGTGTCATAAAGTGAGCTAAACAAGAGCTCAGCTGGGACCTTCCTTTGAGCAGCCGCGTGCCGGCTGGCGGCTCAGGTCACACGAGCATTTATTGTTTGCTTCCCAACGAGGGAGCAGCAATTTTGACTGCGGTGTCGGAAAGAATTGTCTCCTTCAGCATCTACTATATCTCCCTACTTGTGGTGATGTAAAGCCTGCTTTCTTCTATCATCATTCATCATCATCACCAAGCATATTATTCTATGCATCACCTCCCAATATGGGTAACGGAAACAGCACCCCCTTCCAAGACTGTCTCAACAGCATCTGCACCAACGGTAGCGCTTGTGTCAGGTACCCAAGCGATCCACGCTTTATTTGGTGGTCGAAGCCGTTCAATGTCGAATTTCCAGTCGTCCCAGCCGCTATCATACAACCTGACACTGTGATCCAAGTCGCCGAAACTGTCAAGTGCGCCAACAAGTATGGATACAAAGTACAGGCAAAGTCTGGAGGTCACTCCTATGGGTATGGATCTTGAGTGGCGAGAAAAGCAAAGCTAATCGTGTAGAAATTACGGCTTGGGGGGTGTAGATGGAGCTGTTTCTATCGACATGGTCAAGTTTAAAGATTTCAGCATGAATAACAAGACGTGGTATGCTACGTTTGGCTCAGGCATGAACTTAGGTGAACTGGATGAGCATCTGCACGCAAACGGGAGACGAGCCATCGCCCATGGAACATGTCCAGGAGTAGGCACTGGAGGGCATTTGACAGTGGTATGTCTATTGTATTCTCATCTGCGTTTCTAACAAATCGACAGGGCGGTCTAGGACCAATATCTCGCCAGTGGGGAAGCGCGCTCGACCATCTCCTCGAAATCGAAGTGGTAACCGCGGACGGTTCTATTCAGAGAGCGAGCTACACCAAGAATTCGGGTCTGTTCTGGGCTATGCGCGGCGCGGGCGCAAGCTTTGGTATTGTAACCAAATTCATGGTCAGAACCCACCCAGAACCTGGAAGAGTCGTCCAATACAGCTACAACATTGCACTCGCCTCGCATGCGGAAACGGCCGAGCTGTACAGAGAGTGGCAGGCATTGGTGGGAGATCCAAACCTGGACCGTCGATTTGCGAGTCTCTTCGTTGTTCAACCTCTTGGAGCACTTATCACCGGAACATTCTTTGGCACAAAGACTCAATACCTGGCTACCGGCATTCCTGCTCGACTTCCTGGAGCCGGCAAAGGCGCTGTATGGCTTACGGACTGGGCGGGCCTTTTACTTCACGATGCAGAGACAACTGGATGTGCTTTGGCCAGTATACCTACAGCCTTTTACGCCAAATCGCTGTCGCTCAGTGAGCAGGATTTACTGAATGATACGGCAATCACTGACCTCTTCAAATACTTGGAAGATAACCGCAGCGGGTTGTCACCTGTTACAATCATCTTCAACACTGAGGGCGGCGCAATGATGGAAACACCTGTCAGTGCGACGGCATACCCACACCGAAACAGTATTATCATGTATCAATCCTACGGCATCGGAGTGGGGAAAGTCTCGGCAGCGACACGGAATCTCTTGGACGGAGTTCATGAGCGGATCCAGCGGTCGGCTCCGGGCGCCCTCTCCACTTACGCCGGTTACATCGATGCATGGGCGGACCGAAAGGCGGCTCAAAAGCTCTACTGGGCGGACAATCTACCACGATTACGGGAGTTGAAAAAGGTGTGGGACCCAACCGAAGTGTTCAGCAATCCTCAGAGCGTTGAGCCGGCCGATTGAAGCGGAATTGGTGTAATTGAAGGACTGTCACGAGATGACATGGTGGACGAATGAGGAATGAGATTGTCAAACCACGGCTCCGATGGATGCCGATAGAGGCCGGCGTTGAACAGATTGAAGTATACATTATTCATTGTTTGCTATTTTCTTCACCGATATCTTGTATTGTCACGAGTTGTCTGTTATCACGTAACATCATGAACTGTGACCCGCTTCAGCTTTCTAGTGCCATGATTTCCCCGCGTAAAGCTTCTGGCGTCAACTAAGTTAGTGGAGTATTCAAAATCCGGGGTAACGACACGGACAGACATTAACAAAATAGTTGACAACTCTCTAGCAAAGACGAGAGTGGTCAAACATCCAAGTAAAATACATAGTCACGTCTTGTCCTCGGCCTCAAATCCTCCAACCCCTGTAAATTTGTCTCCAATGTCTTACATCTCATCAATAACAAAAACCTTGTCAAAAACGCCCTATGTCCACACTTTGACCTTAGTCTCCCCTCCCAACCCCGCACTATCTTGTCACCGTAACTCAGACCAAGTGCTTGTAACACTCGCCGCGTGATAAGAACGGCCAGACACGGCTTGTCAAGACACAAAAAAGGACCCGCTTGACACAACAAAGGGCGTTTTAGATGGAGTTCGTGAACAAAGTCAACGATGGTTCATTGGAAAAAGGGGCCGTTTTTGCGGGGGAGGGGCGGGCAACAAAACCCGGGCCTGGAAGCTTGTTCTTGTTTCGGTTTCTTCATATTCATCTACATTGATCAATATACACCATCTGTAAACATATTGAGTGCTGATTGGCTTGGGTTTATACGTTTATGAAAGGTAGGACGGTTGATGTTTCTTTTGCATGATATCACTTACCCCCTGATCTCATACCTGACACTGCCCATTGACTGCTCATTTCTATCCTTCAGATTCATATGTTAACATAAAAACAGATACAATCTCAAAATGACACTACTACAACGCTCAAGATTGGCCGCAGGCCTCACAAGGTACCGTCCGGGACAACTTCAGTCCTCAGTACGAAGATACCAAAGTGTAGCTGCCGCCACGTTCATTTCTCAAAGAGATGGGCGAAACACATCATTATCTCTATCAGCAACACCCAAAGCCTCAGCAGCAATTCACAATGTCTCACCTACAGCAGTTATGGCTCGTCCATACTCTACCGCAAGTGAAGACATGTACACAGCATCTTTTGCCTTTTTCGAGGCGATTTGGGATGCAGGTATAACACATTGCTTCGTCAACCTAGGAACAGATCATCCTAGTATCATCGAGGCTATGGTTAAAGGACAAAGAGAAAAGAAGGGAAAGTTTCCCAAGATTATCACATGTCCCAATGAGGTATGTATGAGACTTATCATTTTGTGAATTGAGCTGACGGATGTAGATGGTGGCCATGTCTATGGCTGATGGATATGCCAGATTAACAGGCAAGCCTCAGTGTGTCATTGTACACGTTGATGTGGGTACCCAAGGTCTCGGAGCAGCTGTCCACAACGCTTCTACAGGCCGAGCCCCAGTGTTGGTATTCGCTGGTCTATCACCATTCACACAAGAAGGCGAACACCGCGGAAGTCGTACAGAGTATATCCACTGGATTCAAGATGTACCGGACCAAAAACAAATCGTCTCTCAATATTGCCGATACACTGGAGAGATCAAGACAGGAGCCAACGTCAAGCAAATGGTTAACCGAGCTCTGCAATTCGCCACATCAGATCCCCAAGGACCCGTGTATCTATGCAGTGCACGAGAGATTCTTGAGGCTGATCTTAAGCCTTACTCACTTAAGCAAGAACACTGGGAACCAGTTGAGCTGGGTGGACTTCCATCAAGTGCTGTGGATAAGATCGCAGATGCGCTGGCTGGTGCTAAAGCCCCTCTATTGGTGACAGGATACAGTGGACGAAACCACAAGATTCCTGCTGCGCTTGTGGAGTTGGCGGACAAGGTCAAGGGATTAAGGGTTTTGGATACTGGTGGTTGCGATATGTGCTTCCCAGCAGACCATCCCGCTTGGATAGGTCTCAAGTTTGGCGTCGATGATGCTGTCACCACTGCGGATACGATCATTGTCTTGGACTGTGATGTCCCCTGGGTTCAAACCCGCTGCAAGCCTAGAGAGGATGCAAAGATCTTCCACATCGATGTTGATCCCCTGAAGCAGCAGATGCCCACTCACTACATTCAAGCTGACGCGCGCTACAAGGCTGATGCTTTGACATCAGTCGAGCAAATCACACGAGCTCTGGATAAGAAGGAATTCGCCAGCAAGCTCCAGACCAACGCCGCTGAGGTAGAGAAGGAACGTGCGGATATCCACAAGAACAAACTGGCCACCATCGCCAAGGGCGCCGAGCCTCTTGCAGACGGCAGTTTCGGTACGGGACATCTCACCAAGAAGCTCAAGGACCTCTGCCCTGAAGATACAATCTGGGCTATTGAAGCCGTTACCAACACTGGATTCGTGCATGATAATGTGCAACCCACGCTTCCTGGATCATGGATCAACTGCGGTGGTGGCGGTCTTGGTTGGTCTGGTGGTGGTGCGCTTGGTATCAAGTTGGCGACAGATGCTGAGAACGGCGGTACAAACAAGGGTAAATTTGTGGTGCAGATTGTTGGAGATGGAACATATCTCTTTACCGTACCTGGAAGCGTGTACTGGATTTCAAGACGGTACAAGATTCCCGTACTGACTATTGTGCTCAACAACAAGGGTAAGTTACCTACCTTACAGATGTGAATTCATGGCTAACAAGTGACAGGTTGGAACGCTCCTCGAAGGTCTCTATTGCTGGTTCATCCTGATGGTCTTGGATCAAAGGCCACAAATGAAGAGATCAACATCTCTTTCGATCCTGTACCTGATTATGCGGGTATCGCCAAGGCTGCTGCAGGTGGAGATATCCACGCTGCAAGGGTTGACAAGGCGTCTGAGTTGGAGAGCGTGTTGAAGGAAGCCATCGCCAAGGTTCAGGCTGGACAAACGGCAGTTGTAGACTGCAAGGTTGCACCGGACTGCTAAAGGAAGATGTAATGTGGAGGTTCTAGACCTTGAGGCTGAGTGCCATTGTTGTTTTTAGGCTGCATTGGGAGGGGCATAGTCAAATTAATCCATTCACGTATTTGTCAAGAGTATCTGTCTTTTTGGGCATTGGATGTTTCATGCAGAGCCCAATGTCTTGTGCTGGTTCCTGTAAATTGATCAGGCGACACATTAGTCCAGGACTATTGCAGATCATTAATGCTAAAAATTAAATACTCGGGCCTGGATTCCGATATTATCCAGGGTCTGAAACTAGTGACAGGCAGAATTGATAAGGCTAACCCAGCCGACAGTATTCCGCATTCGCATTAGTTGGTAAGTCATTTGCTTTTTATTGCCACTTACTCTCTAATTCATGGATAATAAATTGGCCTCAATTCCAATGAGAAAAGAGAAAAGGTGGCAAAGAAAAGTGAGCGCGTAATTGCATGATAGTTAATGGTGTTTTGTTCCTTTCATGCGGCCCAAGGTCAGCAGAGACAGGCGCGGAGTGCCCGCATTCAACGCCGCATTTTTGACGCCGGGAAAAAACATCAGACGACGCCTAGGACGCCTAAATAGAGGCTTGGCATGGAAGATCATCATCTCTTTGCGGCTCTTTCTTTTCTTTTTTATCATCTGTTCTAGATCCTATTGTACCTAACCTCAGTCAAGATCACGATACTTTGTCGGGAACTACCGTAAGATAACACCATCTTTTTTAACCAGCTTCTGAGTTTGGAAAACCTACTAAACTAGCTCCTGACACTTACTTAACATAAACAACCGAATTTAGTAAATAAAATATGGGAAATGCAACTCTGATCAGGGTGATCAACACTAAACTAACATCTCATCTTATAATTTCCCCCGCACCACGTGCTCGTGACAAAAAAATCCAAGCTCGGGAGGGGGGAAGGCGCAAGTGCATGGTTAGTTTGAAAGACGGCAGGTGCATGCGCATGCAGATTCCAACTTGCATGTGCGGGCAAGTGCTGCCTCTTTTTGTGATATTAGGCAGTCGCTGATAGTTGCCTCAACAGTAAATAACAAGCAAAGAGATGACATTGTTTATCGCATTCCATCTCGCCAAGATTTCTTAGTTCGCCTATTCCCGTCCTTTGATGCCGAACAATACCTACCGATTCATCTCGGACACCTCATCTCATTTCTCTTGTTTTGCCCCTCGGCACGCTAACGTAGTCGGTCCGGCTTATATTGTCCTCTTCTCCTCTCGACCGTTACGATACGATTTCCATACCTGACATCGATATACACGGACCCTGTTCTACTCGCATTTTACGGATTACCGGTAGACCTTCAAGGGTCCCAGGTCCAGATCAAAAAGGCCCACTTCCGCATTCTCGTCCCACTTGAACGTCGCAAGTTTGCGCTCGACTTAACGCCCAAACGAACAACAAAAACTAGGCCCAGCCCGTGATCAGAAAATTAAAAAATCCCTTGCTACATCTTTTTTTGAAAGATCATGAAAGGTGTCGACCCGGATATTGCCCAGCGCCTTGAACGATTGAGACGCGACAATACTTCTGTATCTTGATCAACAATAACAACAAACAACAACATACCAAGCGATGTCTTACCAGACTTTAACGACCGAGGCGCAAGCCGGTACAATTCCTCTGCGACATCCTGATTCCATCATCGATCGACCTCCTCCTCCTCCGGTGCCCTCAACAGATCCCCAATTGATCGCCGACGATACCCCCTCCGCGCCGAAGCCTGCCGATCATGACCTTTTCCAGATGGCGCCGTCAGAAGCACTCGCTTTGTTGATTGCGGGAGTTGAACTTCTTGTTAGGATAACTGGTGATGTTCCTCCGACACCACCTCCAAAGTCTCCTACCGTACCTCACATGAGTGGTATGCAGGCAGAGAAGGAAAATATCGTGCGGTCATACTCGGACAGAAGTTTGACAAGATTAAGGAAACAGGCTGAACTCGAGGCCAAGAGATTGGCTGCGAAAGAGTCCAAGCCTGAATTCAAAGAGCCTGAGGATATTGATGGTGTACAACTGAAGTCTCACCCAGGTCTGATGTCGCCTCCTCCTCAATCAGAGCCATACGTTGTTGTCGGAGCCGATTCTCAGCCGGTAAACCTACAACACAGCGCCATCACGCGCAAGTTTTACAGCAAGAACGAACCTCCCATTACTATCAACCAATACCTGCAACGTCTACACCAATTCTGCCCAATGAGCACCGCGGTATACCTCGCAACGTCTCTGTACATACACCGATTAGCCGTTGAGGAGCGAGCCATTCCCGTTACCCGACGCAACGCCCACCGTTTGGTACTGGCTGGTCTCCGAGTAGCGATGAAGGCTCTTGAAGACTTGTCTTATCCTCATGCCAAGATGTCAAAGGTTGGTGGCGTCAGCGAAGCAGAATTGGCTAGACTGGAGATAAGCTTCTGTTTCCTCGTTGGTTTCGAGCTAGTTGTTGGTGAAAGCCGACTACAGAAACATTACGAGCTACTCAAAGACAAGACATCCCGTTATCGTTTTGATAACGTGGACGTTCCCATATTAACCCTCAAACCGCGACCACGCGGTGCCGTTCAACCAGCAGCATAATTCTGGTATTATTCATCTTACATTTTGGTTTGGGGCATATTACATAGGAGGTGCATGTAATTTCTCTTCTTCTTTTCTAGGACATGCATATTGTTTCACGGCATTTGACTAGTACTGTACTTGTCACATATTTTAGGTCTAGGCGTGGGATGAATGGGCATATACGTCGGAGTTTATGAATTTATACCCAAATTTGACGAGACATGTTTTGAATGCAATGAGATACCCGAGTTTGAACGAATAATGGATTGTCGATCCGCCAAGACAGCTTGACTCGTAAAAATAAGGGTCCTCGTATCTTTACGAAGTTGCAGTGAG